>NC_071091.1:74207235-74521923 GCF_027358695.1 Spea bombifrons
TTTGGAAAAAATGGTTTTGAAATAGCAAAATGCTACCTGTACTTATTGCCCCATAATGTGAAAAAAGAAAAAAAAAAACTGTTCTAAGCTACAAATCTATTTAGCCGCTTTTTGTCATTATTCTTTTTAGATGGGTAAAATATTTTTCAAGTAAAAATCAGTAAGTCTAAATTTTTCACCATATTTTAGACTTTTTTTTATAGTAAATTATATCATACAATCAAAATGTGAAATGCCATCTAAAGAAAGCCCTTCTTGTCTTAAAAAAATCAATATATAACTTCTGTGGGTTCAGCAAACGAGAAAGAAGAAAATGACAGCAGAAGACTTAAAACAGCATTTGTCACGAATGATACAAAAAATAAAATCAGCCATTGTCACACATAAGATTATTAATATCATTGCTATGTTGATCTAGGAAATAAATCAATTTGTAAAGATGCTAAGGGTAGAAAACCAGTGTTGGTAGATCCTTCAAAATACGATGATTTGGGATTTGTATGTCCAGTAGAGGCAATATGTACGGATAGCGGTAATAACCTATATCTTAAAGAAATAGTACAGATATTTCCTTTACTTTGGGTGCAAAGTAAAATGATTGTGGTACATTCAAAGATGGTACTGATTGATACACAGGGACCTGATCCTCCAGCTTAGCAACAATACATTTTCCCCCAGAACCAATAAATTTAATTGCAAGTGTGATACATAACCCGGAACAAAGAGGGGTAGTGAGAAATCAAACAGTCCATGAAATAGCCCTTTGTGGCCTGTGAAAGCTCATGATTCATGGAGATTAACTATTGGTTTGAGAGTATTGAACAAATCCAGACCACTTTCAACACATGCGGTGGTAATATGATGTCACGTTTACTTACAACTGGTAAAGTTTTCACAGTTTTGAGTAAAGACCCCTCTGGACAATAGGGAAAGGGGAATATGACTGCTGGCCTGTGCAGGTTTAAAGGATGCCAGCAGTTTAGTGGTGCCTGCAACATTGTTTCAGGGTTGTAAAGGTTCACAAAGGGCGTGCAGGTAGGGTCCTACCTTCTTCCCGCCTGGATCCTCCCTGCACGGGTTCCCTCTCACCAACCCAGATGTGTTGTATATTTTGTTATTGTTGCGGGACGCGGCCAGGACTGCCCACTGACGATGGTGGAAGGTCCCCTGACGTCGGTGGGAGGTACCGCTGCCGGCAGTGGAAAACACCCACATTTTAAGGGAAAATGTGCGGGGAGCGGGGTGTGTCAAGACCTTGCTCTCAGGGAGCACAGTCAGGGTAGCGTCAAGGCAGGTGTCGCCAGGGAGCGGAGGAGGAAAAGGGGGGCCAAGCGATTGCTAAAAATTTTTACATGAACAAGTCGCTCGTTTATGAGAAAGATTTCAGCAACCACTTGGCACCCCTCTTTCCCCTCCACACCCTGCTGCCTGGGTGCTTTGCACCTACCTTGGCATGGCCCTGGGGTTCATATTGGTCCAGAACATAGAAGACCAATATACAAAATAGTTAAAGCAATAGCTTTCCTTTCAGAACCTACAACACTTAAGGCATTATGAAAATTATTGGGGTTACTGCTTTTTTCAAGAGAATTCATTTAAGGATTTGCTGAAAAAGCATAAGCTTTATATGATCTGTTAAAGGACAATGGATCATGATTTAGTCCATGACAGGAAGAACATAACAATGCTTTTGAAGTTCTTAAAATACATCTTCAAACAGCACCTACTTTAGCTACTAGACATTCTACTGTATCATTTGCTGGTCAGGTACATACGTCTGAAACGTATCTGTTTTTATGTTTCCGATGGAAGGTACTACATATGATACACTATATTATACCCAGAATGAGGAAATTCCATTGAACATAAATTGCCTGGACACTTTTCAGCACAACATGCAGAGCATTTACATAAATGGAAAATAAGAGTTTTAGCACAAAAATATTCACTTGAAGATATAGATGAACCTGCCTCTAATGTCCCAGATTTCCATGCCATAGTTAAAGTACCAGAACATAAAAAAGGCAAAGACTTTTGTGTAGGGAATGAAACAGCCGACGTGTTAGCTAAAACGGCAGCTTTAACATGTGAACCCAAATACCAAACTGAACATATACGTCTATAGCATTGGTTAAGAAGGCAAGTACGCAGCCTCCATCATTTGCAGAGACACAAGCAAGGGATCCATCCGTCTCTCTCTCTGGTTGATACAAAACCTCCATTTGTTCATGAGAACGGGGTTTTCGTCATGGCCAAAATGAAGAACTACATCTTGTCATGCCTGAATATTTGAAGACTTTCTTTATGCCATATAATTGTGAAAGCTTGTGAAAGAGATTACTAGTACTGAAAGATAAATGATATTGGGGAAATGGTAGACAGTACAGCAAGTAGTGCAATTGTGTCTCATTTGTGCACAAGTAAATAATAGACCCAAACGGACAAAAACGACCAATATAACACATAGCACCAGTAGATGGTCCATGGTCTACATTGCAAATAGATTTCATAGGTCCATTACCAGCAGGGAAAAATGGGTTAAAATATGCCTTATTGGTAGTAGATGTATTTTCCAAATGGGTAGAATGCATATGATTAATAAAACATGATTCTTTTTGCACAAGCTTTGTGGAATCATATGTTCAGCAGATGGAGTTTTACTGGAATGCTTAAATCTGATCGAGGTACCTATTTCAGTGGAAAGGTTATGCATTTTTAATGCGCAATTTTGGGATTAGATGATTTCATATTCCCATTAGTGCCCCGGGTGCCACTCATCAAGGGGGTGCCATCAGGCCATATTCCAGTGTGCACCCCTCCAGAAATGGACTATAATGTCTGCTGCTAGAGGAGCAAGCTCGGTTGGGAGTAATCAAGGATCTCCCTCTAACCCGCTTGAAATCAATCAAGGGAGTGGGAGGTTTGTTGATACAGACCTCCGATCCTGCTCCCTTGCGATACACGTTGGCAACTGATGCTGTGCATGTCATATCCCAGTGCACAACACTAAAGCCACGCCCACCGCACCAAAAGGTGGCAGAGGAGACTAGAGGAAAGAGGAGGAGGAGGAAAATGAGCCGCAGTGGCAAAAGTCTGCTGTCTGCTAATGCTGGCATGCAGTTGAGTCTCTTTTGGAAGGATTACCCTGGGACACTATTTAAGCGTCTGACACATCTAGCTGGGTGCTCAGTTGTCTTTAGCGCTTGCCTCTGCTGCTAAGCATGTTTATCCTGCTGCTCCTTCCCTACCCTGAGTCTTGCACCAGTCCCTCTCTCCTGTACCTCGATCTGTTAACCTGTTACTGACCTTGGCTTGTCCTACAACTACATCTCTGTCTCCTGGACCTGTTAACCAATTACTGACCTCGGCATGTGCTACCACTACCTCTCTATCTCCTGGACCTGTTAACCCGTTACTGACCACGGCTTGTGATATGACTATGTCTCAGTCACCATGACTTCTTAACCCGTTACTGACCGGGGCTTGTTCTGTGACCACGCATTCGGTTCCTGACTTTGCCTGTTCTGCAGCTCCAAGAGTTTCTTTCCGGGCTTGTGTCCATCCTGTCTAGATGTAGGCCTCTGTGTGTCTCTGGGCTGGCTGACACATGGTTTCACAGGCACACTTGAGATAGTTGTAAGCTCTCTGCCTTTTCACTGTGTGCTTTGGGTAATTTTTGAAGCTCCACCTTGCTAATCTACATTTACTAATCCACTCTCACTGAATGTTTTCCTACCTTTCCTCACTTTTCTCTCTACAACTTTAACTTGTCCTTTAGGACTTTAAATCCTGATGGCAAACCTACGGATTTCCGCTCCCGTTATCCACGCAGCATCGCAGGGGCTAACAGAGCGGAAATCCGTAGGTTTGCGTCAGGAGTTTAAGGCCCATAAGAACGACTTTATTGGTCGCTGACAGGGGCCTACTCTAGCATCTAGACTGGGACACCAGGCTACATCTGCAGGCTGTCCATGGTACAAGTCTCACTGCTTTGAACAGGGGAGCCACAAGTTGAGAACCAGATAGGTAAAGTTATATCGGGATTAGCTAGTACCATTCTGGTAAAATTTTGGTATGCTGTGCAAAGTTCAGTGCATGTCACAGCTGCTTAAAAGTAAAAAGCAAAGTATTAACAAAGGATCAGAGAATCAAGAATTTTTACCTGTGCGCACCCCATCTGGATGTTGTAGACTACCTCTATTCTGTACCTCTAGAATTTAGGGGTCTTGCTAAAGCCAGGAGAACTCGGAGTTGCCCTCCCCACTATGCTCATACCACTACTTGGACATCACTGTGGGCTGTGCCTCATTAAAAAATTTGACCCTGATCAGACTGTGGGACATCTTCTCCCCACCATCCGGACTCCAGTATGATGAGCTCTACAAGGCAGGGGTCTCCTGAGCTACTGTTCCTACCCCCCATAAAGGGAATAAAGTTTCACAAGTTGAACATTAAGTTTCATGCATTCAATGTTTGTATCTGTTCCATATGTTGCTGGTTGGTTTTCATGGCACTCTCCAAGCCTGAGTATGCTGCTTACCACTGAAATTTAGATGTAGTTAGTAAGTAATGTTCTATGGCTGTCTCCCACCAAATGATTAGATGTGGAGCAGAGATACTTTGAGTCCTGGGTTGGGATTACTTACATTGCTGACTTATTCCATGCATAACAAATTAGTCCCTTTGACCCTGGCAATGTAATGTATTTTACCAGTCCCTACAGGCTCTAACATCAGACATAATTTGTCCTAAAACACATAATAAGGTTGCTTCATGAAGTGCCCCAAACTTTATGTCCATCCACTGTTCCTCAGCCAGGTTGTTTATGCTATTACAGAATTGCAGATCAGCCTTTAGACTGGAGGATATACCTTTTACTGTCCCACAGGAAGGGCCGTTACCAAACTACCCATTACAAACCCTTGGATCCATGGCACGGTCACACCAGCCCATCATTTGGCCATATTAGCCCATACAAGTCCCCTAGTCTTACCCGTGGAGTCAGGACAGCTGCATAATACTTTTGCAGAAATTGTCTTCCCTTTTATTGCTAATGTAACTCATGTTACATATATTTGTTGTTGTTTTTTTGTCTTAATCATGTTAGATCTACGAATGAAGGTTGAACAAGGAGGTGGGATATTCATTCTGTGTAGAAGATATATATATATATAAGAGAATTTTAAGGTAATGCAATTAATTGTTTATTTCTATAGCTAAATGGAAACCGACCTGTCTGATCCTGTTTGATGTGTGTGTAAAATGTCACTGAAAGGTGTGCAATGAGATGGCACTAAGCAAGCTAGGAAGATATAAAGGTGTAAATATTTCATAAGATTGAAAAACAGTAGAGAAAGGTCATCAGCAAAGTCAGACTTAAAAAAATATCACTGTTAGGACTGTTAAGAAAGAAAAAAGCATTATGGCAAATGTACTTAAAGTTCCATTCCAGGCCTATTTGTATGTTAAATACATACTAAAATGAATTTTAAGTGGACGCCAATGCATTTTACTGCATGTAAATACCGTATTTGCTCGGGGCCAGAGAAGTTGCTCTCACAGCCGGGCCCCTGCAGAAGTCTGCGAGTGGGAGATCTGCAGTTCAGGTAAGGGGGTGGGGGGTGTTGAGCGTGTGTGTGTGTATGTGTGATTAATGGAATGAATGAATATTTAAATGTTTGTGAATGAGTGTGTCTGTGTGATAGCATGGATGTGTAAGGGGGGTGGGGGTGGTAGCATGGAATAGGGAGGCTGTAATCACACTTCTAACATCCCCAGGTTCCAGCATGTACTGGCTGCCTTGGCTTGATAGGAGTGTGATTGCTGTTAGCAGTATATATATATATATATATATATATATATATATATATATATATATCTCCAGAAATGCATTTTAACCCCCTATATGCCACTCAGCCCCATGATATGCCTTTTAACCCTCTATATGCCAGAATGTATAAGGCATATCATGGGGCAGAGGGGCATATAGGGAGTTAAAAAGGCATATCATGGGGCACAGTGGCATATAGGAGGGTATAAGACATTTCTGGAGGCAGAGTGGCATATAGAGGGTTAAAAGGCACATCATGGGGCAGAGTGGCAAATAGCGGGGTGTAAGGCATTTCTGGTGGCAAGCCTGGGGGGGTCAGGTTGGCAAATAAAAGGAAATAAAAAATATATTTTTCTCAATCATAGCTTTTATTAAATATGAAAATTAGTTTACATGAATTAATATTTACTAGTAAAACTTTTTTCCTATAGGGTAGTCTTATATTCAGGCTTTTTGTTTTTTTCCTAAATTAATATTTTGATTTTGGGGGGTCGTCTTATAATCAGGGTCGTCTTATAATCGAGCAAATACGGTATATATACACACACACACACACACACATCTACATATACAAAAACACACACAGATGCACACAAAAACAAGGTATGATACAAAGGAAAGGCATAATATGGTTTAATCCATTGCTGCTTTTTTTTTTCTTTGTTTATATAAAAAAATAAATCATTAAATGTTTTCATTCAAAAAGTATATAAAACATTTTCAAAGTAAAGTAATGCAAATGTAAATTAAAAAAGGAAATATAAGATAAACAAAAATGTAAGCTACCATAGAGATAAAAGTAATGCCAGTGCGGATGAAAGATAGGTTGGAACAGCTTCAATATGAATGACATGGTGCTCCACCTACAACAAGATGAAAGGACAATCACAGGGACCAAAGCAAAAAAAAAAAGCCTTGGTAGCGTAGCAAAAGCACTAACAAAATATATAGAGCTCAGTTACACTATGATTTTGATCTTAAATTGATTCTGCAAGGTAACACATGTACAAAAGTATTATAAAAAAAGGTTATATTAATCTTACTGAGTGAATCAGTGATGATCTTAAATATTTAGAAATTGGGATACTCTGGCTAAATTAATGATAAATGTACATAAAAGTTTAAGCATCTGAATAATTTAATTCTTATTTTTAGTAAAATACCAGAAATAATATTCTAATGATTTATATTTTAGTCAGTGGTTAATTAGAAGTTTGTGGTGGTTCACAGTGAATGTGTCTTAATAAGCAATGATTATCCAGGAGGAGCAGTGCTGATTTTCATTACAGGCATATCAGTCTCATGAGCTAAAGGACATTTTGCATAAGCACTGTACCAAACCTTACTGATGTGGGCACAGAAAGTAAGGCCTCTAAATTGCAATTACAGCACAAACTATGCTAACACAATACTTTTTTCTTCTATATCAAAATTCAAGATGATATTACAAGAACAGTATGATAAAAGCTCAAGAAACAAAGAAGATAGTATTTACAGTAATAACTAGACTTGTGCATTTGATTCGGGCGAACATGAAAACAAACAAAGGGTGCATTTTCGTTGTTTAGCCTGACTACCGAATATATGAACATGGCGGCGGCAAAACGTATACGAAGACAAAGACACACAACACGAAGAATCTTCGTGTTTGTCTTCGTTTACTAATCTCCCTAGTCCCTTCCCCATCTAACCTACCTTATCTGGGCAGCCTCGCAAGGGTTAATGGGAGCAGAAATCCATAGGTTCGCCGTCAGGAGTTAAAGGAGTCTGTACGAGCGACTCTATTGGTCGCCAGCAGGGGGCTCGTCTGCCATCAACCAATGAAGTGCACCGTTTTAACCCCCGTATTAACTCCTTCTAAAAAAACGAAGAAAAAAACGAGCATGAAGAATGTACACGAATATTCGCCCGAACCTAACACAGGAACAGGTGAATATTTGTGGAAGAGTTGGCCGGCGCCCAAGTCTAGTAATAACTGTACTTCACTGCACATAATAAAGGTGCTGCTGCCCTAGCAAATATAATCCAGACAATAGCATGTAAGAAATATATATGAGAACTCCAGTATAGTTTACAATGTGTACTAGTGCAACTTTCTTTAGTCATTTTGCAAACTATATTGGAATGCATGGTATGTTTTTTTTAATATAACCTTCTACTATTTGAAATCTCATTTACAAGAGATCCCCTGATCCATATTATTCCAGGAATAGGTGGCTATCAAAGGCACATTTAAGAATTCCAGCATATTGTATGCACTATGCAAAGTGACATTAATCATGTGTGTTGCCAGGTTTCAGTTGAAAGAGAAACAGGAAAGCTTAAAAATCCAAAACAGCATTCTGTTTTTAGAAAGCAATCTCTACATACATCTCCCTTTAATTCCATTATATGTTACTATATTTAAAATATATATATATATATATATATATATAATATATCATATATCTGCAATATTTGTAGGTACCATTTTCTTAAAAAATTATGAATGCAAAGACACAATTGGGTCCTTTTGGAAGAAAAATACTATTTAAGCTTTTGCTGTTCTGGCAGAGAAAATAAAGTTGGTGGATTATTGTTGCATTCTGTTGATATTGTTTTATGTGACCTTTGCATTTTAATATCTGTGAGATTTTCCAAGACTGACAAGAGGGCACAGGCTTTCAATTTAGTTAGACAGCTGGTAAAAACCACTTACAAACCTCTGCTAAGTATACCTTTGCTGAGAATCTATATATTCTAAAATATAATATCACAACTACAACTCATTGGAAGCGAACTGCTTGGTTATTCACTAATATATACAATTGAGTGATACTGTGCCATTGCTGCTGTGTTTTTATATTTTTTAGCTACGAAGAATTAAAGAATATTTTATGATGAGCGCATTTATATCCTTGGAAATGTGAGTGCATTACTTACCTGCAATACTGCTAAGCCTCATTTGCATACAGAGTTACACTATTTTTTGTCAAAAATCTCTTTTTCCCCTATGTGGATGTGCGCCCCATTTGGAAGAATTGTATAGATTATTAAGTGTTGGAGGCAGGGCCGGCCCAAAACTTAATGCCGCCTGGGGCGAAGTTTAAAATGCCGCGCAACCCCCCCCCCGCCGACGCCGGGGGGGGTGGCATTTTAAACTTCGCTAACGGCATTATCTACCCCCCCCTTTGTACTTACCTTTAAACAGTCCTGCAGTTAGTCTCCCTGCTCTACCACGGTGCCGGCTTGTAATGCTGAGCGCCCGAAATTGACGTCACTTCCGGCGCTCAGCATTACAAGCCGTCACTGAGACCGAACAGGGAGACTAGCCACAGAGGAGAGAGAGAGAGGGGCGCCGAGCGGGTAGGCGAAAACCACTCGGCGCCCCTCGCTCTCCTCCGCTTAAAAAAAAAAGCGCTTGGGGTGGCAAAGTGCCGCCCCTTCTAAAGTGCCGCCTGGGGCAATTGCCCCACTCGGTTCCATTATAGGGCCGGCCCTGGTTGGAGGAACGCTTATTTGGGTGCTGCTGCCTAATTAGGGAAAGTATTATTTATTCATTTACACCAGTGGTGTGTCTTTTCTTTTCTTGTGTTTTTTTATTCACTAATATGCCAGATGTTTAAGCGAGATCTCTCTTAAATCCCACAATGCTGGTCTATTTAAATATAACATGAGGAAGCCATTGGGGTGGCTAAACGCATCGAGGGAAGCAGACTTTACCTTGTGGACAATTATTTTATCCTATTTTAATTTTTAAGTTATTTATGTATTCATTATTTGTTTATATCACTTTGGAGGTCAGAAACCAGAAGAGCAAGGCACTTAAACTAAGGCACCCAGCACTTAAGAAGGATAGATCCAGGAGTATCCAGAAGGACTCCATTGGAATCAATTTGTTATTGTTTGTGGTTGTCAAACAATCCCAATTACTGTAGGACAGCCTTTCTGCATAGCTATTTTTTTTTAATTTTTTTAGCCTTTCTCTGAGCCATTTCTATTTCCAGTATATCTTTTTTGTACTGGTGCCCAAGACTGCACTGAATATTCTAGCATCTAGGTCTTACCAATGATTTATAAAAGAGGATACATTATGTGCACTTTTATTTTTCAAACATTTCCTTTTAATACATGGCTACATTTTGCTTGCCTTGCCACAGCTGCACAATCTAATGTCAACAAGAACACCAAAAAGCTTTTCCATACAGGATTTACTAAACACACAACCATTTAGAGCAGGCATGTCCAAACTTTTTTCGAAGAGTACCAGATTTGATAAAAGCAAACATGTGCGAGGGCCGACCATTTTGCCTGACATTCTTTGAACCATTAAAATTAACTATTTTATGCAAAGTTTATTGAAAATGGCATACTTTTCATTTTGTGACTTGGATGATAAATCTAAACAGGTGTTAAATCACTCAGAGGGAGTTTTACATACAGAAAATAAATTGTTGTTGTGACGGAACCCTCCATCACTGGGGCCACTGGAGAGGCCGGGCAGCCAGCCTCCTCCCTACCGACTATGGGCCCTGGCTTTGTAAAGACTTCTGTGTCTACCCCCAGAAGTATATCATCCCATCACTTGCTGAGGGGATTATATCTGGCAGACAGCCAGGATATGCCAGGATATGCCAGGATATGCAACCGGGGAGTGACCTGGTTTTAGTTGAGACCCCATTGTATTGTTAATCCCTTTACTGACCCTGGGAGGCAGATTAAGGGGGCGGTTCCAATATCTTGATTTATGTTAATGTGTGCTTTGCTGGCTATATCCAGCTATATGTGTGAAAAATAAAATAGGCTTGGCTAGTGACTGGGAGACCGGGGAAAGAGTGTGTTGTCCCAGGACTATCCAGCTCCGTGACAGTTGTCATTCACCCTCATTTATACTCTTTCACACGCTCTCTCACTCACAATCTCTTGTGGAGAAATAGAGGTGCAGAAACGCTTCTCCCGGTGAACTTCCGCAAAAGGCACACCCTCTTCTCTGTTCCTCCAATCATATAAATATTTATTACATACAGTCAAATGAGTCATTTCCATTTTTACTTCTTGGAATCGTTAGCCTGATATAGTTTCATAAACCATGAAAAAAATGTTTATGTAACATTTAGATTTTTATATAAGAATATTAAATGAATCCAAATGTTGTCAGTATTTTAGGGTAAGTTTTTTAGTATTTAGAATACATTTTCAGTGTATTAGATTTCAAGTTTAGGTCATGTTCAAAACCAAATTCCTTCTCTGACATTGAGGTATTTACAAAGTTGAGTTTGACCTATTTTTTCGACGCACAATTATTTTGTCAATAGCAAAAGTGAAAACAATTTTCTTTCGGCCAACCTATTTTTAAGACGTGAAAAATTGCAAATGAAAATGACAAAGTCTCTGTCAGATTCTTCACAAGCTGGCATATTAAGATATGAGTGAAGGGATAAATTATTTTGTAAAATTGAGACCTTCAAGTCGTCTCCTAGCTTCAGCAGCGTACATGTGTTTATACAGTTTGTTATGCTCTTGCTATTTACTAGCATTAAACATGCACAGAAACTTTCAGAAATGGTGCATTGAAACCATTGTATAAATAGGTACGTAGGAAATGCATGCTTATATTTATAGGATCTTCCTTAGGAATTCTATCTCATGCTTATTAAATGGAAGTTTTCCGTTTAATACAGTGGAGAGGGTGAACTTTAATTATGAAAGGAAAACTAGCAAATAAGCATGAGTTAACATTCACATATTAACTCATGTCCTCCCTCATTCACTCAATGCATCCACACATTAATTCCCACTCTTTACTTATATCTACCCTCTCCCCCTTTGTAGGTCTTTCACCTTGAGGTCCAGCGACGGGAGCACGAGGCTTCTGTCTTCCTGCACTGCTGCGGTGCCTGCTGCTTCACTGCTGAGCGCCGTAATGTGACGTCATATTTAACGACTTTTTTTTTTGGATACGAGGGGCGCCGAGCGGTTGCCAGACAGCTTTTAAACAAAGCCCAGGACAGGGGAAATCCAAAAATAAATACAATAATTCTCTGTCTGATAGCAGCAGATTGTAGAATGACTTCTGGAATCCTCTTGAGCAAGTAAATATAGTCCCATGCACTGAAAGTGTGCGTTTCATCTTAAGAACCCCATTTGTCTCTTATACACTCTTCATTATTATCATTATTTTTTGTATTATTTCCATTGAAAATGTAATTGAGATTTCTTATGGTTTTGGTTAACAGAATGTATTGTTTTATCCTTTAAGTGTGTTTTCAATCACACAGATCCAGATACAGATGGGTAGTATGTAGGGTCAAGTGGCAACTGCAAATTCACACAGAATAATGTCTGACGTGTCATAAGATTGCATTTAGAAAATAGAAAATTGTTTGAAGTGAGGTAATGAGAAAAAAAAGAAATGTGTATAGAGTACAAACTCCCATTTTTGTGTGTTGCCAGCTTATCAGCATGAATATGATGTTCAATGGCGATTAACATGAGCTTTTTCGCTGGTGACAAATCTCTCCAATTTATAACCAATTAATAAATCCGCCCCATAATGCTCGTCTTTGAGAGCCAGTTCATAACAACAATGCCAAGCTGTGCATCATGCTGCGTCTGGTAAGAGAATGCATTGGAAGAATACAATAATTGAATGATTAAGAGTAACATCTCAAACTGCATACTTAGAAAAGCAGTGACTGAACTTTTTTAGTTCATAAAGCCTTTAAAGGGTGAAGTCGGAGTGAACTTGTACAATTTGATGTTATATCGATATTTTGCATAGATAATCCAGTAGAAAAGATGATTGTAAAACATAAATAGCCATTTGTGCTGCTTAAATATAGCATTCTACCTTTCAAATGCATACAATATTTCCTTTGTGTGAATGGGTAGAAATGTGTAATGCAGATTTTAAAGCATTTATATTATATGAAACAGAGAAATTGGTTAAAATAGTCTAAGCACAGGTGAAATCAGAATAGAAAAGATAGGATCTATACACATGATTTAAGAAATTAGAATGCAGAAACAAGTACTGCATTCAACTATGCAAGTCAATAAAGCCCAGCCTACAAATCACAATGTGATTAGTAAAATAAATAATTTAATAAGTTAAAAAAATAATAAAAAAATAAAATAGTTAAAAACTAAATAAACAAAAATGGTGTTAACATCTGAAAAAATAACAATCCAGTGTTGTAACCATCAAGTGAACCATCCAGTTCCAACAAACTGTAAAAAGAAATCCAAAGATATTAAAAAATATATATTTTATGAGCAAGTCCTAAAATTAGCACTATATCTTCACAAAAATCTTTGCATGGAAAGCACTAAAATACTGGCATTTGAAATACCCATAGTGTGTCTAATTTTCAAAAATGTATGATTTGATGGGGTAAATCGAATTTACCATGTTCAAAAATGTCCCAAATAGGACTGAAATGTCAAAATTCCAATAAAATGTGCTCCTTCCAAATTGAATTGAATTGGCTGGTCTTAAGTATGTCCAAAATTTTAAACATTTCCAAATTCCGAATTAAAAAATGTGAATTCCCCCATGCATGGGTTGTATCACTGCACTCAGGAGATGTTGCTGAAGCATATTGTTTGGTGTTGTTTGACAGTGACATATACCAGGGGCTGTAAAGTCATACCTAAAGTACAATGTGTGTGAAAAAATCAAACTTCCACAAACAAATTGGTGCCACCACTATTACTACCACAAAGTTTGACAAAGGCTAGGAGTAGAATTGGTGAAAGGGGAGAATGGAAAGAGTTAAATTACTAGCTTTTGAAATACCTTGGGATATCTAGTTTTCAAACATATATGGTTTGGAGGAAGTAAATTGAATTGGCCGGCTTCAAATATGTCCCAAATAAAACATGGCAGAATTACCATTTTTGAAAAAAAAATTAAATAGCAATATACCACTTTTACTTTGTTTCTCTATAACTTGCAAAAACACCCCAAAACATAAAAACATTGGGTATTTCTAAACTCAGGACAAATATAAGAATATTTTTTAGCTGTTTTTTTCATTTCCTTTTGTAGATGAGTAAAAGATTTTTCAAATAGCTGTCAGAAAACTACTTTTATCAATTTTTACCATATTTTATAATGTTTTCATGGTTTCTTTTATAGTTAATTAGATGATATGATCAAAATAATGGTATCTAAGAAAGCTCTTCCTGTCCTGAAAAAAATATATATATAACTTTTGCAGGTACACTAAATGGGAGAGAAGAAAATTACAGCTTAAGATGAGCAACTCAGAAATGTTAAAACTGAAATTGTCATGAAGGGCACAAAAAATAAAAAAACAGCTCTGTGCTCACGGGGTTAATGTACACAATAATAATATCAAAGCTAAGACGAATAAAAGTGTGAAAGTTCAGTATTGTATTCAATCATTTTGTTTTGATGTTAATGGGAAAAACAGTAAGCAAAAACAAAATATGGTTGATTTTAATATAAATGTGCATCAGCATTATTTTTTTTAAGTAGTCTGTATCATTGCATAAAAAAATATGCTGCACTTAATAAACTATTATTTTAGCTATAAAACACATATCCATGGACATTCATTTTCATTAATAATCTGGATTCTTGAAGTGACTCATTACAGTGTGGATTTAAATAAATTTTTGTACCAACTTTAGAAAATAATCTAATTTACATAGATATGTATCTCCATTTAGAATCACGAAAAATATGCCTCTGGAAAATAAATAGTCAAAACATTTGAGAGTGAACAAGGCTGAAATGCATTATAAAGAATAAATTCTCCTCTCTGAGTCTCTAAGGGTTAAACAGTAGAAAAAAAAAGTTTTCAACCTTGCAAATAAAAAAAAAAATGCAGCACATTGATATAAAAATTTCTGTAAAGCGTAATTGGACAATAAACAAGGTCCTAACTAAGTGTAACGTAGCCTGTGACATTCAAATAAATAGATTTTATGCTACCTAATACGTTATTACTATAAGTAAATGTGGGAGAAGATCAAAAAGCAGCAGATGTGACTTAGCAAGCTGTGGATCAAATTCAGGCAGGGAATAGACTTCCTCCCGAACATAAACTTTTATGGTTTTTTTATTAGCAGTTCTTAACGTATACCTCTGTGCTTAATGGCAATTGGAATGTTTGTGCAAAGATGCTTTTCTGTGTCAGTCCGAAATATAACCTTATGGTTTATTCCTGCATCATAGGTTATTTAATTACATATAGTGCAATGTTTTCTTCACATAGCTGTATAATTTTAAATATGCATCCGTTGCCTACTAGACCTGGAACCTGAGATGAATATACATAATAGTTTGCTATAAAACACATGTTATGCCTGTTTTATGGCTGCTTTAGATTTTCTATGGCATAAGTATGATTTCTTAATATCTACATCTACTGTATATATATATGCAAGCTGTGGCTTAAAAAAACACTTGCCCACTACTGTTTGTATTAGTACTTGCTTTCACAGCAATTATTAAGGGGGGCATGTCATATTCACAACTGTCTGCATGATAAATGTCAATAAGCAGACCAGGTTTGCTAATGCACCAACATATTTGCAATGTAAGCACATGGCTTGGCTGGACTTTCAAAGTTCTAAATGACCTCAAGGCAATATCTCAGATCATATAGCTTTTTAATTATACATTTCAGTTTCTAGAAGACTTTACTGTGCTTAGACAGTAATGGTACATGAGCGCTTAGGTCCTTAGACTTCCCTTCCTACCTGTATCCTCAGAAAAAAAAAAATAATTACACATTATTAGAATTGTGGGTAAAGACATTGACTACAGCTTTTAGCACATAACAACCATGAACAACCTGACAGCAGACTGTTGATCTTGACAGGCGAACACACCAAACATTACAAAAAGCTCTTGTTCTGGGTACCATCAGCCTCCACAGACTTCATCTCCCCAAGCCTTGCTGTATCTGTATCTTCAAAATGAGAAGAGGCTGGCTGAGAACCCCCACTGTGACTACACAGAAGCAAAAAACACACCCACAGCAAACATCAACAAATCAAACAACACATTACATTACTAATGAGTTGGAAGTTGAACTGCTGTTTACCCTCCTGCCACAATGAAAGAGGTGAATTCCTCTTGCTAAACTGCTCAACATCCCTCTTGCCAAAACAGTTTGGACTATTGACCCCCAGCAAGGGCCAACAGCCATGTTCCCCTTCGTGAAACATTCATTGGATAGGCATAAGGCTATTTTCAATACAACAACTAAATGTGTTTTTTTTTTATAGCAGAACTAGACAGATTAAAACTAGATCATCTGAATGGTTCTTTTCTGATTTTAATTTCTATGTTTCTGTTGTTAAAACTCTTCGTCCTGCCCTTGCCAATATTAATAACCTAGACACACTTGCTTACCCACTGTGTTCCCATCCTCTGGTAGATTTTCTAAAAGGCAAAGATAATATGTGCCTACACTGCCATTTGTTTTAGGGGCTTGATGACACCTAATAATAGGAAACATTGGTTTATTTATTTACTGTATATATATATATGTATATACATATATATATATATATATATATATATATATATATATACATATATATATATATACATATATATAGGGGTAGTAGAAGTATTGTTAAACACTCATCTACACACACCAGACAAGCCAGAAGGCTTGCTTTTCCCTCAGAAATCTCATGGTGCTTTCGCAACCACAAGGGATTCTGCGTAGGCACATGCAAACAAGGTTAACAACTATCACCTTTGCCTCTATATCCACTTTATACATGGATTCCTTGAAAGTAATTGCCCGCTGTACAAGACAGCCTTTAGACAAAACTCAGGAAGAGGTACAATATCACAACCTCATGCTGACGAGTCCCATGAAGGACGAAACAGCTGTCCATGAGTGGTGATCTGGCTATTGTACCTCTTCCTGAGTTTTGTCTAAAGGCTGTCTTGTACAGCGGGCAATTACTTTCAAGGAATCCATGTATAAAGTGGATATAGAGGCAAAGGTGATAGTTGTTAACCTTGTTTGCATGTGCCTACCCAGAATCCCTTGTGGTTGCGAAAGCACCATGAGATTTCTGAGGGAAAAGCAAGCCTTCTGGCTTGTCTGGTGTGTGTAGATGAGTGTTTAACAATACTTCTACTACCCCTTAAATTTAAGTGGAAGGGTTTCCATCACCTTTTACCCACCATAACTTATGTAATGATACATACATATATATATATATATATATATATATATATACAGGTCCAGACTGGCCATCTGGTAAACTGAGCAAATGTTGCTGGATATGTCATAAGGTAGCAGCTGGCCCTCAAGTGCCAAAGCCGATTCGTCATTGCCAGTCCAGCCCTATATATATATATATATATATATATATCATTATTGCTGGATCTGTTGCACTACCTCAATGGAGCAGGGGGGTATGAAGAAGCACTTCTACCATTTTAACAAATACTGGGGAACCATATCTAAGTGATATTTGTCAGCTACTGTGAAGCTGATTCCAATTAAGACTTCTGGCAGCATTCCAGCTGTTTTAGTACCTCAAATAGCACAGAGCATAACATAGTTTATGAAGCATTCAAAAGTCAAATACCCTATTAACATAAACATGTAGTGAAATCAACTCATCTAGCAATTTTCAGCTTGCTTACTTTCATTTTCACTGAGCTAATCAGAGAAGGTGTCTCTTTCCATTTTCATATTTTTGCTACTTAGTGTAATGCAAAATAAG
Source organism: Spea bombifrons (assembly GCF_027358695.1). NCBI lineage: Eukaryota > Metazoa > Chordata > Amphibia > Anura > Pelobatidae > Spea > Spea bombifrons. The sequence goes on from NC_071091.1 coordinate 74,224,775, forward strand.
ATATTTGCTTTGAGATGGAAATAAAGAATCCACAACAATTTAACTTCAGGGCAAATAAATTATAACAATGTACATTCAATTAACATAATCTAAAAAATAGCCTTTCATGGCAACATCAGCTCTTTAAACTACTCAATTTCATAGCCAAAATCGTGATAGATGTATATTTATATCTTTAGTGCCTATACGTTTTTTTCATTTTAGTTTGTCATTGAAATGTTGCACCAGAGTGCTATTTGTAAATATGGTTAAATGAGTGTGTGCATAAAACCCACATTATGCCATATTCTGGCCTAAAGTTTAAAAAAAATGGCCTGATCACAATAGCAGCCAATGGAACATATCAGCAAGAAGGTTCCATTGGTTGCTGTGGCGATAAAACCACTTTTATAGCAGTTAAAAAGTAATAAAGAGTCCACAAAAGAAGCATACTGCCGCGATATAGAGATTGCACACAATATAATATCCTATCTTTATGCTATCTTTATACTATCTTCCATTTCAAATCACTAAGATCCTTGGGGAGCTCAAAGCTAAACCAAAAATGTAAAAAAATAAAATCACCAAAAGTGATGAGAATAAAAATTCTCACAGTCATGATTATTTTTCTTTGAATTCTTTTGTAAAGTTTCCTACTGCATATATTGTTTATCTGTGGCGTTATATTGCTTTGTAGGTGTCGTATCGCTTTTGTGAAAATCAGTACTCTTTATACCTTTCATGGCAAGAAACAGCACCACGCAAACTTTGTACAGAGTGGAGTGTTGTAAAAAAACAAGAAAAGTACATGTAATAGGTTTGCCAAGGAAATAGCTAAGTAGCTCATATACGCTCCCACATATTATTGTATAATTTTGGCAGCAAACAGTGTGGCAGATGTCCATAAAAGTTACATGTTCATTATGAATCATGAAATTCTGTTAAGATTAAAAGTGGGATAGAGGGGCGAGACTTGATAGCTGCGTTTGTTATCACAACATTTTAAGCCTTAGGGAGCTTGATTCATTTACTCTTTTGTCACTGGTTGCCTTTTGTCTTATAGGGTGAGTCTGGCTTAATAATTACATTTAGATAGAAAAGAGGAAAAAAGAGAGCCATTTGAACTGCATTTTGAGCTGAAAAGCATCCAACTGCGTAAATTAGGTATTAATAAATTCTGATAGCGCACAAAACACAAATAATATAAATAATTATTTACAGATTACTGAGCATCTGAATGTTAATTCATGATTTCATTCATAGAGTGGTCAAAACATAAATCAGATATGTAATGGCATAAAAATGTGCAAATAGGCAATATTGTCCTCAGTCATAATTAAATTAGGGCGGGTAACCAAACAATCCCTTCTTTAACCAGACACTGTGCCCAAAACAAAGTTTCAGGAAGCTGAGGGAGCTATAGCAAAATAACTCACGGCTATCAGAGTGTACCAAAACCCACTACTCCAAGATATGTTGCAGATGGGTCGGGTTCTGAGGTCAGTAAAACTGTAGCATCTGTTATACAGATCCCTGATAACGCCCCAGATGGGCAACTGTATACTGCTTCCAGGGTTACCTTGCAGCGTACTGTGTATTTCAATTGAAGCGTTAAAGTAGAGGACTTCCTTTGTGGGAAGTATAGCTGTTAGGAGCTTCAAAATTGCAATCCCCAATCGGTAGCCGCCATACATAATAAGCAAATGATTTAACAAACGGAAAGCATCGGAATCCTCAAACACTTGTTATGGTGTGTCTCCAACTTTATGCCATTATATATTTGATTTATGTTTTGACCACTCTCTGAATGAAATACATTTACATTCAGATGCTAAGTAATCAGTATATAATTATTTATATGTTTTATGTGCTGAATTCGAATTTATTAATACCTGATTTACTCAGTTGGGTCATTTTAAGCATGCAGCTAAACAGCTCTCCCTTTTTTCATATTTTTTCTATAGTATATATTTTTTGTGAACTGTCTGCACCCCTCTGTGCTTTTGCGGTTGAGTGACACCCTTATTTATCAGGCTATTAGCTCTCCTACTCTTCATTAATTATTAATAAATATTAAACTGATCCACATTTCATATTGAAAATAATAAAAATACATAAATGACAGAGTAATTTGTTGTTTGTAATATTAATAAAAGCATTTAATAGACCACCACTTTGCACTGGCAAGATCCCCTGATAACAAAGAATTAAATACTCCAGGATGGCCAGGGAGAGTGAAGTAGGTAGGTTCACTCTATACACCTGGACTCCTAGTGATAATCTATCTTACAACTTCCTACCTTTTTATGTATTGTTATGATTTTCAATATGAAATGTGGATCAGTTTAATACTTCAATTTATATAAATCTATTTATTAATAATTCATGAAGTATGGGTATGTAGACTCAACAGATGTATGTGATCATAGATTGACCCATTTAAAAAAAATATTAGAAAAATGTACCACGAAAATGTTTAGTTAGTGAATTTTCCACCTTATTGTTTTTTTGTGATATGTTGTTTTTGACAAGTTCCAAACATCTATTGTAAATGTGGCACACTTTCATACGTCTGTTGAAAAGCATGTGGGAAATTAAAATGTGGCAAACAATCTGCAAAATCGCGTTTTTAGTTTGGTTTTATAGAGGTATTTTTTCACATTTCAGTGCGGTTTGCCACTTTTGAATGTTTTATCTTTGATGGAAATATTTAGAGGAAAAAAGACAATTTCTGTAGAACATCTTCTTGTATTGTTCTTTTGAAATACACTTAAGCCTATGTTCTTTTCCACCTGTACAAAGTGGATTGCTATTGTGTCAGGTAAACATTCTCCAACAAAGAGTATCTCTCATTTTTTTTGTAACATCTGTTTTTCAGTTTTCACTACTCTGGGTTGATTGATTTCTCATTGATGTTCTTTCAATTGTAATTGGGTTTGACCACTCAAATTTCATGTTATAATTTTTTTTGCTGTTGTTGCTCCTACTTTTTTGATTGATGTTACTGCAGAATGCAAACAGCAAGTGGAAAATTATTTTATTCATTTGGTAATTGATGATCAATGTAGCTGTTATTTGTTACATAAATTGTAAATTTTAAATGTAAACATATGGGGTTTTAAATATGCGGTGAAGACCCTATGTACTGTATTTGTTCATTTGTTATAATATGAGTTTTTCTCTGAAAAAAAAATCATCTTAAAAACAACCTTGTCTTATAATCATAATTATTCAGACAATAGTACCTCGGCACTGCCATACAACCTACTGGCTTCTCATTCACACTCTCATTCACTCTCTCACACTCTCAATCACTCCCTCTCACACTCTTTCTCAATGTCTCCTTACCATCTCCATGGACCCCTTCCATGTCACTGTCTCCTTTTCCACAGCTCAGCTTCTTCTTTTGCCTCTTCTTGTGCATATGTCTTCTTTCTTCAAAACACTGAGTTGTTAAAATACTCCCTTTCTCTTACTGAAATATGTAGATCATGTGTCAGAGAGAGAGTGACAGAGACAAAGAGAAACAAGAGAGAAAGACTTTATCCCTGAAAATAAAGTAATACAAGCAATAAAACCATCTTTTAAAAAGAAACAAATTCTCTTTTACAGAGAAGTACTGTATCCCTGAAAATAAAGTAATAAAAGCGATAAAACCATTTTTTTCATTTTCACCTTTATTGCATTTTAAACAGTAAACAAAGTGTTAAACCTCTAAAAAATGAAAGCCCTGTCTGTCCTTTTGAGTTGTAGAGTGTACGTGTACATATGAGTGGCAAAAACAGTGGTTTTCATTTTTTTCCCCCAACTGGTTCATATTATTTTTCAGGCCTTTTTTATTTCATTAAGACCCAAAGTTTGCGGATCTAAACTTATACAATTTTAAACTTTTCATGACTCTCCATTGCTGGCACTAATTTCCACCCGCTTCTTTACATAACTTAACAGCATGTTGGTGTTTTATGTTCTTGATGGTTTAAGAGGGGAGTATGTGTCTGTACTTCTGAGCATCCCCCCTTCTGTCTGCCGCAAAGTGCCTAAAGATTTGTGCTTAGGGATCAGGTTAATCTCCTTGGAATGGCTATGTAACTTTACTTATCTTCCCTGCTTATAAAGAAACTAAGGGCGATGCAAAAAGTAATATCAGATTTAAGAAATTTAATTTCATTCATTCTTTTGCATAATTAGGAAGGAAGAATTGTGAAATTGATAAACATCCTAGGATTGATAAGATTAGCTTTGTTCTGTATTTCAAAATTCAGGATTAAAAAACAAGTATATGTATTGAGACTTAGATTTGATTTATAAATAATAATATTAATATATCTAAATTGTAAGTTCGTTTGAGCAAAGCCCTCCTTACCTGTTGTTTCTGGAAGTCAAAGTGTTATATATTACTTGTTGTGTCCTGTTTACCCATTGTACAGTGCTGCAGAATATTATGGCACTACATAAAAATAAATAAATAGTAAATATCAGGAAAAAAATCATGTGCATTTTAAGGTCATTCTGCAGATATTTGGGTTTATTGACTAACAAGTTAATTGGATAGCCTGTGTCATTTGCTTGCCCTGACATGTTGACCATTGCAAAACAAATTTCATATTCATTGTCCAGTTCATTGGAACTCATTTGTGGGGAAATATCTGCTTATCTTTTAAATTTCTACCCTGCCACCTTAAGGACATCAATATGGAGTTGGCCCCCATTTTCCAAAAGCGCACAAAGAATACTTTTAGGTGTACGGACTCCCAGATGAAATATCTCACATCATCCCTTGCTTTGTACTGGATTATCAGGAAGGTTTTTTGTATTAGCAGCATAGAAATGTCTTGTTCTAAACTTTGTAGTGCCTGCATTTTTCAAACTGTACATCGGTAACAATTTTGTTGCGTGTGCCAATATTGCTTCAAGACATATGAATCGTGCTGGGAATCAAAGGCATACATTAAAAATAGTCACTTCCCATAAAGTAAAATAAAAAATAACAGTCTATAAACAGACTGTTTGCGTAAGCGATACTTTGGTTTATTCACTGAAAAATCACATGTATTATCGAGAACCAACTGTCTCAATAATCAGTGCAGTAAGCATGTAAGATGACATTTTTAACCTCATTGCAGCTCACCTAAAAGTTATTTAGCATAGATGTCAAAATTAAACATCTCACTCCTGGACATTGTAGCATTGGTCGCAAGTCACTTCACAAACTCATTCCACCAAAGGATGTCATACAGATGTACATCATACCATGTGTTTATGGACTTTGCTTTGTGCACAGGGGAATAGCCATGCTGTAAAGAGCTTCCCCAAACTAGTGCCACACAGTTGGAAGCATACAATCAGAGCCGGCCTTAGGCGTTGTGGCGCCCTGTGCGGACTACTCCTCTGGTGCCCCCCCTCACTACCCCCCCTCTCTGCCCCTTCAAACTACCCCCCCCCTGCCTCTTTAAACTACCCCCCCTCAAACTACCCCCCCCTCTGCCCCTTCAAACTACCCCCCCCTCTGCCCCTTCAAACTACCCCCCCCCACTTACCTTGTTGCCGGAGTCCTGCGGTAAGAGCGGGAGGCATCCGTCTTCTCGCTCTGCCGGCATTTCATGTTGAGCGCCGGTATAGTCCGGCGCTCAACGTGAGATGCTGGCACCGCGACGGAGTCACGGAGAGTAAGGGGCGCCGAGCGATTGCCGAGAACTTCTCGAGCAACCGCTCGGCGCCCCTGACCGGGACTTAGATTAAAGCATCGGTTTTTTTTTTTAAACTTTATTTAACATCAATGATGTTAAATAAAGTTTAAAAAAAAAACAAAAAAAAAAAAAACGATGCTTTAATCTAAGCCCCGGTCAGGCGCCCCTGCAACCATGGCGCCCTGTGCGGTCGCACAGGTCGCACACCCCTAAGGCCGGCCCTGCATACAATTGTCTAAGATGTCTTGTATGCTGTGGCCTTAACACTGGAATTAAGGGGCTTAGTCCCAACCCTGAAAATTCCCCAGACCATTATCCTCCTGCACCAAACCTTACAGTAGGAACTATGCATTTCGGTAGGCATCCACCAAACGCAGATTCGTCCATCAGACTTTCAGATACTTAAACATGCTTAATCACTCCAGAGGACACATTTTTACCAGTGGCAGTCTGTTTTACACCAATCCAGGCGGTGATATCCGACTGAAGCTCCTGATGCACGGTGCTTGTACTGATGCTGAGGGCAGACAATTTTTATGTACTATGTGCTTCAGCACTTGGCAGTCCCACTCTCTTTGTGTAATGAGTTGTTGTTACTCCTAGATGTTTCTACTTCATAATAGGGCTTACACTGGACCAGGGCAGATGTAGCATGGCAGAACTGTCACAAACTTACTTGTTGTAAAGGCAGCATCCTATGACAATGCCCTGTTTAACATCACTGATATCTTCGGTATGACCCATTCTACTGAGTACATCCCTCACATTTTTATGAATATTTTATTATATATCTTTTCATGTGACAACACTGAAGAAATGACACTCTGCTACAATGTAAAGCAGTGAGTGTGCAGCCTATATAAACAGGAGACAGCAAATTTACACTGTTATACAGGCTGTACACTACTTTACATTGTAGCAGAGTGTCATTTCTTCAGTGTTGTCACATAAAAATATATTATAAAATATTTACAAAAATATGAGGCGTGTACTCACTTTTGTGAGATTATATATATATATATATATATATATATATATATATATATATATATACTAGCATACATGCCTAAATGACTCAGGGGGGGTTCCTTTGGTGCATCTTTAGAGTTTAAAATTTTTTTGGCTGGTCCTTTTCTTGGACGAAAAATGAGAATCAATGGCTTTGCAGATCAATGCTGGATGTGCCCATAAAACATAAGGGATGATACATTTGTTTACAGGTTTACACACTTTTAGCGCCAAGGAAGTGATTTACACTTCCCACCCTACTGGCACTCAACAAGTGCTCAGTTCTTCCTCCTGATGCTAGAGTGGACCTGTTTGGCTCATTCATGATAGCAGATTCGTGTGCAAGGAATCCCTGTAAACTGTCTTTGGCAGTCAATAGTCAAATTTACCATCAATGTGTCCTCCTTACAGCCTCAAGACATTTACTATAGAACAACTGTCAAATAGGATTTATAGACATAAATCATTTCACATTTTGAAATTCAACAAAATACCCCACTCCCAACTCTACACAGATGCAAACCCATGGACTTGTACTTATAATGCTAATGGTAAGCAAATTTTTTTTTGTTAATTTCCATGACACTATTATTTTAATAGCTAGCCCATCTCATGATAATTTGTATGAATTTCCAAGCTGATTTAAATGAAACATTTGTGATCTATGGGCATCCCAAGGACTTGATTGTAACATATTTATACACTGCTCAAAATAATAAAGGGAACACTAAGATTACACATCCTAGATCTGAATGAATGAACGAATCATATGACATACTTTCGTCTTTACATAGTTGAATGTGCTGACAACAAAATCACACAAAAATTCTCAATGGAAATCAAATTTATCAACCCATGGAGGTCTGGATATGGAGTCACACTCAAAATCAAAATGGAAAACCACACCACAGGCTGATACAACTTTGATGTAATTTCCTTAACACAAGTCACAATGAGGCTCAGTAGTGTGTGTGGCCTCCACGTTCCCGTATGACCTCCCTACAACGCCTGGGCATGCTCCTGATGAGGTTGTGGACGGTCTCCTGAGGGATGTCCTCACAGACCTGGACTAAAGCATCCACCAACTCCTGGACATTCTGTGGTGCAACGTGGCATTGGTGGATGGAGCGAAACATGATGTCCCAGATGTGCTCAATCGGATTCAGGTCTGGGGAACTGGCGGGCCAGTCCATGGCATCAATGCCTTCCTCTTGCAGGAACTGCCACCCCACACCATTACTGACCCAACGCCAAACTGGTCATGCTGAAGGATGTTGCAGGCAGCAGAACGTTCTCCATGGCGTCTCCAGACTCTGTCACGTCTGTCACATGTGCTCAGTGTGAACCTGCTTTCATCTGTGAAGAGCACAGGGCGCCAGTGGCGAATATGCCAATCCTGGTGTTCTCTGGCAAATGCTAAACGTCCTGCACGGTGTTGGGCTGTAAGCACAACCCCCACCTGTGGACGTCGGGCCCTCATACCACCCTCATGGAGTCTGTTTCTGACCGTTTGAGTGGACACATGCACATTTGTGGCCTGCTGGAGGTCATTGTGCAGGGCTCTGGCAGTGCTCCTCCTTGCACAAAGGCGGAGGTAGCGGTCCTGCTGCTCGGTTGTTGCCCTCCTACGGCCTCCTCCACGTCTCCTGATGTACTGGCCTGTCTCCTGGTAGCGCCTCCATGCTCTGGACACTACGCTGACAGACACAGCAAACCTTCTTGCCACAGCTCGCATTGATGTGCCATCCTGGATGAGCTGCACTACCTGAGCCACTTGTGTGGGTTGTAGACTCCGTCTCATGCTACCACTAGAGTGAAAGCACCGCCAGCATTCAAAAGTGACCAAAACATCAGCGAGGAACTGAGGTGTGATCTGTGGTCACCACCTGCAGAACCACTCCTTTATTGAGGGTGTCTTGCTAATTGCCTATAATCTCCACCTGTTGTCTGTTCCATTTGCACAACAGCATGTGAAATTGATTGTCCATCATTGTTGCTTCCTGAGTGGACAGTGTGATTTCACAGATGTGTGATTGACTTTGAGTTACATTGTGTTGTTTAAGTGTTCCCTTTATTATTTTGAGCAGTGTATATATATATATGTTCTCCTGTGGCGTGATTTTCCTTTAAAGTTTTATTTTTAAGTGGTGACTAAAACATAAACGATTACAGGCAAATATGGTAATGTAAGGTACTCATCTGTTTCTATGAAAACACATTTGTTTTCCTTGCTTTACTGAACTAATGAGACGATGATGTGCTTCTACCATGCTGGGTATATGCTGTTGTACGGGTAAAGTAAATGCATTCACACATTCTGCATTACAGGTCACAAACACCATAAAAGGTCAGTAAAAGTATTTCCATTTTTCAATTGCCAATGTATTGTTTTAAAATTGTACCTACTTAAGTAAATGTAGAAATTTTCATGTAAATTAGTACTCATGTTTTTATCACTTGTGAAATATATGTTCATGAAGAAAAAAGAGAGAATTAATTTTTTTGAGAAATGTGTACCTACCATCAAAAATCGATTAGTGTGATGATCTTATAATCCCTATATTTTCTCTTGGGGCAGAGTAGAGAAGAAAATAGCTAGTGCAGACATGGACATAGCCAAGACTTTAAAGGGAAGGCCAATCTATTATTATCTGTGTCTAAATCAGTGTCAACAATTAAAGTAATAATAAATAGCATTGCTTTTTTTATTTTTGTATGCAGTCTATGGAAGGAGTGACATACAATTACTTATGTTAGGTTTATCCCCAATATTGAATCTAGCTCAATGTCTTCGTTGGCTTAAGTATCTATAGTACTGCCATTATTTGCCCACCAGCCTAGGACACCACTTCTACATTTACAGGCGATCAAAAGTAAACTGTGGGTTCCTCACTTTCTGCCAATCAACATTCATATAAGCTGTTCTACATTTATGAATTAACAGTGTGGTATCTTGAAATCTTCATCATGCATCATGAGTTGTATTTCTTTATCTGTGGTAGGCACCTCCCTTTAGTAGATGCACAAGCACTGGAGCATTCCTCATGCCTAATTTTGCTGTACTCTGGATTGGCATTCAGTTCCTCAGTATGTTCCAAAGAACCATACAACCAGTCACAACAGACCAGTCAGCTCTACTTTTTGCAAATTCCAAATACATCAGTTTGGAGGAGTAAGTTAGTTAAAATCCAGCAATATGTGCATTTACCACCCCTCATGTGTGTGAAAGTTGTTATACACAGTATAAGACCAAATATATGTGGACACCTGACCACCACACCTATATGAGCTGTTTGGAGATCTCTTTTCAAAACCATGGGTGTTAATGTGCAGTTGGCCTCTACTTTGTGGATATCACACTGTCTACTCTTCTGGGAAGCCTTTGGTGTGATGACGTCTCACACGGAGTCTCCTCCCAATCTGCAGAATCAATGTGGCAAGTACTTGTGGCAAACTACTTGTGGCAAATGCAGTATCCTATTACAGTGCCATTTAAAGTCAGTGGACTCAGTATGACCCTTTCTATTGCCAATGTTTGTCAGAAGTCATGCCTAAACCTAATAATTAGGAGGGATGCCTGATAATTCTCATCAAATAGTGTACATGTGCACTTAATGGCCACATTATAAAGTTCACCTATTAACACAAATTGTAAAATAGAGAAAAATATGGCTACACTCAATACATAAAGCAAGACTTGGTCTGGCCATCTGACACTCTGGGCATCTTCAGCGATACTGGCCCCTTCAGGTCCTGTAGTGTGCAGCTGCTGGCAGGATATGGCTCCAGCTGAAATGTAATGTGTGGCGGGTGCACATGTGTCATTTACTGTTCACTGCCCTTAAAATGTGAGGGTGCCTAGTAATCCCCAGTAAAGGCCTGCTTAAAACATCATACGTGGTTATCCTACCACACATAAGAATGGGGTCTGACCATGGCCTGATTGTTAGTGCAGACAACAGTTATCCTTTTGGGTGTAAATACCTAGTTAATAAGACTAGAGGAGAGTGTCTATATTAGCTAAATCTGACAGAAAGGCAGCAGATAATCAATTAAAAACTGTGTTACAAAAGTGGTGCACAAAAGGTGCCTCTCTGAACATCTAATGCATCACATTTTGAAGTGGATGAAGAAGACAGAAGAAGACACTGGCCACTATTTGTATTACACTAGTCCAATGGCACTTTCCTTATTTGCATTATGGTCAGTCTTGGCCTGTTCACCAGAGTTATTCCAAAAACCTGCTAACAATAACTATAAAATATACAGATATTGTGGAAACATTAAACATTTAGATAGATCTGAGATCAGGGGCATAACTAGAAGCCATGGGGCCCTGGTGCGAAAATTGCCCCGGGGCCCCCCAACTTTCCCCAAATAACTTGTCTGTGATTTTTTTGCCCCTTGCTCCGCCATACAACATATGTAAACACAATTACAAAAATGACACACACTTACTCATACTCACCCACTTACACATCCATGCTCAGACTCATGCACACATACCCATGCTCTCACACATACACACATATGCATGCACACACACACATAAATACACATCCATGCTCACACACACATAAGTACACATCCATGCTCTCTCACACACGCATCCATGCCCACACACACACAAGTATGCATCCATACCAACACACACAAGTACACATCCATGCCCACACACAAGGACACATCCATACTCACACATACTCACAAGTACATATCCATGTTCACACACAAGTACACTATTAAGTGCTCGTCTCCATTATACACAAGTGTCATTTAATGAAAGGCACATAATTTATTGATGTGTAATGATATGCACTTAAGACAGAAATGCCTGCCTTGTGTGTCATGACCTAAATTATGAGAAATGTGTTGTATAGATTTGGGCGCCTACCTAAAGTTCGTGTTCATTTTATAGGGAAAACATTTCTTCTTATTTAGTGAAATTCATCCAACAGTTTAGTTTTTAGAAATGCCATTCGTTCATTCAGTTGCCTTGGAAAAAAGAAATAAACACGTCGAAGAAGCTCAATAGGGAATTTGAGACCAATGGATGGAAGAGAGAGTCAAAAGTAGTTATAGGGTTAATGACAGAAGTAGACTGGTTAAATTATCATAATTAAATTAATGTATTAAATTAATTAATGATCTTAATTAAATCAAACTTTAGAGAGTATTAGACACCATGAGAAATGGCAGGCTGAATCTCACTCTGCACTCTGAATGAAGATCATCTCACTCAATGTCCCTCCTCTTAGTAAAGGCAAAGTTACGAGATTCTCTTCCTTCTTGTATAGTTAAAATGGCGTCCGCATCAACCGAACGAATGAACGAAGATTTTTGTATTGCGCGCAATTGTTTTTCGTTTCTTTCCTCCAATGTTGCATTAATTCGTTATTCGGACAAATGGACGAAACAGCAACATTCGGAACAAAAACGCATTAGTCCCAAAACAAATGCACAAGTCAGCTGTTGTGGCATTGTGGTATGCATTAATATGGAGTATTCTCTGCCCTAATAATGCTACCAGTGCGACATATGTTCTGTGCCCAGTTTGGGCATTTGCATGCTCAGTTGCCAGTGATCCCAGAGATGGGGACACTGATTTGGAACACAGGGCCACCTTTCAGTGCTGCTAAAAATATCCCTAGTTGGTGGATTAGAGGGGCATAAATTTTAAATTGTATTATTAGTTCAGATAAATAGAACAATAGCATCCACCAAAATCACTTATAACAAAATTGACTTTGGCCACCATATTTTTCTATGGCTACTAAGCCTGCATAGTAAACTGAAAAAAAGCATAGGAATATAGCTATTGTTTTAATCTGCAGATTATAAATTTCTGTTCTTATTCCTAAACCAAAAAATGTTTAACTAATTGTACATTTTAGTCATATTATTAGTAAAATTATGAAGACTTTCAAGCTGGTAACAGCTGGTGCAGTAATGCAATGGAAATTTGGTTGTCTAGGAAACAACCCAATTTGAAATACTTTTTTAACACCTATAAAACTTTAAGCTTTATGTTTTCCCTTCTGAAAGGCTCTGCAAGCTTTTCTGGTTAAAGATTTTTGTAATATATTTTAGGTTTATTATACTAGTGAATACAATATTAGAAAGGAAAAATGAAAGAGATGAAAAAGCCTCAGAAACACAGGAGACCTTATTGTTCCTTTCAAACTACAGCAGCTTTTTTTATCTGTGTGTGACTCCATAATGGAACCCCTCAGAAATATATTTTCTTTATTTATTCTTATTTTTGATCTTATGTTTACAAAGTATGCTCTATATAATGATATGAACCTGGTTATTAGGGAGTTTATTTTGTGCTGCTGTGATAAGTTAGTATACTTTTTTACCCATAACATGAGTTTTTTTCTTTACAGTTTTGTAACTATGTTTTGAATGCTCCCAAATATACACACTATATTAGAACAAACAAAATAACTGTATGATAAAATCTAAGATCAGAGCTACTTCTGATTAAGTTGCTTAACTTAGTTTATAGAATTTTCTTCTTAAATACTGTGTAAAATATAATAGCAATTCTGGTGGTCAGTGTTGGCTGCAATGGCTTTTCCCTCAAATATTATAACTGCATTCTCCAGCTAAGCCACAATGTACCTGTAACATCAAGTCATAGCAAAGGTATAGAACATTAGGCTTTAAAACGACCTTAAATGGATGACAGGTTATATATAGCCTTGTTTCAATATAAGTAACCTAAACAAATTCAACCTTTCTCAATTGTGCTGCTTGTGCTCAAGATGGGATATCCAAAAACATCAGACTCTTTGTGGTCTGGAGTTTAACAGCTTCAAATTTGCAAAGTCTCAATATATTTGAATGGTTGACAGTAACCTAAACCTAAACCTAAATATTGTATTTCTGATTGGCCCTGAATGGACCACGCAGGCAACCTGAACATCCGTCACTTTACATGACCAATAAAATGGTACAGAGCTGCAGCATGACAGGCGCATGGTCGAATGTGCCCAAGATAACCAGAAACCGCACCCTCATTTTCCCCAATAAAGACACAAACACGTTTATTAAATAGAAAATATATTTGTCCACATCATTAACCCCTTAATGACAAGACTGTTTTTTACTTGTAGTACACTTTGGGATAAAGGCTGCTTTAACATTTTTCCGGTGCTGCTGCTTAACTGCAATTTTCTTCTTTCTCATTTAGTGTACCACAAACATTATATATTGGGGGGTTTTCCAGGACAAGCAGGGCTTTCTTTAGATACCAATATTTGTATCATATCATCTAATTTACTATAGAAACAATTATAAAACATGGTGATTTTTTTAAAGGACCATTTGATTTTTATTTGAAAAATTGTTTACTTATACTGCAAAAACTAATGAAAAAACCTACTAAATAGATTCTACTATTTGTCCTGAGTTTAAAAATACAAGTAGCGTTTGAAGCTGGCCAATGCAATGTACCTCATCATATATTTTTGAAAACTAGACACCCTAGGGTATTTCAAATGCTAGTGTTTTAACTCTTTCTACCACGAGCCTTTGTCAGACTTTATGGTAGTAAAATGTTTTGTTTTTTTTCACACACATTGTATTGAGGTAGGCATTTACCGCCCCTGGTATACGTCACTGTCAAACCCCCCAATATGTGTTCGGCATATATGTACGGGCTTTGTCGTGAAGGGGTTAAATAAGATTTACTACCAAAGTCATTGTCAAACAGACCATGACAATTAAACAATGACCTCCCAATATTATAAACATATATCATATACATCTTTTCATGTGACAATACTGAAGAATTGACACTCTGCTACAATGTAAACTAGTGAGTGTACAGCCTAAAAATAACCCCTCAAAATAACACACAGCCATTAATGTCTAAACCTTGGCAACAAAAGTGAGTACTAAGTATTTTAAATTAACACTCTCAACCCGTCGTAGCATTTTTAAGGTGAGGCACATCATGGCAAATGTGCCTCTTAATTTTAATTTTAGTTATTTAAAGAGAAAGGTACATTTGTGCACTCTACCCTTCATACTGATTCAATATTTAACCTCTACCCACAATACATGTCGAGGAAGATTAGGATGATTGCCATCCATTGGTTAAATACAGGAGCCTGGGGACTCCCTCTTATTTCATATACTGTATAATATATATTTTCATATACTGTATAATATATATTTTCATATACTGTATAATATAATATATATAATTATTTTTATTGCTTTGGCATGTATAGAGAAATAAGTAGATACCTATGAGCTGATTATCTTTTCCTGAAAAAAAGATATGTTTCCTTAGGTAAAGCATAAGCTAGTAGACCAGAATGGTGGGGGGGGGTCCCTATGCCCTGTAAAAGCCAAGGTAACGGTATTGTTCTACCTGCTCTTCCTAAAATAATTTTTTTATAACTAAGTATAATTGATATTAGTGATTGTGCCCAAACCCCTCGCAGTCATATATATTTAATAAAGAGTTTACTTCATTAATATTTTTTTTTGCCAGAATGCTTAAGTGAAATAAAATCAGGCCCTAATAGGTTATTGCCACAGAAACTGAAAAAGCTTCTTAAAATAATAAAATGAGATATCTGCTAAGGTTTATTTGTTTTGCATGAAAGAGTGCTTTATGTTTTATTTAAGTGGAACAGCACCTCCAAAAGGAAGTCAGTGATAGATTTCTCAATGGCCACATGATGAAATACAACTATGTTACGTTTTATCACCAGAAGATTTGTGCACGAGACCCAAAATCATTTTGGATTTTTTTTTTCTGGCTCATTCGTTTTCAGACAACAAATAAAATTTCCTTTCAGTTCAGGTACATTTGTTTCTTTTTATTCGGAAACAATATGTGTTCGCCCCCCAAAAAAGTATTTCTCTCTATCTCTGTGCCCCCAGTCCTGTCTATGTACCCTAAATCCTCCTCCTACCTTGTATCTGTCTCCCACTTGCTCACTTACCTTCTCCAGCTGTTTTCTGGTTCTCTCTGATCTCGCTCTGCATATGCAGAGACCATGTTGACACCGAGGGGGAAGCAGAGTAGGAGAGGAGGGGGGGTCAGTATGTGAGTCAGTACCCTGCTAAGAAAAAAAAAAACAAGAGACAGGGAACGGTCGTGTAGTGCACACACAGTGCCTGCAATTGAAGTTGCTCTAATTGCATGCTAGGGAGCGTGGAGTGGGGCCCAAGGAAATATATTGGCAACAGGGTCTAATATTTATATATATATATATATATCTATATATATATATATCTATATATATATATATAGATATATATATATAGATATATATATATATAGATATATATATTGGCAGCAAGGGCAAACATTTATATGTATTGGCAGCAGGGGCTAATATTAATATATATTGGCAGCAGGGGCTAAAATTAATATATATTATCAGCAGGGACTAATATTAATATATATTGGCAGCAGGGACTAATATTAATATGCATTAGCAGCAGGAGCTAATATTAATATATATTGGCAGCAGGAGCTAATATTAATATATATTGGCAGCAGGGGCTAATATTTATATATATTGGCTGCAGGGTATAATATTAATATATATTGGCAGCAGGATTTAATATTTATATATATTGGCAGCAGGATTTAATATTTATATATATTGGCAGCAAGGTCTAATATTTATATATATCGGCAGAATGAAAAATAATTGCCATTTCAGCTGTTATTTTGAAATCATACTTCAATCAAGCTCTTTACTTCAAAGAGATAAGTACATATTATGTAGTTAAAAATGGATGTCTAACGCATATATATATTTATATATATATATATATATATATATATATATATGTATATGTAGCGTTTTATAATTGCCCCCACCTACTTTGGTCCCTGTCCCCCCATGTAAATATGAAAGCTGGAGACACCACTGTTAATAGGTTTAGTATTAGAGTGATCTAAGAAAGGATTGTTTTTTAGTATAGGTATGGCTCAAAGTGTGCCAATAAAATGTCTCTCACACCATTAAACCACCACATGCAGCCTGAACCGTTGATACAAGGCAGGATGGATCCATGCTTTCATGTTGTCAAGTCTGACCCTGCCATCTGAATGTCGTAGCTGGAATCGAGACTCATCAGACCAGACAACGTTCTTCCAGTCTTCCATTGTCCAATTTTGGTGAGCCTATGCGAATTGTCGCCTAAGTTTCCTGTTCTCAGCTGACAGGAGTGGCACCCGGTGGGGTCTTCTGCTGCTGTAGCCCATCTGCTTCAAGGTTCGACGTTTTGTGCGTTCAGAGATGGTATACTGTATACCTTATTTGTAGCGAGTGGTTATTTGAGTTACTGTTGCCTTTAGGTCATTTCGAACCAGTCTGCCCATTCTCCTCTGACCTCTGACATCAACAAGGCATTTTCGTCCACACAACTGCCGCTCACTGGATATGTTCTCTTTTTCGGACCATTCTCTTTATGGTTTAAAAGAGTGTACCCAGACCAGCCCGTCTGGCACCAAGGACCATGCCACGTTCAAAGTCACTTAAATCCCCTTTCTTCCCCATTCTAATCCTTGGTTTGAAATCAGCAAGTTGTCTTGACCATGTCTACATGCCTGCCATGTGATTGGCTGATTAGCTATTTATGTTAACAAGCAATTGAACAGGTCTAAGTGGCCTAACTGTTAAGGCGTAGAGCAGACTTCACAACAAAAACGATTTCTTGATATTGAATCAAGAAAATCTGAGGAAAGAGCTGAGTCTGCTGTGGACGTATTTTAAGGACAGGCTCAGCTGGAGCTTGAGATGATGAAAAGCAGGGCAGAACCTAAAGTAGTTTCCCATTAATCTTTTCATTAAGGCAATTACAATTGAAGACTGGTGTTGAATGCTAGCCTATACATGCTGATTCTATTTTATGTTTCACTTCACATTTTGTCCTCAGATCAGTTTCGCTGAATTGCTGACTCTTCCTTTTAAATCAAGTATAAACACTGGTATGTTTTGAGGGCATTCCTGTTTTTATTTTTATAGGAATTGGAACATTGTTTGGAATTTAAAAGTTAGTCCCAAAAATGTTGTGTAATTTGCAATGAGTGCAAAGATTTTTCACATAAGAATATGCAAGGTAGTTTGGCGTGTTGCTTCTTCTCAACCACACTGTTGCGCATCGACACTGGGAGGGTATTGAGTAGAATAATAGGCTTGCAATAAAAATAAAACCTTGGGACTAAAGATTTAAGTTGTACAAAGATTTGCCTAGGTTTGTCTAATGTATTTTATTACATGTAATTGTATATTATTTTCTGTGTTACTCTCGAACATTTCAGCCACAATGAACTGCAAGCATTTTTCATCTTCTGTTATTCAACTATTGCTCAGAAAACACCTGTCTGTTATTTGATTATATGTTTTTCTTTTTTTTCAAACAGGAATAGGTAAAAACATTTAGTTCAAATTAACCATGAACTATAAAACGATCTTAACCCCTTGACAACAGTTGACGTGCCAGGCACGTCATGAAAAAACAGTCAGTTAAAGACATCAGGCAGCCCATGACTGAGGTGAAAAGGTCCTAAACCATGTCTCACCTTGTTTTTTTCCAGATTTGGTTATGATTGACTCCCTAGGTTGCTAATTCAGGTGTCAGGGCCGTTTTCCTACAGGATGATGAGAAATACAAAAATGTACTTACTGCAGCAATGACATGATAAACCAGCTTCAGTGGATCCTGGAGAGTGAAGATGGGAAAACTCAACGGTGGCTGACAAGTTTTCTGGAGTCTACTCAATTGACATCCAAGATGGTGCCCGGAATAAGTTGAACAGGGAGGACCGCAAGTTTTTGTGCATTATGTCATCCCGCAAAATTAGGTCCGGATGCGGCTTCATTCAGGAAGGCTCCCAAGTCCGGAATAGATCTGGTATAGGCTGGGGTGTGGAAAAAGAAGATGACCTCCCCGCGTGACGAGTTCTCCTATGGAATAAGCTGCACCATAGTAAGAAGCTCCAGGAAAGAGGAAAAGTGCTGGAGAGTCCACAACTGCCAGTCATCACTCAATAACATGGAGGGGATGACATGACAGTTTCCAAGGAGAAGAAGCTTCAGACAACGAGTCATCCCCAGTCAGGGGAGGGACTGAAAAGCTGCTGTGCAACTGTGCAAGGTGGCTGGTAGTTGACCCACAAATTGGTGCTCCACAGGATATGCCAGGTACACTTGAATTGATTAGTTTAGGGAAAGAGGTACTGGTAGGTAAGGGGCAATGCCCTTGGTATCTCCATTTGCTGCTTTGCAAAGCCAGGGGAAACATATTTTAGTATTTTCTTTGGTTTCTGCACTTTACAAACATTTACACAGTAGTAGGGACAGTGAGGTAACTTCTCAATGGGTTTCTAGGTATCTAAATTTAGGTCAGAGCCGTATTTAGTTACCGCAAGGGGTGATGGAACAAGGATTGTTTTGTGGAGCAGAATCAGTCACAGTTCAGGAAAGTGATACTTAGGTTACAGAACTTGGCAGAGGATGACGTCGAGGCAAGGCTTGAGATGGCATAACAAGTACATTGTCCTTTTGCTTCGGTTGATGACACCAGGGGGAGCGGGTCTCAGTACTTTAACTCCAGCACTGGCATCAACTCTAACTTGGGTGTGCCGGCTGCGATGCAAAAAGGTTTTTGTTGGAAACACAATAAGGGACAATGCGGTTGCAATGCCACTTTTAAGAACAAAAAAGGGGAAAAACAAGGGTGACTCCAACACAGTTAAAGAAGATGCTACCATGGTTGAATATTTATCCTGATTGTAAAGCAGCAGATTTATTGGTTTCAGGTTTTAAAGGTTTAAACATGTTTCTTATTTGAAACTTTTAGTTTTAAGTCCCCTTAATGTACGATTTTGTTGGCTACTATATGGAAGGTTAAGGGAGTTTTGCTTAAAAAGTAAAAACAAAATTTCATTTTTTTTTTTTTACAAAAATAAATAATAATAAAATAAAATTAAAAAAAAAAACAAATCAATAAAGTGTCATTGTGGCATCAGAGGCATAACATGCTCCAGAGGTCTCTAGAGGAATCTCTATTTATTGTGCAAAAAAAATCTGAAATAAAATATTTAAAAAAAAAAAACACATTACATCCCATTGCCCTACCTCTACATGTACATAGTATAACCCCTGCCCCTATTCACTGCCACCAAACCCATTAAGCTATAACTATTAAAAGTACCACCTTATAGGGTACTATGTATGGGATGGATGTGGCCCTCTAGAACACAAAAATATGCAATGTAGGGTATGTCTAATCAGGGGATGTTGTTGAACATAAATTTGATCATTGCCCAACAGTGGCACCTAAAGTGAGGAAGAAATTCTAGTTTAGTTTTTAAATACCAGCATTCCCAATTATTATTCTTTGCGTGTTGCTATGGTTTGGAATGAAATACCCATTTGTTCTGAAAAGAGGGATGTGCAATGTGGGTACATCAAACACTGTTGAAGCACACACTACAACAGGACTATATAGATCAGTAGGAGTTGTGTGTACATCAAGATATGTAATTTATGTAGCAATTTAAATAAATATAAAAAATCAAAGGTTTTAAATCAAATGTAAAAGTATCCATCAGATTTGATTTGTTAACATAGTTTTTATTTATATTGTGATTTTTACAGTTTCAAAGAAGGGCCAAAAAATAGTATCTAAAGATAACTAAAATCATATGAAGATATTCTTTGATATGCAGTATAACAAAACACTGTAAACATAGGAATGAAGCACAATACACTCTAGGAGGTTTGCTATATGATTCATGCTAATACACCTGTCCTATGGGCATATCTCTGACATGATTGCCACTTTCCACTGCCTTGCTGAACAAGTAAAGATCTTGCTTTGAGGCCAATTTGTAAAGTAAGCAGAGTTGGGACACAGATGCAGAGCTTGAAAAAACAGTAAATTGTATGCTAATGGTCTTGTTCACATTTCAGAAGTCAGATTATTTATGAGGCAAAGCAGGTTGACTCATGTCAGAAAACTGTCTCTGTGAAATAGGTCAGTCAACAAAGCATAATTAAGTATCCTTAGTGTACAACTGTATTTCACAAATGCTTGAGTTCTACAGGCAGCTGCTTTAGGGCAGCTTACTAGAAAAAATCTTCTGTACTAATGTCTTGTGTATTGCGTATAGAAATTACAACACACAACATATAGTTTTATAACAGCCATTTTTAATTAGAACTAAGAGTTTTGATCATAAGGTAAAATATTTGACGTTTACAAAAGTTTTATTGTTAAGGAATTGATTTATTGATATGTACAGTAATTCCAGTGTTCTTTTCTTAATATATGCATGCTCTTCGTTTCCCAGGCTTCCAAAGGTAAATGAAACTCCATAAGGGAATTAACTCAGCTACTAATGAAAAAGAATGCTCTTTAATCTATAATGTCTGCATGTTAATCTGACATCCTTCTGTTCTGTCTCTATGATTTAATAATTATTCAAAACAATCATCATTGCTTCTGCTATGTTCACCTATGATGAAATGTGTGTTTTTAGTCACCAATATACTCTGTTTTCTGTTTTACCAAAGTAGGTTTTACAACACTGTATCTTCACCAGGTCTTGTTTTTTTGCTTCTATTCTGCCTTTGCCCATTTCAAGGGGATTCTGAAAATAATTATATCATCCAGAAAGATTAACTAGCAGATTAAAGGAAGCAAGTCACTGAAAATACAATACATCACTTCACTTATGACTGCATTATCTCCCTGTCTACCATAAACCTAGTAGTATTACTTATTCCTTTGAAAAGTTAAGAGAATAATTTTGGACCAGGGATTCAAATTCTAATTTTGATCCTATAAACAACACAACACTCTAATGTTTTACTCCCGTGGGTGGCTTGTGTGAATAGCGCCAACCATGACAAATTTCTCGTGTCTATATTTTTTGTTATTAATTAGTGCGTTAGTACTTTTAAAAAACAATGTGATCTATATTTTGGTTCAATACAATAAGGAGATTGACTACTTCAGTTGCTGGTGCATGTCCACATTCGCCAAGATTCCTCTACATTGTGTAGATGCACATGGTATGCCATTGGTGAGTCAATTTGTATAACATTTCATATGTTTACACTTTCCCCAACAATGCGTCCATATCCCAGGTTGGACACCATCATGTGAACTAAGAATTCATTTTGAATGTCTCTGAAACTAATCTGTCCAATACATTATGCTAAATTTAGTCATAACATGTTCAGAACTGCAGTTGAAAACTTATATACTTTTCATTGAAATGTTCATTTTTTTATTGCCTGGTGGAAAGAAGTACACTAAAAATTGTGGTCTTCCTAGTACTTAAACAAAATTAGATCATCTAAAAATGTATTGCAAGTTTATATCTTTAATTTTAAAGTTTAACTCCATGGAAAAATGATTCTGTACTATTAGAAGTTATAGAGAAGAATGGTTTACTTTTTGAAGGCAATATTTTCCTAAAATAAAACACCACAAATTACAGTATAATGAAGTTTATCATTAATAAAATATTACGTCAAAAAAAAAATAATCAATTTTGATCTTTACTTTTGTTTTTCATTTTTGAAGTCAGAAATAACATTTCATTCTCATCTATTCCAAGCTTAATACATAAGCTTGCGAGCAGGACTCTCTCCAACGAATGTGTCGGATTGTCTGTCAATTCTTGTCTTGTCATATCCCTTGAATTTATGTATTGTATTAAGCGCTGCGTAAACGTTTGTCATAAAATAAGGTACTTTTGCTAAATGGGCTGTTTATTTTCTTCAATGTTGTACATAAAGTGTTTAACTACTTTTCTTGTTTGAAGATATCTTCTTATGTTTTTAAATATATAATTATATATTAAAGTATATTCAAAAACAATCTCCTATTGTAATGATTCCTAGATGTGGTAGGAGATTCAGGATTTGAACCAACAACCTGGAGTATCGGCAGATTTATTCTCTGATTCTCCTCCTCTCTGTCTTATTTTTGACACACCTGCTGGCAATCTAGTAATCAGTGGCATTTATATGCAGGGGTTGCTACTGGCTTCTCTTGCTGGAGCATTGATCCTACTATTTTTCATTTGTGCCCATTTGCTGTATATTGATTTTTGTCTGGTTCCTGACCTTTTGCATTTCCCCCTGTCTTTTGTGTTTTTGCTTGTTCCCTCTGTACCTTTTTTGGATCAAAAGGGTTAACACTGCCTAAGACAGTCGTTTCCTGTAATCTAGTAGCCCCATGCAGGCTTCACAATGGGCATCTGTCCCTGCATTCACCAGAACTCACTGTCCTGACAAAATGACACCTTCTGAGAACCAGATGTCATGCTACCCTGTAAAATATTAAGCTTAACATGACAATGCATGCTCCTTACTGTAGGAAAATATGCATACAATATAGGAAAAGCCATAGTAAGTCGACAAATGATAAAAAGAAATTAGTGAAAAAAAGTTTTTGACACATTCTATATCTGTTTGCTTCTCTGATTAATCTGCGGTTTCTGAATTAGTAACTTTTGGTCTAAACATACAGGCCAAAACTAAATTCTCTATTTCTATTTAAAAGAGCATGTTTTTCTTGTACATGAACTTTGTTCTAAAAAAAATATTCGTATCTGTACAATTTCTGCAAATTCTACGGTATTGACCTTTTGGGATGTTGTCTAGCCATAGAGGAAGATGGCAACGCCTTCTGTCTATATAGCTGTTACTGCCCACGTCTTTAAAGAAGGTCTTGGTTTTTAGTATTTTCAACATAACAAATCAGATCCAAAAAGTAAATACATGTATTATTCGACTCAAAAGTGAATACTATATAATTAGGGATTAATCTAGCCTTGGTGCAGTATTAATCTAAATTTTATTAAAGACAGGAGGCGAGTATTTTGCATTAACCTTCTTTACTGATAACCTCCAGCAGCAAAACAGTTAACAGAACAATAAAAAACAACCAATAAGAACACAGCAACAAGTCTATAAAAGTCTGCACATCTTGGCACTCCTCCTCTTTCTTTGCGCAGAAGCTGAACCGACAGTCAGGAACAACTCGGGAGAAACACAGGAACTCAAAACCACGCTGAAAAGGACCACAGCAGCGGCAACACCTCAGACAACCGGAGGACGACCTGGGAAAAACAAAGAATCGTGAAAGTACCACGCAACCATATGCCAAGCATGACAGAAAAAAAAAAACATCAGGTATGGAAATGAGACAATATAATAATAATCATAACCCGACAACAATCCCCTCAACAAAAAACCCTAAGACATAAGGGAAGGGGAAGGGTGGGAAAATACTCGCCTCCTGTCTTTAATAAAATTTAGATTAATACTGCACCAAGGCTAGATTAATCCCTAATTTTATAGCAAGACAGGAGGCTTCGTATTTTGCAATTTTTAACGCCCCGAAACCAACGCCAAGGCGGCGTGAGCCGGGGTCCGAAAATAAAAAGTCCGGAAAGTAGATTCCCTGGACCAATCCGCCGCTGATAAAAGGTCGGAAAGGGAACAGCCCGCGGAGAAAGCCGCGGAGGAGGCGGCACCGCGGACCGAGTGAGCCCCAAAGGAACCATCAATACCGGCCAAAACAAGAAGCCACCGGATCCACCTAGAGAGAGTGGGAACAGAGACAGGCCGAAAAGGACGCACATAAGAGATGAAAAATGGACCAGAGGAGGAAGACCGAAACGGAGCCGACCGGGCCAAATAAGCCCGAACACAGCGAGTCACGCAAAGGCGCGGCCGGTCAGGAAAATAAGGGTAAGAAACAGAAGTAGAACTGGATTTAGTCCTACGAGAAACAGAGACCGATACCCCGGTAGGAGAAAAAACAAACGAGGACACATCAAAAGCCCGAACGTCAGACACCCGACGGAAAGAGACGAGGCACAACAAAAGGGCAGTCTTGGCGGAAAGCTGGCGAAAGGACAAACTGTCGTTGTCCGGCCAACTCTCCAAAAAACAAAGCATCGGAGAGACATCCCAGAAGGACTCATAACGAGGCCTAGGGGGTCTAGAAAGGCGAACACCTCTGAGAAGACGGCAGACCGCAGGATCCTTACCGACACCCGAGCCCTGAACCGGGACGTGAGCCGCCGAGATGGCAGAGCGGAACAAATTAATGGTACGGTACGACCGACCCAGTGAAAAAAGATGAGCCAAAAAATTAAGAACCGCTGTCACAGGAGCCGTAAGGGGATCAAGGTGCCGAGCCAAACACCAGCGACTCCAGGCATGCCAAGCCTGGAGGTAGGACCGTCTGGTTCCCGGAGCCCAGGATCCCTAGAGCAGATCTCGAGCCGACTCCGATAAACCCGGCACATGCCAGGATCCCCGGAAACTGACCAAGCCACGAGAGTCAACCGATCCTCGAGGATGAGAGGGTGAGGGTTCCCCTCCGGATCCCGAAGCAGATCCCAGGTCGAGGGAAGGATCAGGGGATCCGCGCACGACAGCTCCAGAAGAAGTGGGAACCACGGCTGAGTCCTCCAGAGGGGCGCCACCAATAGGAGAGACACGCCCTGACGACTGACCGAGTGGAGAGTCCGAAGGATCATGTTGAACGGGGGAAAGGCATAAGCTCCCCGGCCACGGCTGGAGAAAAGCATCCACCGCCGAGGATAACGGATCCGGGAGCCAACTGAAAAACGCGGTCGTCTGACGGTTCGCCCTGGACGCGAACAGATCCAGATGTAGAGGGCCGCGACGAAGATGGAGAGTGTGGAAAACGCTCGGTAACAGCTGCCAATCGCTGACGTCCCTCCAATGCCGAGAAAACCAATCGGCCACTAGGTTCTCCTTGCCCGGCAGGTACTCCGCGCGGATGGACAGATGGTTGTCCAGGCAGAACTGATAGAGCTCCTTGGTGAGCTCCGTGAGAAGCCTGGACCTCGAACCACCCAACCTGTTGATGTAGCGGACGGCCGAGACGTTGTCCATGCGCAGCACCAACGAACAATGAGTGACATCCTTCAGGAAACTGCAAACCGCGAAAGAGCCAGCGATGAGCTCCAGGCAATTGATGTGAAGGTCGCGTTCCTCGGAAGTCCACGGACCCCCGGTAGCCACGTCGCCGCAAACAGCCCCCCAGCCAGACAGGCTTGCGTCCGATTCCAGGACAAAATCCGGGCTTGACCCGAAAATGGCACGGCCGTTCCACGCGTCCATGTGGACCAACCACCAATGGAGCTCCAAGCGAGCCTCGTCTGACAGGGAGATCATCGCATCGTAGGAAGCCGATACGCGAAGATGCCGCGTCTTCAACCGCTGAAGGGCCCGGTAGTGGAGTGGTCCCGGGAAAATGGCCTGAATCGAGGCCGAGAGGAGGCCGATCACCCTGGCGAGATTTCGAAGTGAAACCAGGCCGCCACGAAGGAGCTTGCGAATCTCCTTCTTTATTCCCAGGACCTTGTCGCGAGGAAGCCGGAGAACCGCCGCTACGGAGTCTACCGAGAAACCTAGAAACTGAACGGTCTGAGTAGGCGTCAAGACCGACTTGGGCTCGTTGATCACGAAGCCCAAATCCTGAAGCAGATGAACCGCCAGGTAAGTATCGCGAGGAAGGGACTCGACGTCCTGAGCCATGAGGAGGATGTCGTCTAAGTAAATTATAGAGCGAATCCCGCGGGCCCGAAGGAACTCCATGACTGGCTTCAGCAATTTGGTGAAGCACCACGGAGCGGAGCTGAGACCGAACGGAAGGCAGGTGAACTGCCAAAGGCGGCCTCGCCAACGGAACTGAAGAAACCTCCGATCGTCGGGATGGACCGGGACCGAGAGGTAAGCATCCTTGAGGTCGAGCCGGGAGAACCAGTCGTTCTCCCTGAGCAGGTCGCGCAGGAGGTGAATACCCTCCATTTTGAAGTGGCGATACACCACGAACCTGTTGAGGGACCGAAGATTGATAACAGGGCGAAACTCCCCTGACTTCTTGCGCACCAAGAAGATATTGCTGAGAAAAACCGGAGGGGAGTGCGCCCTTTCTATAGCGCCCTTCGCCAGAAGGGAAGAAAGCTCCGAGTGGACCAGGGCGGCGGCGTCGCGAGACAACCTGGGAAGTGGAGGTGGAAAATCCTGGCAAGGCGCAGAGAGGAACTCCAGACGGAAACCCACTACAGTCTGAAGGACCCAGGGATCGGACGTAAGGCGAGACCAAGCATGGAAAAAATGGGCGATACGGCCCCCGACAGGAATATGAGGAAGAATAGGAATCAGTCTTACCTGAAGCTGATCTCCCTCTGGTGGACGTATAGCCTCTGCCTCTGGAGCCGCCTCTGGAGAACGGGACCCGAAACTGGGAACGGTAGGCGGTGGAAGCGTCCGGGAAACGGGGTCTAGAGCCAAAGGAGGCCGTTCTGCTGGCGGCACGACCCCTCTGCCGACCAGCTCTGGGGGAAAACGGCTTTCCGTACGAAAGACACGTCTGATGTTGGTCTGGGCCTTAGTGAGCGATATAAACAGGTTGACATGCTGACTGAGGTCCTTGATGAACCTCTCGCCGAAGAGCAAGCCCTTGGCGTCCGCGCCCAGCTCCTTGGGGCCCAGGTCGGCCAACTTGGCATCCAGTTTAAATAGGGCCGCCTTGCGTCGTTCAGACGAGATCGCACAGTTGGCGTTTCCCAGCAAACATAAAGCCCTCTGAGTCCAATCACGGACCAGGTGGGGATCCAATGGAGAGCCCTCAGCAATGGCCTCGTCAGCCATTTGAAACACCTGCGTTTAGGGGCCCGACACGTCTAACAGTTTATCCTGAGCCGAGCGTAGGCCCAACTCAATGCCCTTGCGAGGGTCCTTGCCATTCTTGGTCAAGAAAGTCACAAAAGTTGGGTCAAATTCGGGCGTGTTCAGCACTTTATCCCGGACTGTGGGCCGAGGACATTCCGAACGGAGTCGCTGGCACACCTCCTTGTCCAGGGGGCGACGCATCCAGAATCTCAAAAACTCCGCAATGTGGGACGATGGGGTCCACTCCGAAGAGCGAGGGTGGCGCAGAGCCCTGGGGTCGAAGAGCGGAGTTCCCAGGTCATCCGTGACCTCAAATGGCTGATCAGGAGCGTTGGATGGGATGAGAGGGAGCTTAGGATGGTCAGGAGTGAAGTCCCGGTGCCGCATGGGAGAGGCCGGACCAGAGGAGCCAGCACAGTATTCATCAATAACCTCGTAGTCAGTGAGGTCTTCATTAGGGGAAACCAGCGGAAGGGCTGAACTGCGGGCCTTTTTCAACGGAGCTTTCCCCTTCCCGGACGTGGAGGGCGCTTCACCCCAGGTGCGCTTCTGGGAGGCCGCTGTGACCGCAGGAGATGAAGAGCCGCCAGCTTCTGAAACCTCCACCCCAGTAGGGGAAGCGAGAGGCGGAGAGGGGCGAGCAGAATGCAAGTCCTCAGCAGCTGGAAGAGACGCAGCCAGGGCAGCACGGAGCCAAGCCTGAACGGCGGCAGGTATCTGAGTTTGGGATTCTTCGGCCATTGCACTCCAAATGTGTCTATAGGAACACAAAGAACGACAGGAGTGAGTAAATGCAAGGTCCTGAGACCGTCAGCAAAACGGGGTTTACCCGAGAACACAGTAAGTGCTGAAACAGGGGGTCACCCCTAAAGCAGGTGCAGTACACTCCGAATTTGTCCACAGTGTGGGGTTCACCACAACCAATAACCGCAGGGGTTTACCCTAATAGAAACGCGGTGGGGTCACCTAAGCCGAGGGGTATCCAACGGCAATAACGGGGCACAGAGGAGCCCAGGCAGAAGGGGGGTTACCCCTATAATGTGCAATATGGCCAGCCTATACAAAAGAAAATTCCTAGAACCTGCAGCAAATAGGAAAAAAATAGGAACAAAACAAGCACACCGTGAGGCCGATAAGGCCCAACACAGGATAAAATAAAATAAAATAAATAAATAAAGGACGTGCAGCGTGGTGTGGGCCGCCAGGGGGCACCCGAGCCGACACCACGCCGCAGATCCCACAAACGGCAGCCGCGCGTGAAGAGCAGCTGCGTTTAAAGGATGCAGGAAGCCGCGGGAAAGAAGAAAAGGCCGCGGAATGGAGAACCAAAACAGCCGCGGCGCAGACAAGCGAGCGACCGCGGCGGGAAGAGCAGGGAGACACCGAGGCAAGCGGCAAAAGGTAAGTTAGACCGCCGCCGCACGGGGACCCGGGCAGGGAAAAACGCTGCGCGGGAAAATGATGGGACGCCGCGCGGAAGAGCGCGGAAAACGCTGTAGAAAGGAGGCGGCAGAAACCTCCTCAAGGGGAAGGGAATAAACCGCCGAACAGGCGGTAAGGGACAGAAAAAGCCGCGGGGCAGAGACGCCCCGGGCGTAGCAAAGGCCCTGACCACGCGGCCGGCAGGACAGGCCGCAGACCGGGGTAAGGGGAGGAAAAAGAAAACGCAATAGCAGCGCAGCAATGTACATACAAAAATAAACGATAAATATAAATGCACAGATATATGTATACAAATAGTTTAAAAATGAGTAATAAAGAAATATACTGGAATGTTCTCACCTGGAGGTTAAGCAGCAAAGAAAGAGAAGGAGTGCCAAGATGTGCAGACTTTTATAGACTTGTTGCTGTGTTCTTATTGGTTGTTTTTTATTGTTCTGTTAACTGTTTTGCTGCTGGAGGTTAACAGTAAAGAAGGTTAATGCAAAATACTAAGCCTCCTGTCTTGCTATAAAATTAATACTAAATCTATTATATTCTAAACACATTTTGGTGTTTTTACGTGTGTGGAGTGTCATTTTGAGCAGGGTTTACACTGATTTTGCGCCCTAGTAATACTCTAGCTGCATTGTGTATATTTTTCTTTTTTTCTGTTGGCCGCCCTATTTTTTTTTTATTGTCTGAACTAACATGACCTAATTTTTATTGAAATTACATCAGTATATCATGAGATATGTTGTATGATCTTTTACACTTTTATGGTGGGACAGACAGAGCATAAGTAGAAAAAAATAAGTTCATAAGCAATAGTAGAGAACAATTACTCTTTAAGTCATGGGCCAAGGTCAAAACAATAATATCCCCAGGAACAAAATCAATTTACTAATTACTAGGTCCCTTCTGGTATACCAGCAAAAGGCTTTTCATGGATTCTTTTGTGGTGCATTAAGTTTTAATTAATTGACATATATAAATTACAAAACATATTCTGGAAAGACAATCAATATTTTTGAGGGGAGTGGGATGGTAACCATTATAATGGCCAGTCAAATGGCATACAGAGATTTTTTTTCCAGATCAGCACCACAGGTAACGTTTTTGCCCCAAACAAACAGCATCCTTTTTTCAGCAAAGTTATTTTTATAAGTTGGTGATAAAGTAGACAAAACAAACTAGTTGGTATTGTGATAGAATAATAAACACTAATAATAATTGCACTGTAACCAATTTAGCCCTTTTTGACCAACCATCAATGTGTGTCATTGTTAAGATAAAGAAAAATAAATGCCTAAATTATATGACCAAGTGTGTGTTAGAGAAGAGAATAAACCTTTTTTTTCTTTTTGGAAAGTTACAAATTGTTTTGGAATGTCTGTTCTGTGTATTGTAGACAATAGCTTATGATACAAGGTTGTATATTTCCTAACTGACCTATTTTTAAAATTGTAGATAATAGAAATGCATCTCATATGCAAACTAAATGCTGCTTTCAGCTCAGTAATTTGGCATTACAATTCTATGACCTAATGTACAGGAAGGAAAAAGAGTGTTCTAGTCGGTTTTAATGTTTTGTCTCAAAGCTCCCTCTAATGTCAGCATATAGTGATGAAATTCCCAGTACAAAAATGTGTAGAAATGTATAAATTATAATATTTCTAATACAGATAGATACATACATACATTGACTAATACAACAAAACCGTTAAAAAATTTACATATTTGATTGTTAAATATGTTACTATCGTAATATGAATATTACTACCTGATCCAGATCAAATTCCTTAGCTAATACTTTATTTGATTCAGTGAACACAGCCATTACAGTCAAAAAAATAATAAATTATCCTTTCTGGGTAGTAACTGTTATTTTGCAATCATCCAGAATTGTTCTATGTCATCTGCTACTCTACTTAGGGTAATGCCCTCACTGTGTGGTTCATTAATAGTACATTATTTTAGAGGCCTGGTTTCTATTTTTGCTTATTATTTCTACAGTTGTAATCATCTTGCAACTGTGCAAAATAGCTAGGAAGAATTAACATACAAGGTAATGGTTTCATTTTCTGTGCTGTGGCATTGAACTTTAATTTTATAGCAAGACAGGAGGCTTCATATTTTACATTATCCTTCTTTACCGATTCTTCTTTACGGCTTTTTCCTCGGGGAGCTCTCTCGCGGATATTATGTCAGCGGCTGACTGGTCCCGGGAATCTACATTTCCCGCGACCAGGTTCAAACCCACCAATGGCCGCTCAATCATACATTCATTTAGACGACAGCTTACAGTATTCTCAATCAAATGACACACACACTACAATATACACATCACACACAGCCAACACACAGTAAAGTTCCGTTTAACATCATTACTTCTCATCTAAGGTTCTTTATTCAGATGTACACAATCACATATCTTTTGTACGGTATATTAAAGTGAATTAGATAAGCAATGCATTTCTATTCGGCTGTGATATTACCCTCAACTTCATCTATTTTACATAGTAAGGGTTCAGTGGATACTGCCGATTATTCATTTATAGGCAATGGAACTATTTAAAAGGTTAAATAATCTTACAAACTCTTTCTCCCTCTCCTCTTATTTTGCATCGGGTCCCTATCTGGATTTCTTGCTGCTACAGACATTCAGACACTAGTGCTAGTTTGGCTTGTTCTTGACTTCTGGATTTTCCCTTTTCTTTGCCTTCTGATTCTTGTGCACCATCTGTCCTGACAGTCACCTACATAAGGTCCTTACCTCAGACCTGACAAAAATCAATAATTTTGGTGCTACAGTTTTCTGTTGTCACTGACAGAACAGGACTCCCAATGCTACATTCTGCCTTGGGATTTTTACATCCCAAGTGCATTATTTTACATTTAGCAAAATTAAACTGCAGCTGCCACACTTTTGATCACTCTTCTAATTTATAATTTTTACTTATATCAAATCAATTCACTCCCTTGCATGACATACACAGAGCAAACCATTGGTATTAAGGACATTCCACTGTCCCATACATTCCCACCAATAAAGAATGCATATTAGAGTACTTTGTAAACAGCATGCCTCCTTGGACTACTGCACCTGATGTCTTTATTATTGCAGTTCTACTTTAATATGTGTTCTTTAAACTAAAGGGAAAATGTAGAACAAAGAAAAGAGAGTGAAAGTGCTTTTTCATATAAATACAATAATATACATGCAGTAATATCAAAGTTAGGCTGCTCAACAAGGGAGTGTAGCAAAAGTGAAAGACAATTTGGAGCGCCACCAATGAAAACAATGTGTTAGTGATAAACCCCAAAAATATACTTTTTCCCAATGTTTTCAGCTGCAGAGGACTGCCTCAAAAAACGCGGGTGCATGAGAAAAGCAAAAGGCTGGCATACTGTGAATTAACTCCTCTATTACCAGACATTACACACACAGTCTCACAAACAGACAAAGACAGTTACACACACATACCTGGTGCTGGCTGCAGCTTACACTTAGTTGATGCGAAGGAGGGACTTAGCCTATCAGGAGAGGCTTCTGAACTCTCAAGCAATCAGGAGAGTTGGGAAGTCTCTCCTGATTGGCTGAGACCTCCTTAACTCAGACTCTTCGTTCCGGGACAATGCATTGCGGGACTGTCCTGGGCAATCCGGGACATGTGGTCACCCTATTTAAACCCTTTGTACATATGCTATTTGTAGCTCAAAGGTAGCAAGTGTAGTTCCAATATAACTGTACTATGTTTCAGTGAAAACACTAATGCTTATGTTATTATTGGTGTATAGCAACATTAATAATTGTTTCTTTGTAAATAAGTGCTTAAATCATACTTCATAAAATACCACTACACAGATATACCTGAACATTTACACCAGCAAAGAAGATTAATCTTTCAAATGCATTTGTGGCTCTAGACCAAGTAGGTGCAAAGACATCTATTTTTATAGGCCTGTGTCGCTGCTAACTGGTACCCACACCAAACCTTGACTATAGTCTACACATTTTGATGAAGCTGTGCCCACTTTTTTAAAATTATCTTTGTTACATAATTTGTTTTATATGTCCCTAATACAATGCAAAACCCAAATATCTATAGGTAACAATATGGTCAATGTTTTATGTTTTACAACTAATCTGATCTTTAATACTGCGTGACATTCTTTTTCTACCATGTGTGGTTGGATTGCAAAGAACTTCCTAAAATTGTAATGTTGTTATGCTTTTTCATTCATATGATAGGTATGGTCAAGGTCTAATTTTCTTTTTATGATTAAGTTTTTGTAAAAGGAGTCTAAAAACAATCATAAAAAAAGTTTTTCTTTTACCTATTACCTATAATATGGTTTATTACATATAGGATATAACATTCAATAAATATACTCGTTAATAACTAATAATCACTTGATTTAAAAAAAAAACAAAACCTCAAACTAAGTACTCATATAGATTACGCTAGAAATACACAGACTAAGATTCATGAGACAGACAAAAACAAAACAAGCCAAAGAACATATCACATCAGTGATCAGTCTATTTAATAGGCGTATTTACTGTTTCACCTTTGAAGTTATTGTGGGGTTTTATTCAAGAAAATTATATTTAATAAAGAAGAAAACATCATTATTCACACATTCATCAATTTCATCTGTACACCTTGGAATCTGTACTTGTTACGTTTATTGATGTGAATGTGTACATTAATTTACATTAATGCTTCACAATTTAGCATTGTTTTTCTCAATGTATATATTATATGAAAACATTAAGCAATACACTAATCAGGGCATTCTTAGGCAGGTGCCTACCTGAGGTGCTTGGCGAGGCCACATATTGTAATAATGTAATTATTTTAATTATTTGTGTTTGCTCATTTTATCATTTCCCTCCCGACTTACTCATTTGTACCCTTAACCATGATTTTCCTGAGAACTCAGGAATGGACTCGATGCCAGAAAATCTGGGTCAGGTTCTAAGTGATTAAGTTAAGGAGAGGAAGGATGAAGTTACACAAAACAAATAATAATTGTAGGTTTAATAAATTGGGTAGTTGTCATCTGTATAGGGTAATATAAGTATGTACAGGGTAGTATGAATGTGCATAGGGTTGGGCTAATGTGTATTGTTTAACATGATTGTGTATAGGGTAGTGTGACTTTCTATGGTATATTATACATGTGTATAGAGTTGTGTGTGTAGCATGTATTGAATAGCATGTGTAGTATCACTGTTAATTGTTTGGGATACGTGTTCTCAAGGGTTATGTGATTATGTGATTAAATTATGAGCCACATTCTTAAGAATTCACTTCTAGTGTTAAAATACTGTGTTCACGTATTCTGTTGCAACAACTATTGTCTACAATGTATGTGTTATTTACTGTTCCGTCAGTAGGTGGTACTGTTTTCAGATTTCACTATTCACTGTTTATGTGGTATATTGTTTGTCTTAAAAAAGTTTTGTGAAGGCCTCATCCATGTTTGAGAGGATAAGACTGTGAAAGAAAGCATAAACACACAGAACAGAACAGCAACAGAAATATGGATAAGCAAAACAAAATGTTCTGACTGAATGCCAATAATAAGTTGTATTATCAACGTATTTATTATTCATTATTCTATGAAATAATTAAATTTGTAAAAAAAATCTAATTATTAGACAAGAAAAATATGAATTATCGGTTATTGATCAATTCACCATGTGAATAGATAAGATGGACAATAATCAATATAATCATCAGCATAGACAATTACAAATAGAAATATTAATGATTAATAATGCTGATATGTATAGCCAGATGAACCCAAATAGTTGTATGAACAGTGCTATAACAAACATCAAATACATACATAGAGCACTTAAATTTGGCAATTAATCTGAATATTGATCTAATCTTACCTAAGTGTTAGTTTATCTGGATAAGACAACAAAACAATCTATACTGAATAATGGCTTTGGTAACTTTATAATCTGAGTTAAGCGCTAACTAGACAATGCGCAATATGGTCAATATTTTCATGTAATTTATCACTCTACCGCAATCAGTAACAAGTAAGCAAAGATGAAGAATTAATAGCATGCCGCTGACAAATTCAGATTCCCAAAGTAATAGTCTATAACTTAACCCCTAGGACCAGCTTCTGAAAGTCAGATGAATGGAAGTTCTCCTGCAATAACAGCCAACTCATCACAGACTATGATAAAATAAGATACAAGGCAGATGAGGGTACTATATCACTCTGATTCACAAATACAGGTTCCTGACCGTAACCCCATTAAGGCTGTTTTTTTATTTTTGTACCCTTTGTGACAAGGATGTTTTAACACTTTTGCGTTTAGCTGTCATTTTCTCCTCACATATTTAGTGTACCCACACAAGTTATATATTGTTTTTTTCAGGCCAAGAAGGGCTTTCTTCAGTACTTTGATCATAACATCTAATTTCCTATACAAAATAATAAACTATGATGAAAAAAAAAAAACACTTTTCTCACATTTCTTTTACTCTTAAAAAGCTAATAAAAAAACCTGCTATTATTTGTCCTGAGTTTAGAAATACCCAATGCAGGGGCGTAACTAGAAAGCACAGGGCCCTGGTGTGAAAAATTGCCCCAGCATCCAACTTCAAAAGCTGGTATGTGCCATCATTGCCCCCACACAACTAGTATGTGCCTTCTTTGCCCTCTTCCAACATACAACATATGTAAACACAAATTAGACACACTTACTCATACTCGTTAACATACACTGCACCTCGCCTCATTTACACAATTACACATTCATGCTCACACACACAATTACATATCCATGCTAACACACACCCAAGTACACATGCAATGCTCTTACACACACAAATACACATGCAAGGTGTTATGCTGAAATAAATGTGTCTGTCACATTTTAGTGAATATTAATGTACTTTATGGAGACTTTTAAACTGAAGGTTTGAAAGAAGACTCCCTGGTAGAGTTTGCTCACTGCTAATGAAAATACCCCTGTAAAAACGGAGTGATTGGAATGCTTTTGAGACTAATGATTTACAAGAAAATTACACATTCGTGCTCACACACACACACATATATATATATATATATATATATATATATATACATATACATATATCCCACCCCTACATACCTTTCACTGCTCCTGCAGCTTTTCCTCTATTTCACGTGACCCCGATACGTTCCTGTCTCCCCGTGCTGGTTTAAAATAGTTTAATAATAGATGTGATCCAGGTTGGAAGGGCCCTTTCTAAGCTATTTTGAACCGGTATGAGGAGAGAAGAAACCAGTGAACCTTTGAACCCGACCACTCCAAAATACCCCATCAAACCATTCTTTTTTTTTTTTACAGTATACACCCTTTTGGGTATTTGAAATGCTAGTATTTTTAACTCTTTCCATGTTAGTATTTTTAGTAAGTTACAGTGCTAATTTTAGTGCTTGCTCATAATAATAAACTTTTTATTTTATTTATTTCATTATTTGTGGACATTTTTTTACCTTTTTCAGATGGTGAAATTGTTCTTAAATGTTATCACAGCAGAGCTTCATTGACTTGCATGGTTGAATGCAGTACCTGTATTCAACCTGCAAGTGGAGGCAGAGTTCTCAGGAGGGTCTGGAGACACGGCCATCTTGCAAGTGGCAAAATCTCTTGCAGTGGCGCTTGTGACTGCTCTCTGGAACAGTGCGTCCTGGGGCAGGTGTCCGGTGTTGTTGAATGCCTTGCTATCGAGGCATTTCAGTGACATTTCCATTTTCCTGATGCTGATCACGGTGTTGCTGAATGCCTTGACGTTGAGGCATTACAGCAACACCGTTTAAGCGATCGTCGTTGGCATTCTAAGCTTGTTTAATGCCATGACATGCCAGGCACATCATTGGTCGTTAACTGACCATTTTTGTGTGACGTGCCTGACACGTCATCGGTCATTACGGGGTTAAACTGCTATTGAACCAGTCTGGCTCCTTCTTGTTGTGGAGGGATAATTCTCAGCACTTGTTGTAGGATCAAATAGCAGAAAGATTAGGTAAAAAAGGAGGAAAAGTTTTAGAAAAGTTCTATTTTAAGTTGTTAGTTTAACAATAATTATCTACTGGCCAAATGTCAATGAAAATAATACATTAATATATGTCGATTTTCCAAGAGTTATGCAGTTCACTGACGACATATTCCCCGTATTCTCTTTTATAACTTTTGTATCTGTATCATTTGCCCAGCATGAATAGGAAAGTTTTGGGTCCTACACTAGTTATACTATGCCCAAATAAGAATCCGGTAAATTCTAATGTAAATTTGTACAAAAATATTTACAAAACGGTCACTATTGACCACTTAGGGACACTCTAACAAATATGATGATACAATTTTTATTTGGATGTATAATCACTTATTTACCAGAATAAGGAATGACTAATATAATTACCAGTAATTAATCAGTAATTATCAGGCCTAGCCTGGAAAACAGAGGCGAAATTCTAAGTTTCAGAATAATATTTTAATTAATGTTGCCTTAAATAAGTGATGGAACAAAAAAACAACCATTATATTTCTAGAATGTTTATCATTTGAATTCATTCCTAACTACATAATCAATATATTGAAAAATATAAATATAAAATTACTTGTAATATTCATAAAAATACATAAAGTATTATTGATATCTAACAATTGATCCTGACAATTTGTCTAAAGTAGAGTGACTGCATTGGTTGTGTAATTTGCATATCTATCGGGTGGTGCTACTGTGTACAGCAGCGGTTCTCAACCTGTGGGTCGCGACCCCTTAGGGGGTTGAACAACCCTTTCACAGGGGTCGCCTAAGACCATCGGAAAACACATACTTCACAATATATAATTACATAATTTTATGGTTGGGGGTCACCACAACATGAGGAACTGTATTAAAGGATCGCGGCATTAGGAAGGTTGAGAACCACTGGTGTACAGGGTGGTGAGAAATGAAATTCACTGTCTAAAAACCAATGTGGAAAAAACGAAACAAAAAAACGGAATCAATTTATGCCATGGTGACATCAGTAGGGTCTATTTAATTATTAAAATGTATTTATTTATTTTGTATTTTTTAGAATTTTTTTTCCTTTTTTCTCTTTCTTTGTTTTAGTTTGATCCCCATCTGATATGTTTTTCTGATCTTACTACCAGTGATCAGCTTGCAGGATGGGTCATCAAAAGTCCCAGAAGAGTCGGGATAGACTCTTTGGGAACACTTTCACTTTAATTGATGTACCATTATGTGTTAGAGGTCAAATAATAGTACATTCTAAGGTCGTTAAGTGGCTAACTAAGTTGAAGAGGTCAATGATGCTGTCGGATGGGGGTGATTTAAAATAAAGTTTTTTGGGGGGTATAGAGTCATTCTATATATATATATATATATATATATATATATATATGTCAACTTAGAATACAATGCATCCTCTAACCATTTGAGTTATCAGTGATGCAGAGGAGTATATACACACACTTCCACATAATCAAGAGCCAAAAGAGAAGGCTCCATGACTCTTCAATGAGTTAATGGTAATTTAGATCCCTCCCAATATGTAAGGGATGTGGGTAGATGGGCATAGATATGTTTTATGGCCCCCAAGGGTATATTTTAACCACTTATCTTGCCATTCCACTGAGAACAGGATGGGGCATGGGTGAAGGTACAAGATGAACACCTACTTCCCATTGAGTATTTTTTTTATTATTTCTTCATGTCTCTCAGCAACATGTCAAAAGGGGGTCTTGTTTTTTATTGTTCTTCTATATTTGTCTCTTTTTATTTTTCTTTCCTTGCTTTGAAGGGTCATTAATGACTCTCATATGACCTCTCAACTCCCAGGGTCATTTCAACTTGTAAACAATGCATTAATTAATTTATGTGTTGCTGTTTTATTTTTTAGTTTACATCAATTTGACTTTTTTTTTTACTACATCAATCTTGACTTTTTTAGGTTAATTTAATCTCAGTTAACATTTTTTTCTGCTTGTCCTGCATGATGAAGTGCTGGAGTCCTTGTTGCCCAGAAGTCTTTGACAGAAGGAGATGTTTCCACAGAGAAATTGTATAGATACATAATTAACCGTAGTATGATACAATGCAACTTTCTGGTACTTATCTATGGCCTTATTCTTTAAGTCTCATTAAATAACTTCTTTACAGTAAAGGTTTATAAATCAAATTATTAATTTAACTAAATTCAAATCAGCATGAGGATGTGCTTATAACAGCTTTGTTTTTTCTACTTTATCAATAAAGTTTGTAAACATTCAGTTTACATTCAGTCATTTTGACTATTATTGAATGATAACTTTGTTTTATTTCTTTTTTTTATTGTTGGAATATTCTATTCCATTCTTTTGAAGTACACTCTTGCCCAACAGCACTGCCCTGCTACTACACCAAATTAAAACTAGAAAAATCAATCAAATAGAAATGTGGTATGCCTGAAGTAAATAAACAATGAAAAATTGTAGTACCAAAAAATCCATAACATTCATATATCATTTTTAGACTGTATGTAACAACTGACCAATGCTAAAAAAAATTACTAATTATATCAGTGAATACTTAATTAACAAATTATATATTAATTATGAACAAATTAGCAAATAGCAAATTACCAGAACTCAAATCCAAGCCAATAAGTGTATCTATTAAATAATCAGCTTTTGTGCAGTAAGAAGCTTGGTTGTAGGATGAAAATCCCCTTCTGGTTGGAGTTCACTAGTAAGGGTTAATTAGATGAGGGTTATAAAACCTACCCTTTTCTTAATGTATGTTCGCAAATAACATTTTTTCCCTATTGTTAGGAGGTAATGATGTAGCAGATGAGCGTCTGTGTTTTACCTACATGCGGTACTAAAGCCATGTGGGTATTTTATGTTCTTATTTGCAGGTTTGGATTAGAGCACAATAGCACCTTCATGAAATGATTGAATATTTTAGTTCCTTTGACATATTATAGAGGTTAAGAGGTCATAGTCTAAAATCAGAGGGCGTTAGAGAGTATTTCTTCATAGAAAGTATAGGCTGTCAGTAGAAAAGGTAGAGGTCAATACCCAGTGGTATTAAGCATGCATTGAATAGCTAAGAAGGCTGGTATAAATTCTAGCCAGGCCAAGAACCCCATTGAGTTAAACAAACATTAGGAAGAATATATTCTTATGTTCCTGTGCATATTTGCTAATGTATATTAAAGTGAGAGTAAATTTTACATCTTAAAATACCTTCAATAGCATGTTTAGGATTAATGCAGTAAATATGGTTTGCCATGTGAGAGGGCTTCCTAACAATTGTTGAAAATTACGAATCATTTTATGAGATTTGTGATCATAATACACAGCAGTATACACTGCAAGAAGAGATTATGGTAATGTTTCATTGTAGACTATGTTTGTACCTGTGTTAATGGTTTTATGGTTGATTAACACATAACTCTGCTACTTACAATTTAAATCATCTATTAGTCAGCAGGCATAACACCACCATATAGCATTTACATGTTTTTGTTATTACAAAATAAACACATTTTTTATCTTGGAAAAAAGTGTGCAAACCTACACATAACAAATGTATAAATTCACACATATGCCAGCATAGACTGAATGTATCTGCTCACAAACAAACACACTGGTGTTGAAAAAATAAGTCTTCATCCCAGTAAGAGAACCTTTACTGCACTCTAGGGTTTGTTCACCAAGGGCCAAGTTAGATGTGATTACCCACAAGATGGACAACTCTATGAATTATTTATGCAGAAGTAAAAAGATTAGAAAAAAGCCTTGGTAAATTGTGAAAGTATGCTACTTTTATAATATTTATAATTATTTATTTAATATATAGCTATTTGCTTTAAGCTGATATTAGTTTTTCCTTCAAATGACTTTTTAGGTTTTTTTTATAAATATCAAGGCAAAAAAGGGAAATTGAGGTAGCCCAAAATTCAGTAAAATACATAAAAATTAACTAGCCTATAAAAATCACCCGCCTTCTTACTCTGCCATTAGGCCATTCATTTCTCTCTAAAAAATACAGAGCTAATGTTTTAGCTTCCCGCTGACAGGTGTCGAGGAGGAAAGGAAACATTACAAATATTGGTAACTTTATTAATAGCAGTAGGTCATCAGCTTTTATAACTTCTTTAAATGCTGAAAAAGCATTTGCTTATATTGATTGGTCTTGTGTGTTTACTACTCTGCAAGAGTTTTGTTTCTGGGACAGAATCATAAATAGTAAAACAACTATTTATATGAATTATAAAAAGACCATGGATAAACATTCCAGACCTGGAACAATTCAGTCCCCACTCCAGCAAAATCAACGGTTAAGGCATGGAAGTGACCACTTAAAACTTATATATATATATATATATATACGGTATATATATACATATATATATATATATATATATATATATGCCCTTCCTCAGAAACCTTAACTTCCAAACATTAGAAGGGAAGTGGGATTAGATTTTAAGGACTTTTTTCTGACCCACCTCACGTTTCAACAATGTAAAGAAAAACACCCAACCATACTTTTCCCCTGGTTTAGCTACTTACAAATTCAGAGCTACTCTCAATCTGTATTCACATGCATTACAAGGTATGATTGGAACAATGATCTAAAGACTTTTTTCCATTGCAATGTAAAGGTACCCCCCAATCTAGAAGCTGCCTATATACCGTACTTTCACAAGAATAGACTTAATGCTTCTACCCTATCATCTGGGGTTACATACTGGGCTAAGTCCCTCCTAATGTACACGTAGATTAATTAATAAAAGTCCTTAAATATCTTCTAGTGTCATCCTATCAAGAAATTATAAAATTATTCACGCTGCTTATTTTTCCCGGAAGCAACAGCACCATATGAGTTTAAGGGTAGACAGTGCATGTCCAAGATGTCGAGCGGTAGATGCATACTTGTATTATTGCTTCTGGGCATGTCCTTTGAGTTCATGGTTTTTGAAGCAGACACATGCTGTCAGCACCATTAAAAAAATATGCAAGTTCTCTTTAAAACCAGAAACGGCACCCCTTGTTGTTCAATTAGGACATATTAAATTGATGGCAAAAACTATACATATCATCACTACATTATCCTATACAATCCTTCAGCAATGAATACATGACAGAGCACCATCACTAACAGGATTTACAGACAAATTATTTTACTTGTTCCAGGTGGATAGGATTGATACCTCTTTGACTACGCTAAACAATTCTTCCACACATGGTCCTCCTATATCAAATGCTAGAGATTCCAATACAATATCAAATGTATTACATCTTCAGGTTTACTTTGTGGTATAGTACCCGACTTCTTTGTGGCTAAGTATCTATGCCTAGATCTAGACAAACATGAGCCTGTACTCTTCATGGATAAAATCCGGTCCCAATTAATGTTATGTTGGGAGTCTATGTTTTGGGCACAAGGCTTGTATGAAGTTATTGCCCAGGAGACAGTGTGACTGAGAAGAACTTGGGGCTTGTGGGAATATACTTTTGGGTGCCGATCACCTGAGGGTGGGAATGGTAGGGCATTCCTCATTAGTTTTTTGCTTTTTTATATATTTTTTTCTTTCTATCTTAATGTTTCCAATTTTGAGCCAGAGGTATTATGACTCTAATAGGTCATCGTATATTTAACAGGACCAATGTCTTCCAAAAAGTTCCATGTTTGACTCATCAATCCATATAATATTATCCCAAAAGTCCTGTGCACAGTCTCTTATTGTGGAATCATGAACACTGACCTTAACTGAGGGCCCCAAGGTCTGCAGTTCCTTTGTGACCTCCTGTATGAGTCATCATTGCGCTCATGGAGGAATTCTGGTAGGCCTGTCACCCCTGCGAAGGTTCACCACCATTCCAAGTTTTCTCCATTTGTACATTATGGCTCTTATTGTGGTTCACTGAAGTCACAGAACTTTAGAAATGGCTTTGTAACTCTTTCCATCCCTATGGAATGCTCAGTCTCGTGTGTTTTGGTTTTTTATGTTTTAGTACGTTCCTGGAGTGGGTGGTGTGGATGGAGTCTGGGCTTTCCTCCATCCTGCACTACCTTGATGACTTTCAATGCATTGGGCCGTACAACTCATTAGCATGCACCTTGTTGATGGCGTTGGTGCAGGAAATTATGCAGACTTTTGGCATCCCCTAAACTCAGGATAAAATTGAGGGTCCACCCACGTGTTTCAGTTTCCTAGGAATCAAGATTGATTCCCTGGCCATGGAGTGTCGACTTTCATGGGAAAAAATGACAGACTGGAAGGCTGAGGTAGCAAGGGTTTGGGCGCTCAAGAAGATGTTGAGCAAATTGAACTTTGCTTGTCAGATTATGCTGATCGGTAGGGTTTTTAGCAGGTGCTTAGCAGCAGCCATGTCTGGGGTTACTCGAGCTGGACATTTTTTATGGCTGGCTCGCCCTCTCATGGCTAAATTAGCAGTATGGGGCACCTTTTTTGGTGTTCCATTGTGACGACCTTGGTGTTGTGCAGGCCATTAACAATCTGATGGTCTCATCTCCTGCTGTTGTCCGGTTGCTTTGGCGACTCCTGCTTCATTGCCTTAGCCTAAATGTGTTGTGTAGGACAACGCATATATTCAACATCATGGCTTATGCTGTCTCTCGCTTTCAGTGGCAAGAGTTTCATGCAGCCGCGCCACAAACTGGGTGGATTCGGGACTCAGTTTTCAAGGCGACCTGGGGTCTTTATGGTAAGGTATGGGATGAGTGGGTGTTGTTAAAGAGTTGTGGGGACGTTTGTGCGATCAGTGTAACCAAACTCATGGGGTACTGTCACTGATTTGCCGCTGGGTGGTCGCTGGCTTATCTCACTTGGCTGTGTGACCTCGGCTGTGTCACCTCAGTTTTTTGTTCAAACTTTCCTGACTGTTGAAGGGGTGGTAAAAAATGTCAGCTCATGATTGGGGGAGGCCAGTGTCAGCCTCTTTGTTAGGCAGTTTATATTCACCCCTTGCTTCAGTCTGTTCATCTGAATTTGAGATATGTCTTTTCCGTTTGTTTTTTTTCACTTCCATTCTTTGGGGCTATGCGTATTGGGGAACTGGTAAGCCCCAGCAGCTCAGTCCCAGGTGGGATATTCTGGGAGGATATCCTGTGTGATGACAGGTCATTGCACTTTTCAGTGCTCCAACACTTATGCCTATTTTTGGCTCTACGTCCCAGCATTCAGCCCCCCTCCTTAATCAGGATGGCTCTTTCCTGTCTTATTTCCAATTTATTTTTTTAATTAGTAAAGCTTTGGTGTTTTTGGGTTTACCAAGTTCATGTTATAGTGGTCATTCATTTCGGATTAGGGCACCAACTAAGGTCACCTAGGTGTGGTTGTCGGCTTTACTGCATCAGTATCAGTACCGCATCAGTAGACAGCGTTCTCATCGGTTTAGGTCCTATGGTTGGTTGGAGTCCTTAGTTTAATGTTGTGGTTCTTTTCAGGT
Source organism: Spea bombifrons (assembly GCF_027358695.1). Taxonomy (NCBI): domain Eukaryota; kingdom Metazoa; phylum Chordata; class Amphibia; order Anura; family Pelobatidae; genus Spea; species Spea bombifrons. Next base: position 74,269,084 of record NC_071091.1, read on the forward strand.
ATGGCCCCCCAGGTTTGGCTTCAAAACTACATATTTTGGTCCAGAGGGCGACCAGGTGGGGAAAGACTGGGTTTGGCATTGCGTGAGGTGGAGGTGAAGTAGTTCGGCTTCAGGGGGCTGTACCTGGAGTTTAGTGCTGTAGACCTTTATGAAGCACTGTTATGCATCAAATACATCTGAGTTTACATGTTTCAGTTTCTAGAATAAAGTGTACAGGTTATAAAAAATGGCCCAGGAATTTGCAGTAAGAAATTAAGGGCTATCGCTATAAAACATGCATGGGTTGTATGATACACCCCCATTAACCAATCTTCTAGCCATTATTTATGTAAAACTATTTATACTAATACCAAATATGTTAGCAAAATTATCCAGATGTGTATGGGTATGGGCTATAAAAATCTTCATACATATTCAGAATTGAAATAGCTACCCTTTGCCACCAATCTCTAATTGCAATTAAGAAAAAAAAAAAAAAGTTAATGATGCTAATGTTAAATACTTAAAAATGAATTGAAATATACATAGACTTATTTTACAAACTGCTGATACAAATTTAATTAGTATTCACTATGAAAGCTAAATAACATAATGCAGTATCAGCAACATGGAAATAGGCTAATATTGCATTAAAACTGATTAAAGATTGCAATCTCATTATAGCATGATCAATTAAATCATAATTACAGATATAGGAAGAGTTTTTTCACAACACAAACCCCAGGTTGGATGCAGAAAACAACCTCTGTAATATTCCCTGTTTCTGTAATCAGCAAAATGTTTGCTACAGATAAATGACCTAGATTGAAATTCTGCCTTTTGACACTGCTCCACTTTCCATCCTGAAGATTGTTTGATCAGGAAGCAGATGTGCTACTTTCCTTTTCATTTATCTTTCATAAAATATTAGCCTTTTTAACTACTAGACTTCCATTCATGGCACTATTCAGAGGGGAAAAAATATAACCAAGGTGGTGAATTAATTGATTTTCTGAGAAAACAATAACTTATTGTGATATATTATTTATATTTTGCTTAGTTATTCTAGTCTACATTAGTTAGCAAAAAAGAAAACAGGAATTCATTTTTCACATGCCATCCAGTAAAGGGTACATTATCATCAGTCTATCAATCAAAAGGTAGAGATGATTAACAAGGATAAGGTTGGTCTGTGTAATGTATCAAATAAATGCATAGAACACATTTGCACAGCAACCCAACACTTCAACAGATGACATTTTTAATCAATCATTTTTATCCTTGTAAAGAATGTTGCATAGTTTTAAGTTACAAAATCTTGAAGGATAAACATATGATAAATGTCTTAGTCTAGTGACAACAAGATGGCATAATTAAACTTTCAACAACAAAAAATAAATATTGCGTTATTTGAAGATGAGATGTAAGCATGGATTTAAATACATGTATGTTCACTATATTGGAAGCATACCTGGGAACTCTTTTGGTTTGTCCAAGACAACTCTGGGAGAAGCGCTGCTTCTCCGGTTTTCCAGGACAACACCTGGATCCTCCGGGCCCCACTCCCCGCCCATTTCCTCTTTAAATGGGGGTGTTTCCTGCAAAGTGACGGAAAATCCCCCTTCAAGTTTATCAGAAATACCTAAATGTCCATACTTTCCCAGCACTTACAGGCAACATACTATAAGCTGTAAATTATTCTTTACAATGCCATAGAATTTTTACATTGGGTATGATGGGATTGCAACTCTCATTGTAAGCAAATAAACAAAAATACCCACAAAAGTATATATTTCTGTAAAGCAGACAACCCAGACTATCGTATTAGGGGTATTTGGGCACTCTTCCTGTGGTTATTTGGCCACCAATCACTGTCAAAGGTGGCCACAGAAATTATTTCCTGCACTTTTTTTCACCTACACTTCTGGGTATGAGTTACGGCAGAGAAACCCGGCCAACGTTGTTTAGCTAATTACGAAAATACTCCACATCCTTAGTTTTTATTGTTTCTAGAGGGCCATATCCATTGCATATAGTGCCCTATAGGGTAGTATTTTTTAGATTTATGGCTTAATGGGTTTGCAGGAGGGGCAGGAGGGTTATCCCTTTTAGATGTTGTGTTAGGACAATGGGATGTAAGGGTTTTTTCTTTTTTTATTATTATCTTTTTTAGAATTTTTTGCTTTTATTTTTTGTATGTTTTTTTAAAACAAATTGCACTGTTATCAGTGCAGTATGGTTAGAGGTCCTCTTAGGGACCTCTTGAACATGTTATTAATGCCAGTGATGTCACAATAACATCACTTATTGTTTTCTTTTAATATTAATATATATGTTTTTTGGCTGATTTGCGTTTCAGCATGTAAGGAGAGTGAGAAACATGGTTTCTCACTCTGCTCCCTGCGATTCCCCCTGGCCTATCACACTGTGATCTCTATGCAAGTCCCCACAGACTTGCATAGAGATCACAGTGTCTGATCTGTGCCTCATCGGAGTGATCGGATATCCAAGCAGGGTCTGCACAGTCTGTAGGGGACTAAAGGGAATCAATATGATAGAGAGAGAGTTTATTTAAAAGAAGAAACACTACCTCAACAAGAGGGCATAGTCTTAAGCTAGAGTGACAAAGGTTTAAAAGTAACATGACAAAATATTATTTTACTGAAAGGGTAGTGGATGCATGAAATAGCCTTCCAGGAGAAGTGGTAGATGTTAATACAGTGAAGGTGTTTAAGCAAGCATTGGATAGGCATAAGTCTAAGTTTAGATATAAGATAAGGTCAGGGACCAAGAAAAGTATTCAGAGGTTGGGCAGACTAAATGGGCTGAATGGTTCTTATTAGACTTGGGCACCAGGGGGCTCTTCGTCTTTGTGCCCGTCTTCGGCAAAAAAAAAATCTTCGTATTCTGCGAATATTCGCCCGTTCCTGTCTTCTCTTCGGGCGAATATTCGTGGACATTCTTTGTGTTCGTTTTGTCTTTGTTTTTTTCAGTTAAGGGGTTAATACGGGGTTAACGCGTACCGCAGCAGCTCTGGCGCCAGTAGTTTAAATGTGCGTATCAGCAACTCTATTGAGCACACTACCATATATAGCTAATATATTCTCGGGCAGAATATTATGCTACTCAATGTAAAACCAACAGAGGGCAGCATTCTGTCCGAAGATGTATTAGCCATATGTGGCAGTGTGTTCATTTTCATTTATTAATTATTTAAATAAAATATATTCCCATGATCTGCTGGTCTCCCCGCTGCAACAGTTAAATGTCTGCACCAATTGGTTGATGCCAGAGGAAGACCCTGCAGGTGACCAGTAGGTTCACTCGCACTGCCCTGTAACCCCTGATGACGAACCTTCATGTGTGTGTCTTCGTCTTCGCCTACGTTTTACCGGCACTGTCTTCTCTTCTACGTGTCTTCGGAACGAACACAAAAACGCACTCTTCATGTTTGTTTTCATGTTCGCCCGAAGACGAATGCACAAGTCTAGTTCTTATATGCCGTCACTTTCTATGTTTCTATGTATCCTTTTCATTTTTTGACTGATCAAAGGTTTAGGGTCATGTAACCCTAACTATCACATTCTTCTAATAAATAACTTAATTTCCTTATTCTGCAAAATATCTTTTAAAATATATTTTACTGACTGTATTTCTTTAGTTGTATCATATTTACTCATCTTGTTATTTAAAATAAAATGACAATATTACTTGATAGTATGGTTTTAAATCATAATTTTATAAACAATTAAGATTCATTGCAACTGCAATACAATGCTGCCATCTTCTGACAAAATTGACATTACATCTCATAATATTTTTTTTTTAAAAAAACAGTTTATAATATAAATAACATTCCTATTTGTCATTATTTAACCCCGTTAGGACAAGTTTTTTTTTCTATGTTTGCACTAACACCAGAGCAGTTTTTGTGCTTTTGTTACGACTTTATTCAACCCACTAACTTCATTAGTGCACCCCCACACATAATATATTGTTTTGTTCAACACAAGTATGGCTTTCTTTTGAAATAATAATTATATATATATATATATATATATATATATATATATATATATATATATATATATACCATCATTTAGTATGAAAAATATCTAAAAATGTGGGGGGGGATTAAGAAAAAAAGGAAATATTTTCACATTTTTTACCTATAAAATCTATATATAACCAGTGCAAAAAGTGAAGAAGAAAAAAAAAACTCCAAAAGTTTATTTAGGTATTTGTCCTGTTTTTGGAAACACCACATATGCCTGATTTAATTTATTTTGGCACTTATAGGGTTAAATATGAATGACACGCATAACTGTTTCTAAAGAAGATTTTCCCGACCCAATAGCGTCCAGAAAAAGAAAAACTGCTAAACAAAAGAATATATTTTTTGATAGTTGAAATCCCAAAGTATTTTACTAGGGGCATTTTAACACTTTTGATTTAACCGTTTTAGTGCCAGTCTGTCCTAAACATTGCCGTAAAATTCAGTTTTAACAAACTATGCAAACACAGTATTTCAGTACAGAAATACCCTATATGCATGGGAACATGCGCGTTACAGTTTTCAAACATGGAATTTTGACAGATCAGTTTGCTGTGTCCAGGTCTTATTTGAGACACAGTAGAGGTCCCATATTTCATTTTAACCCCCTAACATTATATATATTCCCCAAAACTAGACAGCTAAGGGAATCTAGTTAAAGGCATATTGGCCTGTCCCATGTAGCTAATTCCACACCGGCACCTTCCAAAATTAGTCTAACAAAAGTTTCACCATGTTTATTTTTCTGAGTGTAAATGTGAACAAAATAGGTCTTGATTCAGTAACACCCACCAAGTACAGCAATACCTCACATGCATAGATAAGTCATGTTTCTCAGATATTGTAGAGTCAAAACTGAAACATGCACATTTCCATTTTTAAACTTTTTTAATATTTTTTTAAAAGGGGCTTTTTTTGTTGTTTCTGGTCTACCTGGACTTCCAGGGTATTAACGGGTATTAACCCCTAAAACCCCTAACATTTAAGGGGTTAATGCTGCACTGTCACTCTCATGGATCGACCAGGCAGCAGGAGAATGTTGTGGCACATGTGGGGGGCCAATCAACACACAACCCCCTTAAAGCTGCGTGTAGAATCACTCCCGTGGGAGTGATCAAAGGCTCAGGGGGCTTGGGGTGGCTGTGCTGGTCTGCCCACCTGCATTTTTTTTTTTTTGGATGACGTACCAGACGCGAAGGGGGTTAAGGACCAGGCTGTTTTTTGGGGGGTTTTTTATACCCTTTGGGACCACGGCTGTTCTAACACTTTTGCGTGCTCGTGATAAGCTGTAATTTTTTCCTCACCCATTTAGTGTACCCACACAAGTTATGTATTGTTTTTTTAGGACAAGAAGGGCTTTCTTTAGATTCCATTTTATAATCATATCATCAAAAATAATAAAATATGAGGAAACATTTTTAAAAAAAAAAAACACTTTTTCTCACTTTTATTTGTAAAATAATATTTTTTAATAGATTCTACTATTTGTCCTCAGTTTAGAAATACTCAATGTTGTTATGTTTTTTTATGTTTTTTTCCTGCAAGTTATTCTGCAATAATTACAATAATAATAATTCTGCAATAATTACAAGTAGCGTTTTGCTATTTCAAAACCAATTTTGGCCATCTTTAAAGCCGACCGAAATGCAATTTACCTCATCAAACCATATATTTTTGAAAATTAGACATCCCAGGGTATTTCAAATGCCACTATTTTAACCCTTTCCATGCATTAATTCTACTACCACCATTTGTCAAACTTTGTATTTAATTTTCTTTTTGTTTTATCACAAAAATTGCACTTCAGTTATGGATTTACAGCTCCTAGTATATGCCACTGTCACACAACACCTCAATAAGTGTTCAACAACATCTCTCGAGTACAATAATAAACCCCAAGCATGGGTTTATCAGGTAATTTGTTGAGTAATAGGCCATATTTGGGAAAGTTTTTCAACTTGGAATTTTGACATCTTGAAAATTCTGTTCCATGTCCTATTTTGTCCATATATGTTTAAAAACTAGACACCCTAAGATAATTCAAATGCTGGTATTTCAACTCTTTCCATGCACACATTTTACAGCTCCTGGTATATGCCACTGTCAAACCACTCCCCAATATGTGTTCAGCAACATCTCTTGATTACAGTGATACCACTCATGCATGGGTTTGTCTGATTCTTTGGGGGCTAAGAGGGCACATTTGGGAAGTGTGCTTTTTTCCATTTTGGTCAGTCTGTGCCTATGCCCTATTTTTGAAACTGGCAACTCCAATTTACCTCATCAAATCATTCTTTTTTTTTTAAGTAGACACCCCTTGAGTATTCCATGTCAGCGCTCATTTTAGCACTTGCTTTTTATTTATTTATTTTATCATTATTTTTAGACTTTTATTTTACATTTTGCTGGAACTGGATGGTTCCCCATCATAATTATTTTTAAATTTACCACATTTTTGTATTTTTTTCAGCTATTTTTATTTATTTGCCATATTTTTAAAATATTTTACTAATCATATTGTGATTAGAAATTAATTTAAAATTATTGTTGATCAACAATATTGGTAAAGAAAGTATGGATGGTGCGAGCCTTGCTTTGTTTTCATTTCGCAATTATTAATTCAGTCAATACCTCAGATGTCAATCTATTTACATAGGAGGCTAATTTCTTTACAATAGTGCGAAATGATATAAGAATAGATCCAAGCCAAGATTTAATTAGAATGCACTGTGTTGATTTTTCCTGTGTTAGTAATGAAGAGTCCCAGGAGAAATACATTTTTGCTTGACTATTTTTATGGTTTGCCCATGAGAACATGCAGACAAACATAGGACACAGAGATGACTAAAACATTAGAAACCTGGGCTCCATTAACTTGCATGGTTGAATGCAGTACCTGTATTCAACCTGCAAGGGGAGCCAGAGTTCTCAAGAGGGTCTGAGAGACCCTCTTGGAAGCTTTTGAAACTTGTGCCTGAGGAGCCATCTTGCAGCCCCTGTGCAGAGCAACAGATGCCTCAGCCATGATGGACCGCTTCAGCCCTGAGAGCATCAAATATATTGTCTAAATCTGTCTCAATACTCCTAGGATGCAGGAAAAACAGAACTATAATTTATACAGCCCCCATTAAAGTCACTGCCTCTAGCCTACGTTAAGTCTTTGTGTACCTTGCCCTGCCCGTTGCCAGGGGGACTCAAATCTCTGTTCTTCCCAGGCCAAAGGGTTGTTTTTTTTTTTTTTTAACATGAAGTCTAATTATTGCCGAATAGATGGTAGTCATTTATTCACTTCAGAAGGATGAAGGGCTGAGTTGATCCTGCTGGGATTGGAATCTGTGACTCTGAGGTCTGCAGTCAGGGTATTTACCAACTGAGCTGTTTCACCAGCTACCTCATGTTGTTAGCTGTAATACCTAAGTGGCACTGAAAAGTCCCCCTGACACCAGACACCGCTCATAAAACACCCCTCCACACACACAGAGACAATTACCATTCACGCTGGTATTCAAATCCCCCTTATGCATGTTCCCTGTCTACTAAGTAATGCTAGCTCCCTTTACAAGTATGTTCAAGGTCAATACAAAGATGTTTTTGGAGATCTTTTTATAAATCATACCTTCCAGACAACACATCTATTAAGATTGAGAATGTTTCTTTAGTGTAAGGGCAATTAAATTGTGCAATAGAGTGCCATCTGAAGTTGTGTTTGGCCAATTCAATCAACACATTCAAAAACGTTTCTAGATATGCAAATACAGGATTATGACGAGTAAAGGTAGATAAGGGAATGTTGATCCAGGATGAGTCCAACTGCCTTGGAGTCGAGGATATTTTTTTCTTTTGAGATGAGCTTTTTTGTCTTCTTCTGGATCAACTAAAATGGGCTTGTGCAGTGGTTGAACTTGATGAACTATATGTATTTTTTACCTAATTAACTATGTAAATATGTGAAAATGGCCAGTGATTTAAGTAAATTAGAAGACTGGCAGCTGCAATTTAATGTTGATAAATCTACAATAATGCAATTAGGATGTAAAAATCTCAAGGCAGAATATAACATTGGGGGCACTATTCTATTCTGGACAACAGAAGAGAGGAACGTGGTAGTAATTATTTCTGAGGGCCTAAATGTTTAAGGCAGACCATGTAATAAAGCATCATGCTGTGTTCTACACTGCAAGATACACAAGGCATTAGTAACAGAAAGAGAGAGGTGGTTCTCTCAGACCGCCCATAGAGTTTTGTGTAAAGTTCTGAACACCTACAGAAGCATTTTGACATAGTGGGGTGAGTGCTGACAATGGTTTGCAGGATACAAAATATCAGGGAAGACTAAGGAAAAAAGGGATTTTATTCAAATTACAATCAATATATTTATTTCAGAGAGGAAAAACTAAAACTATAAAGTCAAAGATTTAGATGTAATATAAGGGAGTTTAACTTTACTAAGAGAGCAGTAGATAAATGGAACGGACAACCATCAGAAGTGATAGAGGCTAATGGGATAAGTTTGAAGCTTCCTCAGGGACCCGACGGGGGTTGACGCCACCACGTCCTAGGCCGCATCCTCGGCCTCGAGTACCTCACGTACCGCGAGGTGTGAGTGTCTCCTTAGTACAGCCGACAGGGCGGCGTGTCCAGGCATCCGCTGCGGTGTCTTCATTGGACATGAGGATTAAAATTAAATAGAACCCCTTTTGGAGGGTTAAAAAATATCTTCTAAAATGAAAGTGAAGTCAATATACCTCATCCCCTCTACCAGGAAGACTTGGAGGAGGTAGAGTAGGTATTTTCTTAGTAGTACTTTTTATTTTATGTAACTTAATCCTTCCATCCCACAGGACAGGGATGGGGCACATGATAAGTTCATTAATAAGGATGGTATACATACAATTATATACAATTACAAATATACTAATCAGAGGAACTTCTTCAATGATGTACTGTTATTGGAATTACATTCTTTGCAAACCAAACCTAAAATGATTTGTTGTCCTGCTATGAATTAACCTGGCCTCTTGAGGGCGACATGAACTTATTAAACCACAGCAATTCAGCACATATTGTCAGGTACAATCTTAAAAGCTCTTTACTGAATTCGTGGTGTTTTAAATGTTCAACTTTTAGTGTTTTTAAAACATTTTCAAAATACCAAGTTGTTTTAGTAATATGCTATACATAGATAACTTGCATTACAATATAAAGCAACATATATATTTATACTTTTAAATATTGACTCCTTTAAATTATTAAATGGAACATATAGGCTATGAAAAACTACAAAGTATGTATAATGGACTTGTGCATTAAAATTTTGCCTAATTTGAGCATTTGTACAAATCAAAACAAGGGGGACTTCCAATGCAACAAACAAAAAAGAAAAGAGAAACCTGTGAATGTTCTTCTTCGCTTGTTCATTCATTTGCCTCCAGAAATGCCTTATACCCCTATATGCCACCCAAAAATAGGACATGGGAACTGACTGACCAGATGTCGAAATTCCAAAATGTATGTGAAAACAAAACACAAAAAACTACTACCACAAAGTTTGACAAAGGCTGGTGGTAGAATGAGTGCATGGAAAGAGTTAAAGTACTAGCGTTTGGAATACCTTGGGGTGTCTAATTTTACATTCAAAATAATGGTATCAAAAGAAAGCCCTTCTTGTCCTGAAAAAAGAACAATACATAACTTGAGTGGGTACAATAAATGCAAAAGAAGAAAAATACAGCTTAACACAAGCATTGCAGAAATGTCACAAAGGGTACAAAAAATAATATCAGCTATTGTCTCAAAGGGGTTAAAGGCACATAACACTAATAACAATGAGATAAAAAAAGAGAATGCAAATATTAAAAAGGTGTGTGCATGCATGGCAGGCCTGGTACATGCAGTGACCACCTGTAAGATGTAAATGGCTGAGGGCTGGATATGCACATCTGCATGCTACATTTTTATGTAGCATGCAATCAGGCATTTCCAGCTGCTGGCTGGTGGAGTTGTAGATCTGTCGGGCATTTGCCTAGTGTGCCAGATGGTTGTCCAGGTCTGTATGCATGTATGTAAGATGTATAAAACCAATAAAAAGATTAAGCATGTTAGAGAATGGATGTCTGAGAGTAAGAATAAACAACATATCACAATTACTTTGCCTCCTCCTGTTTCTTCCTTATGTCTGTTACCCTACTGCTGCTGCTGTTTTTGTTGCTCTATTATTTAATCTGAATTATCAATTTTAATAATTGGTGTTGTGGTTTAAATTCAGTTCCAAGGAAAAAAATATATTGATTTTGCTCGCCATGCACTAGTCCAATAAAGAAGTTATCTGACTATTGTGTTTTAGAGACATATGTAAAACATTAAAAAGCCCTGGTTTAAAATAAACCTTACTTTCCCAGCAATTGACAACCTCTTACAATGCACGCAATATGTTTTACTTTGAAAAATGGTGTAACCTCGCATAAAAGAATAAAAGTCTCTCCCACTCCTACCGGGGAATGGGTTAGGCATAGGGTTACCACATTTTATTTCTGGCATGCAGGTACTATGAAGTGAATGAGATTACATATTATATATATATATTCGTGGTAGGGGTAAACATGTGGGAAACGCCCAGTGGGTGCGAATAGATGCCTTCACCCCGAAAATACCCCCTTAGGTAGGTAGAAAAGGGGCCTACCTCACAGAAAGGAGAAGGAAGAGGGATAGGAAAGAGCAAATGTAGAAACTGAGGGGAGCACAGAGAGTGAACTGAGGGTAGGTGCGGGTGGTAAGAATACAACTGTAATGCCCCGAAAAAGAGGATACTGAAGGGGGGTAAAAATGCCCCCTAAGATCCTTCCCCCAAATATAGCCTGCAAACAGCCTTTACATATATATCACATACACACCAATTCACATATACACACCACCACATAGAATGCATTTTATATTATTAGGAAGCCTTGGGAACCATGATGATTTCAGATTTAATAATATGTTTATATTACAGTATACATATAGTCTTTACCAGACATGAGCAGTTTTAGATAATTAACCTCTCTATCAAGTTTACAGCAACATGTTTATTTTGTGTTGTGCCCTAGGCCCTGGCCTACCCCTCCAATTCACCCCTTCAAACCAGCCATTCTCACTGCAAGTTATGTGGCCACATCCTGGTGCTCAGTATCTTAAAGGTTTGCAGCCATCTAGGGAATTTAGACATGTCCCTCATAACTAGTTAAGCAAAAGCACAGCAGATGATAAGATTGCTCAATAGGACCTGCTGCCCTAGGTCTAGTTGGCCTACGCCAGAATACATTGTTGCATATATATTTTACATAAAAAGGAAGGTTTGGTTTTAAGCACTGATCTTTGTTGTTCGATATGGCTAAAATGTTTTTGCTGCTGCGTGCATTTAATACACAGAGAACCAGAATATGACATCATATCTCACTGCTCCATAATAAGAATGGTAGCCTCGGAGCGCCCACTGATGTCAGGGGCGTTCCTGCAGATGTCAGTGGGCATTCCTGCTGACAATGCAGGAAACACCCCCGTTTAAAGGGGAAATCTCCCCTCCACTAATATGTGTAACACAACAATGGCACTATGATATTGAGGGCTAGTTTTTAACTATTCTGAGGGATGATTATTTAGATTAAAATTATTGTTCCATAGAAAACATAGCAGCAGTGGAGAAGAGGACATGCTAGTATATCTTGAGGTTTTTGCATTGGGAGTGATTTTTCCTCCCAATACACAGGAGATAAAGCTAATGAGAAGTTGGACCTGCATTCTGAAAGAGACCATCTGTTCATCTTGATCTCCATGACACTAGCTTCAGAAAGGACATAAATATATAAAACACAAGCAATATTTTAAACTAGAAAAATAAACAAAAAATGTTTCAATTTAACTCTATAGCTTCTCAACTAATTGCAAACTGATTGCTAGAGAGTCAAGTCAAACTGAAAAACATAGTGTTTATTAGTCTCTCGGTATGTAAGTTAGGTCAAAATGTAAAATTAAATTAAAGGTATAGAAGCAGCCCCAGCCCTATGCCTCATCGTCTCTACTTTACACCCTCGAATAAATGTTAAATGATATATTACTTGGCAAATTGGACTCCCATCTGGTATGCTTAGACTGCAAAGATGTGCCAAAGGCCTAGCCCTAGTGCCCAATTTCATTTCAAGTTAGAATATACTTGTTTTTACTTGCATTGACCAAACCATTACTCAACAGGTAGTGAATAAATTATGGTTATAGTATGCCATTCAGATTGACCCATGAGCATGCGTGACAACTAACATTAAACAGAGGTAATTGTTCAAGTCTTTTATCACAATATCACAAAAGTTAATGTTTTCTTTAAATGTATGATACCTGTCTTGAAGTCTGTTTTAGCTACCTGACCACAGACCTAGCTAATAGAACTAAATATTGCTATGGCATGCTTTATATGGGGACAGATGTCCAGGAAGAATCATGGCAAAATATCAAAGATTCTAGTAAAACTGGCAGAACTTTTAACAAATGGCCAAGTTCTAGCACATGACAGATGGACCCAATAGTGTGCATCTCGTTTATGATTAATATTTTGATGATGATACTCAAATGTCATTACATTTCTATGTGTCAGTATTTCAACATCCACAATTTGGCACCTGTCCAATCCGCTGCTCCAGCATGTTCCTAAGAGCTGCCAGAATGTGACCTGATGTGCTTTTCATCCATAAGCTCAACATGGAGTAGAGATCTATAACTCTGCTGCACCTCTACTCCAGTTCCGCTCTGTCACCCTGTGTGTCTACACCAGCTATTGTAGCAACGTCCTCCAACACTTTGGACAGCTTTCAGTGAAAGAAATGTTGGAGGTAAAGCTGACTTTCTGTCCAGCTGCCATAGACAGCTTTTCCTTCAACCATGACTCACACTGTAAAGGGAGGGCACTATGTTCCTGATGATGGTGGTGTGACACCGATGGTGGTAGTGGGGAACTGTCTGAAGAAATCTCCTACAATCATCGAGAAAGAAGCCCCTCCTGCAGAGAAAAGCAGATGTCCCTGTCCCACCTGTCTCTGGGAAATAGTAGGTTGATGCTTCATCACAACCCTTGCTCTGGCTGCTGCTGCTGCTGGTGGCAGCTGTTGTGAGTTTGCTGTTGGTACCAGTGCTGCCAGTATGCACTTCTGCTGCAAGAGTAGACTTTCCCTCTTCTTCCTCCTGGTATCATCCAACAGTGACTGCTATTCTTTGCTCTGGTAAAGTACTGGTAGTGCTGGCAACTGTGGTGGTTGTGGCGGCACTGGTAATAGTTTCAGTTTGTGCTTCACTATAGACCAGCTTGCAAGCAATCTTTGCCTTTCATTCTACCAAGGTACCAGCACATCTCTGTGAGTCGTTAGTAGTAACTAAAATTGTGCCTTCTTTTCAGGGCCTCCATGAAAAACCTTGGGCCTAGTAGAGGCTTAATGCCTGGGCACCCATGCCTCTCCCATCAGCCCCCTATCTCCTCCCATTGTCACACCAACATCTCCACCCATCACTCCGCTGTCGGGAACCACTTTTTCGCTGCCTGAACCATGGCTTTTTTATACCTGTGGCATTTAAATCTGCTACCACTAGTGGCCACCCTCCACCCTCTGGAGCACTCAGAACTCATTACTAGGATCAGGTGTGCCTTGTTAACTGGGTTGAGCCCTAGTCAATACATCCAGCTGGGCCTTGTTACCTGGATCACCCTGCCTTTATGAACCTGTCCTGCCCTTCAGTCAGGGCCTTGATATTGAAGTCTGTGGACCTTTCTGCTGTGGCTCTGCACCTGTACTGTTCTTAGTTACCTGCTTTGTGTCCTGACCAAGTGGATTCCCTGCTTTGTGTCCTGATCAAGTGGATTCCCTGCTTTGTGTCCTTCCAAGTGGATTCCCTGCTTTGTGTCCTTCCAAGTGGATTCCCTGCTTTGTGTCCTTCCAAGTGAGCTGTGTGCCTTTTGTACCCTTCCAAGCGGGCTGTGTGCCTTTTGTACCCTTCCAAGCGGGCTGTGTGCCTTTCGTACCCTTCCAAGCGGGCTGTGTGCCTTTCGTACCCTTCTAAGCGGGCTGTGTGTCTTTAGTACCCTTCCAAGCGAGCTCTCTGCCTTTCGTGCCCTTCCAAGCGGGCTCTCTGCCTTTCATGCCCTTCCAAGCGGGCTCTCTGCCTTTTGTGCCCTTCCAAGCGGGCTCTCTGCCTTTCGTGCCCTTCCAAGCGGGCTTCCTGCCAAAAGACTTATTACCGGTATTTTATTTTGCCATACGTCCGGTTTCTTGCTTAGACTGTATTACCCTTATTTGCTGGTCCTGTTATATACATAAAATACACTGCATTACCTGGATTTCTGCTTGTGGTGTCTTTGTTTGCATAATCATGCACCGTGGGTTACAGACCAAACCCCAAGTATCCCCTGTACATGGGCTCCTACCCGACCTGATCACCCGAGTCCTGACATCCGCCCTAAGATCCTCCCACAAAAAGACCTTATGAGAACAAGGGTGAGCCTATGCTTATTTCCGCCTGGGTGCAATATTTCTTTAAGGCCTCCCTATAACTGACACTCATAGATACTGTAATGTTATCAACATGTCATGTGTTATATTTGTTCATTTACATACAGAATGTTAATTGGCAGTTGGTCTTTGTACCATATATGGTAACACGTTCAGTTAGGATGAATAAACAGTTGGTGACTAGATGCAGATCGGTGCTCTTTGAGTTATTCCTTGGTAAGACACGAATTTGAGTGACTACACAAGAACACAAGAATACAGATACTAACATGCAAACGCACGCATGCACAATGTTGGCAAGAATATTTATTTCACAAATCTGTAAACTGTATGTGAACTGGAAAAAAACTAGAAAATCTGAAAAAATAAATTGTTAACTTAGAAATAACTTAAATAAGTTTACATAAATAACATTTACTGAACAGATATGGTACCAGATATGGTAGGAGCATAACTCCACGATATATACTGAGCAAGACATTGACATGGCAGGCTTCTGCCATTAAAACAGCCTGCCTGTGCCACCACTGTCCCTTTAGCAGACTGCCTATGCCAACTCTGTCCGAAAACTCTGCATGTGCCAGCAAAGCAACAACTACCCACAATCATGAACAATGTGTTTGCAGAACATTACAGGAAAAAAATCAAATAAAACCCACTTTTCTTCAAAACCTTTGATGCCCCAACCCAAAAGATCTAAAAATCATAAAGAACTAGTATACTTCATGTGACGTATTACTGTACTTTTGGAATGTTGGTGAAGATAAAATAAGGATTTTTTGAGCAGTTAGCTATGGAAGAAATTTGCAAACTAAATGATATTTTTTCATTTTGTTTTCTATTTTTACTATAGATCTACTAAATGATTAAATATACATATTTAATTATATCCAAATAAATGCATCCCTGTCCTTAAAATAAATATATAATTTCTACACAAAAAAATGAAAAAGGAAATCATGATTAAACAAACATAAGCTCTGGTCGCTTAGGTGCAGTAAGTAAAATCATTGTCATGCAGGTGCTGTTTTGCATTTGTTTCATGTTTCCATTTTCATTTTTATATATATAAATTAGCAAAAAAACAAAAATACACCAATTTTATTCTTTGCACACAGAATAAAAACACAGTTTAAAAACCACTGGAATTTCTAATTTTTTGTCTTTTTTTATAATTAATAGTCTTTTTGCTTTGTTCATGCATAATAACCTTGGTCAGAGAGTTATATTGTTGGTAAAATGAAAATGCATGGTACTTGAAGCATGAAGTTTAATTGGCATGACCGGCTTACTGTCTGAAAGAGTTTTCAATAGCCTAGAAAGCAATTTGACTGGCCCTGTTCATTGTGCTTGGGATTAAGTGCAAGTTGCAGATGAGGAAAAGATCATTTAATTGAAACATTTACATTATGGCTTTGCAAAGATACATAGATATCTAGATAGACTGACAGAAAAGAAAAGTCATTACTGACACTGTTATGGTTCTGTTTCCTAGGAAGTAGGGTGATCAGTCTAGTCAAGGGTTAACTTGACTGAACAAACTCTACTTAAGCCCTCACAAAACCCTGAATATTCTCACAAAGCAGTTAGGGACACAGATGAGCACCAAAGACTTCAATGACCATTTCTGGATGTCATCAAACCTAAGTGAAGAAAATATGTTCACTGGTCACCTTTCTGGGACTTAAATGGTGCATTGCATGTACCCCCACCCCCTTACACACACACATACACACATGGTAGATTTAGAGGCAGGGGAGCTAGGTAAGGACATTTTATATATTTTTTATTTTTTTAACTCCCTTCACCCCAAAAAATGGATGGGGGAGAGAGAAAGACACAGGATGGTTTCCATGTTGCTCCAATAGGTTAATAACCATACATATATCCCTCCATTCTCATGGGCGGCTGATGGGGATGTTGGAGCATAGGTGGGATTTATACTCCTAGAGGCTTTTTTTAATCTCTTTTACCTTCATCCTACCAGGCACAGCATGCAGGCAAGGGGGAGGCATGGGGTGGGCTCTGTGCTTCCCTTAGGAGTCCTGTGATTTGGGTGCTTGTCCTTGGATATGTCAACCGAGAAGTTGGTAGTTGTGGGTGTTGTCCAGGTGCAGGACCAGTTGAGGAGATAATGGATCTTCCTCTAACGGGCCCAAAATGAAGGGAGTACGAGATCTGTTTTTCACAACTCTGCTTCTGCGCTCCCTTACGCTTTGGGCTGGCCATTATTGCTGAGCGTGGGGATATGATGTCATATGCTGGGGCTCAGCATGGAAGCCTGCACACAGCATAGGAGTGCTGAAGCAGAGGCCCGAAAAAACAGTCCTTTACCAAAAAAGCAGGGGAAGAAAGGCAAGAGATGCAAAAAGGGGGAGGAGAAAGGAAAGAGATGAGGAGGAGTCCATAGGGAGAAAGGAAAGAGATGGCCCTGCCACACTGACACCCAAACACACACACACCAGGACAGGCTCCGCCACATCGACACCCAAACACACACCAGGACTCGCTCTGCAACACTGACACCCAAACACACACACACTAGGACAGGCTCTGCCACACCGACACCCCAACACACACACTAGTACAGGCTCTTCCACACGAACACACAAACACACACACACTAGGACAGGCTCTGCCACAGCGACACCAAAACACACACCGACATCCAAACATACACACCAAGACAGGCTCTGCCACACCCAAACACACACACCCCAGGACAGGCCCTGCAACATTGATACCCAAACATACACACACACCAGACAGGCTGTACCACACCGACACCCAAACACACACACACCAGGACAGACTCTGCCACACCGACACCCAAATACATACACACACAAGAACAGGCTCTACCACATCAACACCCAAACCCACACCAAGACAGGCTCTGCCACACTGACACCCAAACACACACACCAAGACAGGCTCTGCCACACTGACATCCAAACACACACACCAGAGCATGGGTCAGAGCATCTCCAAAACCGCCGTTCTTGTGGGGTGTTCCCGGTCTGCACAATATTAGGCAGGTGATCATAATGTTATGACATATGTGATCAGTGTATATGTGTGTGAATGGGCAGGCATGTGTATGGACAGCGTATTTGTGTGAGTATGGGCAGACGTGTGTATATGGGCAGTGTATATGTGTTTATAATGGAGGGCGTGTGCATATTGGCAGTTTATATGTGTGTGTGTATGGGCAGGCATGTGTAATGGTAGTGTATTTGTGTGTATGTATGGGCAGGCATATGTGAATGGGTTGTGTATATATGTGTGTGTATGGGAAGGTCTGTGTAAAGGCATATGTGTTTATATGTGCAGACATGTATTTATGGGCAATGTATATGTGTGTATGGGCAGTGTATATATGTGTGTGCATGGGCAGGCATGTGGAAGGGCAGTGTGTGTATATTCCCTTACATGCGATGGCTCACCTACACACATATAGTGTATATGTGTGTAGGTGAGCCATCGCATGTAAGGGAATTGTATATGTATGTATATGAACAGGTGTGTGTAAGGACAGTGTATGTGTATTTTGACATGTATGTTCATAACATTGCTGTTTTGGGCCTAACGATTATGGAATGATTCCCTGTAACACATGTGTAACTCAGGGGCACTGTTTAGTATTGTTTTTTGTAACATTTAATGCATTACAATAAGAAGTGATATGCTGGGATTTAATGCTCTGGTAATGTCCCTGATTCATTTCCTGGTTATTCTTGGTTTTAATTTGGATCTGCCCTCCCTGACAACTCATTTTATATGATTCATTTATCATTATATTTATTTGAATACATTTTTTTTATATGTATTGTGTGTGTATATATAATGTGTGTGTGTAATCTATTTATTTTAACATAGAACATAATGTAAAAAAGAGTCTCTTGGCTTAAGCCTTCACATTAAGGCCATTAGCCTACTAAGCATGGATAGGTGCCTGCAGGGTTCAATCCCAGGAAACATCGAAACCTAGAACCTACAACTGCTAGCTACTCCCATAAAATTAAAATGCCCATGCACTGGAAAGTCCTACAGGTGCAATGGCAAGTACTAGGGGTGCAGTGGCAAGTCCTACAGGTCCAATGGCAAGTCAGTTTGTTAAGTTGGTGATAATATCTGCACCAGGTTAGCTAGGTGAAGCTAAGTTATGCTAATAATATAGATTGGGCAAGGTGGGTGCAGTGGGTCTGGTAAATTTTTAAGTAAGTATTTGGTAGCCCACTATCTACCAGTGGTGTATCGGTTCAGTGTTCCCCGGGTAGTTCTACACAGTTTAAATCTGGAATGGCTTGGAGATGCCCGTGGTTCCCGAGAATCACGGAACTCATTTCAGTCTGTACTACATAGGAATGTGGGTCATCAGAGTGACACACAACAGTAGCAGTAGTCTTCCAGTCTTTTTCCTCGTCCAGCTTCACTCTGACATTCTGGCCAGAGGATAATCAAAATAGAGGGTGTGCTGAATGTCTTTTGTAGAAGAATCGGTAAGATTTCTTCATCTTCTCATCTCTCTCCATCACCACACATGGAAGATGGCTACCTGCAATAGGGATAGTGGTATGTATGTGGTGGCCCAACATGAGATGAGCTGGACTAGCACCAGTAGCCTGCAGTGGGTGGCCCTATAAGCCATGAGTGCTATGTAGGGATCCTGCTGCTTAGAAGTCTAGACAGCCATATCAGCAGCCCTGTTGGACTGTGGGTAGTGAGGACCTGATGTGGTGTGCAGGAAGTCATATTCCTCACTAAACTTTTTGAACTCATTGGAGGCACACTGCATGCTTTTTAGATGGGAAAGGATACTTTGACTAGTCATAGCAGTGAGTGGTGCTATTTCAATGTATCTTGAGTAGTAGTCTACTACAATCAAGTATCTGCTCCCACTCATCACACATAGGTCAGTGGCAATCCTTTGCGTGGATGTTATCAGGGGCTTCTACTGAGTAGACTGTTTATCTCAACAAAAAGCACACTTTAAGATCAGTTCTGCAATATCTACATTGATGCCAGGCCACCTCTGCACTTTGTGTTGCCCTGGTGTAGCTGTTGTAGCACCTCCTGCCTCAAAATTGCTGGGAAAAGAATAAGGCTGTCCACGTCAGAGAGATGAGCCATCTCAGTATGGTACCTTGTTAGGGACACATAGGTGGACCAGCAGCTCGTTGAACAGAATGCCACTGGGCATATTTCTCCATAATGTTCATGTAGCAGTGCAGCCCTCAGCCCATAAAAACTTGCATCAACACTTACCACACCAACATCTTCTCCAGAGGAAGAGCATTCTCTTGGGACTCACCCCAGGACCAGACAACATCATTTTTTATCAGTTCAGTCACTTTGTGCGAAATTGTTGATACATCTGTCAGGAATTTGCCAAGAAAATTAATAAGAATTAATAAAAAAAAAAGTTCTTGCACTATTGCAGGGCTTTTCACTTCAGTGATAGCTTGTACATAGCGTTTTTCTGGCCATATGCATTGACAAATATGTATAAAACAGCATAATTCAGATTGTTTAAGGCAACATTTAACCTTTAGCTTAAGTCCAGACTGTCTGTAGCACGTTGTGCAAACGGTGACCGTGTTCCACTGCTGTAGAACTGTAGACTAGGATATACTAAATGACTATAAATGTGCCCTCATGGTTCCTCAATAGAGCACTCATCTCTCACTGAAAAATCTCTGGAGCAGAGAAGATGCCAAAAGGAAGGCAGCAGAAGCAGAACCACCCAATAGGTAAGATTTCTGGCTACCTGGGTCCAAGGAGACCTTTCAAAATCCACTGGAGGCATCTATCGTGGAAAATAACTGTCCCCAACCTTAGGCGCCATATCCTCAGGTGTAGGCAGGACATAGCGTTTTCTTTTTACTCACATTTTAAGTACACACAGATTCGGATTTTCCCATTTTTATTAGTTACGATAGGTGTACACAAGTCAGTTGCTTTCTTTCGCCTCCTCGATTATCCCGAGAGTCTGCATACGCTTCAGTTCTGCCTCTACCTTGGGCAAAATAGGAAATGGTATCAGGCGAGGAGCAAACAAACTGTTCGGGACAGCATTAGGTCTCAGATGAATCCCTACTGGTTGACAGTTTAATAGGCCTATATCCCCTAACATGTCATTCTATATTTAATTAATTCTAGAGATAAGGCCAATTTTGCTTCTGTCAACCACTTACACTTACTTATCTTCTACCTCCTCTTCTCTATTCTGTCTTCAATCTGCTATCTTCTTTTTTTCTTCTGTATCTCTGCAGACATAACCCGGCGTGAACTTCTGCCAAAATGGCGGCGCTTGCGGTGACATCCTCTCTGATCCTTAATTTTTTTTAATCTATTTATCTGGGATTTAGTTGCCATTACTAGTCCCTTATTAGTTAACCTGTACTGCTCCAGTCTTCTACATCAGTGTGGAAGCAATGCAAAACCAGAAGAAACCACTGACGCCATGCTAGTCATGTTGCAGGCTGGGAGAAAGAGCTCAGGAGGCTGAAACTTTGACATACCGGCAAACTTGCAAACTGGAAACACAGCACTTCTGACACCATGCTGTATACTGCTCCTATGACACTTAACATTTTATATTATTTGTTTTGTATAGGGATAATTTAGTGACTCATATCTCACCTTGCATAGCCTCTGAAACAACTGCCAAATAGGTGGCCTTGATAACCATACAACCCTGGGAAAATCAATAAATGAAGTACAATAATTTCTATTATCTTTAGAATATCAAATAAAAAAGCAATATGTATTAGTTCCCATACATTAGGTCCAGGAAATAGCTGTCAAAATATTCCGCAGACATTTTAAATTTATGGTTACACCAATTTTAGTGTTGCAGTTGTTCAGGTATCTTTGAGTATGTTTTGAGGTCATGTAAACAAATGCATAATTTAATTATTTGAGTTTTTTGACATTCCCAATGTCTAAATAATTTCAATAAACAATTCTCTATGTTATCGAGAAAAATTTAAATGAGATCCTATATAGATTCTAACATTTAGAATGTTGTTTTTGTATTAAACATTCAAACTTAGCCTTTACAAACATAGGACACGTCATGTTGAAAGCTATTCCATTCTTTACATAAATTGTTGCTTGTAAGATCCACATGATTAGGATTGTTTCAACCTTTAGAAATATTATTTTTGTCAAACAAAACAGCAGGTCTTTAGTATTAATTGGACCCTGGGCAAACCATTTGCTTTGGGCCCCTGCCCCCTGTACTCATTAGCATGCAAAAATGCCCTCTATCCACCCAAAAAATCAAAACACACACACAGATTGCAGACTTGTCTTTAAAAAAACATTAATATTTAATGTAAACATAAAGAACAGGTTCAAAACCAAGTTCATGATCTAGCACAGTACCCACTTGTCACCTGTAGACTCTGTTTCATTGTATATTTCTGTTAACAATTCGGGATTAATCTAGCCTTGGTGTAGCCGTGAGCCGCCGAAATGGCCGAGCGGAACAAGTTGATAGTTTGGTAAGATTTACCTTGAGAAAAAAGATGGGCGAAAAAATTCAACACCGCAACTATAGGTGCCGTAAAGGGATCAAGTCGTTGCGCCACACACCAGCAACACCATAAGCCCAAGCCTGGAGATAAGATCTCCTGGTGCCAGGAACCCAGGATCCCCAGAGTAGGTCTCGAGCCGCCACCGATAAGCCTGACACATTCGAGGAGCTCTTGAAACAGTCCCGGCTACTAGTACCAACCGGAAGCAGGTCTGACGATGAGGGAAGAATCAGAGGATCCTCGCACAACAGCTCCAACAACAGCGGGAACCAAGGTTGGCTCCACCAAAGAGGCATCACCAACAAGATCGTAACTCCATGTCTGCCGAGAGTGCGGAGAGTCCGGAGGGAGGAAAGGCATAAGCCCCTCCCGGGGAGGCCACCTCTGCAAGAACGAGTCTACAACTAGGGAGAGTGGATCTGGCAGCCAGCTTAAGAATGCGTCGGTCTGACGGTTTGCCCTGGAGGCGAAAAGGTCCAAGTGGAGTCGACCACGAGTGAGGTTGAGAGACCGAAAAACGCTTAGGAGAAGACACCAGTCACTCGCATCTCTCCAGTGGCGAGAGAACCAGTCCGTCAACCACCGTGCTGGTTTATGTCCTTTTTCACCGAATAACAGGCTGTTGGCGTCGGGGCCCAATTCCTTGGGGGCAGTTTCCCCAATTTTTCAGCCAACTTGAAATGGGCCGCTTTGCGTCGTTCCGCCGAATCACGCAGTTAGCGTTACCCAGTAATCAGAGGGCCCTCTGTGTCGAGGTAGTAGGAGGTACAGGTAGTTTAGTTGCCTCTTTTCCCATTTTGGAAGAATGTATATTAAAATACTCAAACAGTGCTTTAATATGCATTCTTCTTTAGTGAGGCTGTCAGGAACAGCAAGTGATTTACAAAATGGGCCCTTCAATGTACTTCAACTGCATGTATCATGGAATGTCAGATATTTAAATGGAATGAAACAATGATAGACCCTTACATTTCACCTGTACAGTGCAATGGCAGAAGGGATTAAAACCCGATAGTTCTTTAAAGACGTTAACATTTTAAAAAAGACCCCTCTCCCATACCCCCCTTATCTGTCAGTTATTTCTTATCTTTGACATCATACTCTGTATTTACACAGCATGCGTGTAGGAGGAGGGCTATGCAGCTGTCCCTGTTTGCTTGTGTTATTTAACTGATCGTGAGAGATTGAGATTGTGGCCAAAATGAATTTGTGAGCCCAATGACTTCATAGAAAACTAATCACAGATGACTTTGTTGACCAGAATAACTAGCGTTGATATCCAGACTATTAGCTGCCTCAAAGAGGCTGATTGCAATGCTTATTTAAATGGGTTCACTTACATGATAGTGTTAATAATACTGTCACTTGAGTTTTATGAATCATTCATACCTTGAATGTATAGAACAGACTCTGACTTATTTCAAGATTCTAAAACACTGCAATTTAAGGTACTAACAATAGAGCAATCTGTAATATAACTATAAACATATATCTTTGCCCCAGCTGCCCTTCATTGACTGATGCCAGAGGAGGCCCCTGGCGCCAAAGCTGCTGGGGCAAATGTATCCTATGGTCTGTGTAGCTATCATCAAAGGGGGTAGAAGGCAATCAAGTTGTACAATTTGAAACCATCAATCTGAGCTCCGCTTCTTCCTGGTTTACAAAGATCAGCTAGAGGCCATACATGTGACACAGCTGGAGAGAGACACAGCCTTGGTCTGTCTGGACCATGATGTAACAATTGTGAACCTCCAAGGGAGGCTAAAGTCTAGTAAGAAACTGGCTTCAGAACTCAGCTTTGAATCAGTAGTGTGCCTTCAGTACAGCGTGCTTGCCTTCTGGAAACACGACATACAGAGCAAGAACATTAAATTAAATGAGGTTACAGAAGAAATTTCGTATATATCTAGAGGGTTCCATTTAGACAGACAGAGTGGTCTTGCTGGAGAGTCGTCCAATGTGGAACCCAACTGGCCACTGTAACCTATACATCGTGGTCGGCCAACAAATTAAATGGCTATTCAGCATGCACATCTGCGACATATGACCTAGGAATATATATTCCAACAGAAGTGTCCCTTCTTGGTTATTATACAGGATGGATTGCAACTCGCCTTTTCCTTGTGTGTTATTGGGTAGACTTTTTTTTTTACTTTTTTGTTTTACCGCCATGATTTTATCCTGATGTTTAATAAAGCTGTGACACAAACAGCCCCTTAATGATAAGGAATGAGGGGTACAGCCTTTCAAAAAACTAGAGGTGGGGGTGCCTTGGCATAGCTAATCTATCGTGTAAGGGTTGTTTTTTTTCCTCTTTTGGACTCGAGCTAATGGCTGACAGTCTGTTTAGATATTGAAGCATTTTCTTCATTGAACACCGCAGCCTAATTTTCTAAGTGGATAACCCTTGTAAGGGAGAAACCAAGTGCACTTGTACCATGTATCAAAACCCTGCTTCCTAGACCACCAGGACCACTCCACATATTAGTGAGTTTACCCCAGCGCGTCAGCATGGAAAGTCTGTTCCTCAATAAAGTTACTTGCAAACCCCTTGTGCTGTAAGAATTAACCGGTAAAACTGACCATCATGATGGTTAAGCATTAATTATTCAGATTTGCAGGTCGTGCTTTGCAGCAAATCAATATATACACTAGACTTGTGCATTCGTATTCGGGCAAACATGAAAACTAACACGAAAACTAACACAAAGAATCTTCATGTTCGTCTTCGTTTACTAATCTCCCTGGTCCATTCCCCATCTAGCTTACCTTATCTACACAGCATTGCAGGGGTTAATGGAAGGGGAAATCCATAGGTTCGCCGCCAGATGTTAAAGGTCCGTGTGAGCGACTCTATTGGTCACCTGCAGGGGCCTCCTCTGGCATCAACCAATCATAGAATAAATGTATGCCAGTCATAGGTCATGTGTGTCAATGATTCAGTAATGATATTTGTGGCATCAATATAACAATATGTTGCTGATGTTTCTTAACAGAACATGCTCTCTTATATCATTTATTTAGAATGGTAGCAATGTATATAAAGGTGTAATTTTTGCTTAAACACTTCAAACCAGTGAAAGCAAGGAAGAAAGAATGTAAAGCATTATTCTTTTATATATGAACACAAATAAAAGTTGAGTTGGCATTTCAGAGAAATAATCAAAAGCTGCAGAGTACTAAAAGGTTGCTAAGATATAACGTGATCAGAGTATACAGGCAAAAAGAACAACACGTACAATCTGCAGTATTCTTCTGCTTGGTGATTGCTCTGCTAACAAAAATGAGGGCTCTGAAATCCAGACAGCTTTTCTAATGACAAATTATTAAATTCAGAACTGCTTTATCTTTACCTAAATGTTTCATAATTAAAAAAAAGTAAAGGATACATACTCTTATTAAAATCTGGAAATAGTGCATGAATTGAACTTTTAAAACAGATTGATAATTAGATAACAATACTAAAAATCTTTATAATTGTTACCTGTATTTATAGATGCTTTGGGTTATGTATAAATAGTGAACGGTTGCTATGATGACAGCACTAATTTTCCATTCTTGCCAGAAGCACTATTTTCCATAATAATAATACTGTTTGCTCATCTACGAAGACTATATAAATTATATATTTTCTTTGTTATATGTGCCCCTTACAGGCCAGCAATGTATTAAAGGGGTTGGTCCAGCAATTTTAATATGTTGTCAACAGTAATTCCATCTTTTTCAGTCAGGTTGAAACATATATATATATATATATATATATATATAGAGAGAGAGAGAGAGAGAGAGAGAGAGAGAGAGAGAGAGAGAGAGAGAGAGAGAGAGAGAGAATGTGTTGTGTTTGCGTGTAAGCATGAATGTTTATATATTAGTGGTGTAAGAGGAAGTGTGTGTGCTAGAATGAGTGTGTATTTGTTAGCATGTGTAAATTTGTGTATGTGTGTCAGAGTGTATTTTCCCAGGGGCAAAAAAGGAACAGACAAGCTGTCTGGGGGGAATGATGGCACAGACAAGCTGTTTGAGGGCAATGATGATGTAGACCAACTGTTAAGGGGCAAAGCTGGTGGTTAGGGTGGTACTAATAAGCTGCGTGGAGGGCAAAGATGGCACTCACAAGTTGTTTGCAGGCAAAGGTGGCACTGTGAGACATCTTGCTTGGTCAAGTTGGGGGGCCAAGGGTAATTTTCGCACCGGGGGCCCTGTGGTTTCTAGTTATGCCCCTGCCCTTAAGCCAGAAGTTTGTTTTGTGATGTTTACCACTTTACTAACTTAGGTTAGATAACCCTTGTTTCCATATTTGATTTACTCATACAAATAACACATTGTTTTGATCAGAACAAGTAGGGCCTTCTTTTACAATCATAGAAAACATAATGATAATTGGTGATAAGTTATTCTACACTGTATGTGCCACAGCTGAACGATGTCCTGATTTGGCATCTTCCCCTGATTACAGTTATACCCCTCATACATATCTTCTATATTCACATCCATA
This sequence comes from Spea bombifrons, assembly GCF_027358695.1. NCBI lineage: Eukaryota > Metazoa > Chordata > Amphibia > Anura > Pelobatidae > Spea > Spea bombifrons. The sequence continues at coordinate 74,295,682 of NC_071091.1, forward strand.
ATTTACATATTACCCTATAGCATACATTAGAAATACTATTGGTTTCAAGGGTTTTGAAGAAGTGATAGGGCATTTTGGAGAACTTTTTAAAATATATTTATAATTTTGCACTTGAGATCCTTTTGAATCATGCTTGTACTATATGCAGCTGTGCAGCTGACATGAAAGCTGGCCTTCCTCATTAACTATTCTACATTGTACTACTTGTCATGGTGTTGTATTCATACTTGTCCACACGTTCTTTTTTTTTTTTTAAATGAAAAACTGGTTGTTTCCATTTTTCATGGAACTTTTTGTTAAATGGTATATTCAACACAATAACCTAAAATGTAACTTTTTAAAATTAGTTTCAGAATTTTGAGCGTTTAATGAAGATTATTATTAAAGTAATTTTTTTCAGCTGTGTTTGGAAGGAGTAAGCAGAAAGAGCACATATTTGACAATTTGATCTGCCGTATAAAAATGTGTGCCTAATAGATGCTACTTCACATTTTCAGTCGGTTTGAGGAGCTATAACAAGAAAATAAATACATTTTAAGCATTTTAAAAGGTATGAAAAAAGCATGGTTGTATCTGATGACCTTGTTTGAAATTTACTCAGTGCAACCTCTATATCTGAAATACATGGACAATATTTCTAAAAAGCAAATAATTTAAAACAGTAATATAAAAAGTACCGCACCACACATCTGAAGCATAATAAAATGTATGCATTAGTATGTAGACATAACTTTGTGACATCAATAAAGAAATATTATTATGTTACTTCTACCTTTCCCCCCCAACAACAAAAAGGAAGGGAGTTCAGTGTGATCATACACAGAAAATCATTTAAATAAAACATTAAATAATGCTGAAAATAGAAGATTAATTTGGAAACATATCCCATAGATGGTTTTCACATACACTTTAAACAATAAAATGTATTTATGTATTTTTACCATAGTTTATAATGGTTAACTTTTCATACATAATGGTCATTCCAAAGTCCCTGATTGTTTTTGGAATATCATTTTAATCACAGGCATATTTATAATGATGAATGATACAGCTTTCTCTTATCTGTACAAAATTGTCCTTTACATTTCAAGAATAGACTTCTAATACCACAATACATCACAAACGTCTAAAGACTCTGTTTATGCAAATGTGTGATCATATCTTATTGATTGTATGAATGTGGACCTATGCTTCTTCTCCATTTCCTCTGTTTTATTTTTCCTTACTGTGTGTTTTAACAAAAACAATATAAAAATATAATTGTGTATAATTCAACTGCATTCTTTCCTATTTGATTTTAATGTTGCACTCAAGAACTCAACTCTGGCACTTTCATAACATTTTTTAAAAGCCAATATCTCAGACTGGCTGTGTAAGACAAATTTTATTAATATAACCATCAGGGCTGGTGCAAGGATTTTTGCCACCCTAGAGCAAAACGTGGAGGGCTGGCACTTTCTGGCTCTGTGGCCAGGTAAAGTCATGTGGCCCCATCTGCCCCTGCCCCGCCATGGTAACTAAAATGCACACTGACACACACAGTAACTCTTGCCCTAACACATACTCACACATACCCATGCAACACATGTTTACACTGACTCACACAACACACATGCTTACACACAATCCCTCTAACATACAAATGTGTAAACTCATGCACACTCAATCAGACACAAATACACTTATACATATGCACTCATGCTAACACACACAATTGCACATACACACCTTACTCCATTATTGTCTCTCTCACTCTCTGCTTCTTTACCTGCCCCCCTACCCTCATTTTCTTATCCTCTCTCTCGTTATCTCCATGCTCTCTCCCCCTGTATGCCTCCCCTAACCCCTGTTCTCAGAGGATTCCTTCTAGCTGCATGCTTTCACCAACAGGTAATGCAACCGTGTGTTACGTGAACTTCCCACATATCGCCTCCACAAGTGGGCCAGTCCAAGTGTGATCAGCCCCTTTTTAAATAATTTAGGTTTGTCCTGGCCCCTTTCACTTGCCCAGCTAGCCGTGATAATGGCAGTTCCTTTTCACATAGTAGGCTTTATGAAACATATTGTTATAACTTTAAGAGAAATGTGTAATTTTTATGTACTCAAACAAAATTAATATATTAACTGAAAGCCATTTTAATCTCTCTACCATCTTTCCATCTGTTCTAGCATTTGTCTAATGAAACAATCAAGAATACAGGCTTATTTTTGGATTCAAGGTTTGTTTCACTCTAACTTAAACAATGCGCTATGACATAATTGTAATGACTAGAGCCAAACAGAGATATATCATAAGCCAAAAAAAAGTGGATCAAAAATTGTTTTATATACCAACATATGAAGTTAAATGTTCTTACATTTAAGCTGAACAAAAAGGACAAATTACATTTTTATTTTACTTATATTTTGAAAACCGCTTTACAAAACCTGGCTGTAGGCATGCTGTATTATGTATAATGTGTATAAAAATACTCAACACATCCCTTTATTCCTGCACTATTTTATTTACTGTTCGCAGTAACTACAGTAAGCGATATATCTCTCTATCAAAGGTTATTTATGAGTAGACTTGTGCATTCGTATTCGGGCGAACATGAAAACGTACACGAAGGGTGCGTTTTCATTGTTCAGCCCAAATACTGAACATACGAACATGGTGGCGGTGGCAGCAAAATGTATACGAAGACGAAGATATACAACACGAAGAATCTTCGTGTTTCTCTTCATTTACTAATCTCCCTGGTCCCTTCCCCATCTAGCCTACCTTATCTACGCAGCATCGCAGGGGTTAACGGGAGTGGGAATCCGTAGGTTCACCGTCAGGAGTTAAAGGACCGTGCAAAGGACTCTATTGGTCGCCTGCAGGGGCCTCCTCTGGCATCAACCAATTGATGCTAGAGGAGGCCCCTGCCGGCGACCAATAAAGTCGTTATTATGGCCCTTTAACTTCTGATGGATTTCCGTAGAGTCGCAATAGAGTCGCTCAAATGGACCTTTAACTCTTGGAGCGGGGAGACCATGGGTGTCAGGATGCTGTGATTAACATACCTGATGCATTAATATCTAGTTCCTAGATGCTTCTCCATATCACTATAAATGTTCAGTTAGATTAATCTGTATGTCCACATACATAAATTATTCAGACATCCTAGGAGAGAGAGATATCTTCACAATGGTTCTATTCAAAGTGCAGACCAGGCTTGAATCTCCATTAACAAAATTGCTCATATAACCATTCTCTTTTAAGGTGCAGGGCTAGCACATACACCTACATGCACAAACTCACTATAACACACATACAAGCGCACTTACACTAACACAATTACACTTACTTTCACACACACTCAAAATAAATTCACATTAACACACACTCTAACACACCTTTACATACAGTCACTTTTTAGAGGTTCTGAATGAAACCTAAGAGTGGATGCTTAAAATCAGCCTTTGCTCCATAATTTTACCTACCAATACATGGGTGGGATGTCCAAAATAATTGCACGTTCACGTAAGCAGAGCTCAGTGGGCCAAATAATGTGACATTAATTAATTTTAATATGGACAAGTAAATTAGCAGTGTATATAATATTGTAATTCAATACACTACAGTATGTGTGAACTGAATCATACAGTTGCCAACAGTAATACAAAAGGATTATTGAAAGAGTTATATGTCTCATAATAGTGGTTCAACAATTATTTTTTGTGTTGTGAAGACAAATTGTCCCTAGAATGTACAGTTTCAGCATGAATTCTAGCTTTACTAAAACAATGAATATGTAAATCAGGAAGGCATGACCTGTTACAATTATTCCTGGTTATGAGTTAGCACTCATCTTTACATGGTATTATGTTCCCTCTATAATCACTAATGTCTTTACAAAAAGGTCTAATGCATGCTGAGGGGTTCACTTGAATATGTAGCTGGATGATATATTTTTTCAGGACTTTTGAACTGTGCTTACAAAAGCTTTTTTTGAGCCAGTCTGTAATTAGTTACAGATAAGTCTACTTTTTAAATGTGATAACTCTTAATGAAGCAATCATTATACCAAAGCTGCAATCATTGTGCTAATGTTCATCACACTAATTAATAATCTAGAAGACATCGTTATCTTGACAAGTAGTGTAGTCTTGCATTCTGATTAAATATCAGAGGCACTACCCACCTTTATTAATATCCACAGTTGGTTCTAGACCAAGTGGCAAGCCAGGCAAAAATATTCTCTTGCACTCGCACCCATTCTTTTACATAGAAAGCAATATTTTTAATGCCTAGCAGGATTGAGTAGTGTACAGTAGAGCATTTTTTTTTGTTGAAGGGGCAGTCGAGCCAGGTATCCATGGTGCATCACAACCAGGTAAAATAATTACCCTACTCTGTGCAGTTTCTTTACTACTGTGCTTTGCTCCCTGCACCACCTTTATGGCTGAAACACATTCTAACACCATACACTCAATCAATGTACACTAACACACACCATAGACTGACACACCACACATTCTAACACTGTACACTAGTACACACTCATTCACTGGTACCCTGTGCACAGTCACTCTAATAGAATATACTAAAATCAAACAATACATGTGTTTATTATTTATTGTGCCTTTGTTTTTTTAATTGTAAGGTGCGCATTGCAAGATTCAGGTGAAGATGTGCTAGTCTGCATTGAACCTACATGTCCTCATATGTTACTTGCAAACTTTAAAGTGTTTAGTGTTTGGATCTAACTGAAGTTGAGTTTGATATGTCAAGTTAATCCTTGACTCAACTGACCACCTGACTTCTTAGTGAACAGACCTAAAAAATGTGTTGAACCATTGATTCAACCTTGACCTTAACAAATGTATGGTGTGGTACTATGTGTGGCTTTTTGTAGGAATCAGTAAAAGGAAACTCCGAGATGCATCCAATGTTGCTTTGATATTTTAGAAATATTAACATGTAAAAAACTGATCAGTTATGTATCTTTAGGCAGCTAATATCCAAGTGGTGTCGAAGTATCTGGATCTCTAGTTCTGTATAAAGTACTGAGTGCATAGTCAGCCAGATGCTTAGATGGTGGCCCTTAGATACATTGTTTACTTATGTACTCTTAATATGTTTTTCTAGTAGCAGCACTCTATATTTATGCACAGTTAAAAAAACATAATCTCCTATGCAAAACTCTGGGTATTTTCACTTCCTTGGGGCTAAGTTTAAGTGTTTGGGTGTCCGTGTGGCAAAGCCTGTACTAGTGTGTGTGTGTTTGAGTATTGGTGTGGCAGAGCCTGTCCTGGTTTGTGTGTGTGTTTGGGTGTCAGTGTGGCAGAGCCTCTCCTGGTATGTGTTTGGTGTCAGTGTGGCAGAGTCTGTCCTGGTGTGTGTGGTTGGGTGTCACTGTGGCATAGCCTGTTCTGGTGTGTTAGTTTGGGTGTCGGTGTGGCAGAGCCTGTCCTGGTGTGTGTGTGTGTGTGTGTGTGTGTGTTTGGGTGTCGGTGTGGCAGAGCCTGTCCTGACGTGTGTGTGTTTGGTCATCTGTTTCCTGGCACGTTGCTTACTGTGGAAATAAATTGAACTATATAATTTTTACTTATCCAGAGATAAAATGCCCCTCTGAATTTGTAGTCACTTTAGAGGACAAAATATTTTAAACCCAGAAATCAGTGAGAGGAAAAGTTTAATTACATGGACTGATGTCATACTCTATATGGACAGTTTCCCTTGGTTTTACAGTTCTTCCCACCTTAAGGGAGAACCTTTTACACACTGGCAGAACTGGAACTTTTTGATCCAAAAGTTTTCTCAGGAGCAAATGTTTTGATTCCATTATATCTTATCCCCTTAACTTATGTGGGCCTTTAATACAAATAATGTGATAAAAAGAATGATTTATAGTTATTTGGATGGCGAATAGTGTGACTCATGGAAGGAATGAGAGGTGTTCAACCACAAGATAAAATAGATGGGGCTGGTGTCCAAATGTTTCCAGGGCTGCTTTTTATTCCCAGTCTGGACCTGCCTGCCTGCTGATTACTCCACATTTAGCATCTTGCACCAAAATAGCTCTTTACAATATAAACCCCACATTTGTAACATATTTTGAAGGAAGAGATGTTAAACTGAACAAATTATCTTGGGACTAATTATTTTTCACCTTTTTCTTTACCTTAATTAAGTCAGTATTTTAAATATACATCAGAAAACATTTCATTTCTTCAAACAGAATATAATTCAAACATTAATATACAAACAAAGATGACCAGCTTTTAATTGTCAGTCTTAAACCCAAATTCTTTGTGAATACTAAAGTCCTGGCTTTGATCTAAATAATCTAGTATCAGCTTAGAAGAAACCTCAGGAGTATTTATGCAAGTTACATGCTGTCAGAATGATGACAAACACAGATTAATATAGGGCCAACCATGCTGCATCATGAAAAAACAAAGTCATATGTACAGACTTCTGTTGCAGTGCAAGGACATTGTAGAGGTTACATCACATTTTCAATGTCATCCATAAGTGGATGATGACTCACTCGACAAATAGTACATACATATAAACTTGTGTCCTTAAAACTAATTTTGTTAGGCTACAAAGAGGAAGATAAAGTGTACTTTGGGTTTTTTTGTTGTTAAACAATAACATTGGTAGAACTAATCATTAAGACTGATACATTATGAATTACATGGCTAATTCTGTATCTGGGAGGGGCAGACCTGTGTGCCACAATGTCACGGTGTAAGGTAGAAGAGGTGGAGCCGACAGTGCAGATAGGCACTAGATCTTCACCCAAACAATTGTTCTCACCCAGGGGATGAGCCCCTGTGATTGAACAATCACTGGGACACGGTAGGCTCCACTGAGAGAAGGGTCAAGGCACGTTCCGAGGTAAAGGGCAATAGAAGGCAGCATGGTCAAACAAATCTGAGGTCAGGGCTGGTAGAAAAGGTTCGAGAACGATAAACAGTCCTAGTTCGTAGGCAGGCAGGGAAGAATCGTGGTTGGTAACAGGCAGAGATTGGTACACAAGGCAGACATCAAACGACATAAAAAACACACCCTAAAGCTAAGTAGTGCTTAGAACGGGCAATGACAACAAGGGAAATTGGGTTTATAAAGGAAGAGGAGGCGGAGACAAACAGAGCGACAAATGGTGCTTATGTCACGGACCTCGACGATGCGTGCGTTGCATACGCTGTGCGTCATCGGGCGCAACATTGCGTGTGTCGCGTACCATCGTGACGTCACTACGGCGACAGAGACGAGCGTGCGCGACGGAGGTTACGGAGTAAGGATGTATAAATGTTGCTGTTTGCTGGTGCTTTGCTTTATCTATAGCAGCAACCCAGGAATCTGTATAGGTATGATTTTTATGGGGTTTTTTTAGGTTGTGCCCCACCTGCAACCCAGGTGCCTCATGAATGGTGTTTAAAAAAGGCTTTACATTACTTGAGAGTCTCTTTTGCATTAAAATGCAAAGCAGTCCCACTGATTCAGTTCTTTGGTAAGCAATATAGCCATGAAAAATTAAATAGGATTCGCCAAACTTGGGGTACTTTGACATAGTGGTGGAGTAAGCGATATATATATACCCAATGGAATATTTTTGCCTTAAATAGTTGTTTTTTGAATGATATTTGCTTCCTACATTAAAGGTTCTCAAGTATGATTACAAGAAAAAAAGATAGAACTAATGTGGACAAAAAAGAAGATAGGATCAGCAGAAGATGAAGATTGCGCCAGCAACCTTGCCAGTGTTAGGTAGGTACTGCTCCTGACCATTCCACCAGCAGGCAGCTTTAGGGTCGCTGGTCCCTCTATCCTATATCTATCTGACCATGCTGCAAGCTCCTTACTAGTGCATTGTGTTCCTGGCCCTACTTGCATCCGGTGGCTTACAGCAATTCAGCTTGTTATTTGGTTTTAATCCTTTGTGTGGACTTTGACTATGAACTAGTTTTACCCCTTTGTACTGCATTTGATATGGATCACCTGGATTTTGTTACAGACCCTACATGCAGTCTGCACTTGCTACATACCCTACATGCAGTCTGCTTGTACCTGCTTAGTCTACAGAAGCCTTTGTGCCTCAAAGATAGTGCTTACAGATGGCGCCAAAGAGAAATCCAAAGGCTGAGGCAGACAACCATCTGCAGATGGGCACAGCAACACCCATCTGTCCCAAGCCCTGCCCCTGCATATGGACTCCCACCTGACCTGGCACCTGGGCGTGTGACTAGAAGGAAGTCAACGAGACATTCAGAGAGAGAGTGACTGAGAGTCTGAGAGAACATGAATGAAAATGGGAGAGAGTGGGTGAGAGTAAAAAACAAAAACAAAATCCAAACAAATATTCAGAGCTTTGTGTGAATTATTGTACATGAGTAAAATATTTTTAAAATAAAAAAAGTTTTAATTTTTCACCATAAAAACCCAAAATATAACTTGTGTGGTACACTAGACTGTACCTGTGCTCTCCCAGAGGGTCCCAACTCATTGCATGACTCATTGCATGACACCATAAGTGATATTAAAATTTTCATATTATTGATGACTGACATGTTCTCCAAATATACTTCATAACTGCAAAGTTTGTCCCTATTCTTAACAAAAAAATATTTAGGCTGGTATTAAGTTATTTCCAGGGCTGGATTTATTCCCAGTCTGGCCCTGATGGATAGTGTTGAAATACCAACATTTGAAAACCCCTGTGGTATCTTGGCTGGCTTCAAAGGTGTATTAAAATAAGACATGGGCACAAGATGAGCACATGTCAAATTTCCAAATTAAAAAACTGAATTGTGCAACTCTCAACTCTCCTGATTGGCGCCCCTCCTTCACATCAAGCTCAGTATAAGCAGCCAGCACCAGGTATTATTGTTTGATGGTGTGTGTCTGTTTGTGTGTCTTTTTGTGTGACTGTGTGTGTAATGTCTGGTCATAGATGAGTTAATTCTCTGAATCTGCTCGTGTCTGGTAATAGAGGGATTAATAACAATAATTAAATCTGAAAAATCAACATGGTTCCCAAGGCTTCCTAGTAATTATAATAGTATATGTGAATCAGTGTGTATGTGAGAATATATATATATATATATATATATATAGATATATATATATATATATATATATCTATATATATATATATATCTATATATATATATATATATATATATATACACACTCTATTTGGATAAGATGACCCTGATTATAAGACGCCCCCCCAAATTAAGTTAGGGGGAAAAAAGGAAAAAGCCTGAATATAAGACTACCCTATAGGAAAAAAGTTTTACTAGTAAATAATAATTCACATATAAACTATTTTTTTCATACTTAAAAAAACTATGATTAAGAAAAAAAAATGATTTTGTTTTTATTTCCTTTTTTTTTGCCCACCTGCCCGCAGTTATGCACATCTGCCCACAGTCATACACATCTGCCCCCAGGCTTGCTACTCAAATATGCCTTATACCCTCTTATATGCCACTCTGCCCCCCAGATATGCCTTATACCCCCCTATATGCCACTTTTTTGTTTTGCTTTCTCTGCATAAAGTAACCTAAGGACTGAAAGCTGTTTGGAGTGCTGGGATTCTTTTCTGTGTTCGTATGTATAAGTGTGTGAGCATGGATGGGGATGTGTAAGTGTGTGAGCATAGATATGTGTGTGTGAGCATGTATGTGTAAGTGGTGTGAGATGGAGTGTGTGTTAGCATGCGTTTTGTGAGAGGGAGTGCATATGTGTCTGATAGTGAGTGTGTGTTAGCATGTGTAAATTTGCATATGTGTGCCAAAGTGTATGTTGGAGTGGAGGCAAGGGGCAATCATGGAACAGACAAATTGTTTGGGGGACAAGGATAGCATAATTAAGTTGTTTGAGGAACTAATAAGCTGGAGCAAAGATGGTACAGGCAGCCTATTTGGGGGTTAGGATGGCACTTATAAGCTGGTTAGAGCAAAGGCACTGCTAACAAGCTATTTTGGGCCAAAGGCACAAGCTGTTTGGCAAATGATGCACTGTGGGACATGTTGTTTAGTGAAGTAGGGAGTACTGGTTTTCAGTTACGCCCCTGCACCCAAGTAAATATTAATGGCTTAAGCTCATCAGAATTTACTCACATTCATTTGATTTATAGTTTACTTAATCCATTAGAAATTCACATATTTCATTACATAAATAAGAAACTATTAAAATTAGAGCCTCTAAACAGAAAACATACACTTTCTTTCAAATGTAACATCATTTATAACATAGACAAAAGACAAAGACAAAAGCTGAAATCAAACTACTTTCCCTGTTTGCATTAACTATAGCACATTTCTAACAAGTTAATGCTATTAATGTATATGAAAGTTATAATATCTAAGTATCTGGAAAAACAACTATCGAACTATATATTGAAAAACATGCTTAAATGCCATGTTAACATGTGCTAGACTTCTGCACTCGGATATGTACAGATTGCAAATTTACAGAATTTTTGTTAAATTTGCAGAGTTGTACGAAGCCATGAAAACGAGGCCAGACCCCATTACAAATCAGAAAAAAACAAAGTAAAAAGCTCTGAACTTTCATCTTAAACATGTGGGCCCACATTCATTCACACTCTCACTCACTCACTCTTACTTACTCCCTACATGTTTCCCTACGTCTGCCAACCATTTCTGCTGCTAACCACTTTGGTTTCGGCATCTTCTGGTTCTTCATCTTTTTTAATCTTATCTTCGCTCTATCTTCAATCTGCTATCTTTGTCCAGCTCTCCGCAAAGATGCGGATGAATATAGCAGATTAAAGTGAGAAGATAAAATTTAGAAGATAGAAGATGAAGAAGATGTGGAAGTGGTCGACAGAGAAGGTAGGGAAACATTTAGACAGAATGAGAAAGAGCGTAAACGAGAATGAGTGTGTGAATCAAATGGGCAGGGAAGGTAATTCCCAAAAACCCCTGAATTTTGTCCAAATAATTTTTAGCCCATTTGCACGTGTCTATTATGTATATAATACCAAATAAAGAATTCAGTAGTAACAAATAAGATAAGTGAATTTATATCTGAAATAATAATAATAAAGTGTTTTATGTATAATGTGTGCGAAAGTACTCATTTTGTTGGAGGGTACTTGAAAGAAAAGGTTTTCATATTTTTCTACCTTTTGTTACCAAACTCACTTAATTCACCTACGTAAAATTGTAATTGATTACATCAAAAGACGAGTGCTTTTTTATGTTGGAAACCAGCAGCATAGCATTTTTTTGAAAGTAATGCGTAATTCTGGGCTTCTGAACGCATAAATTAATGGATCAATTATTGAATTGCACATTATAAGCGTACAATTAATACTGAAAGTAGACATGTAGCATGCACAATAAGGATTGAGCGGGCAAAATGCATATAAAAGGAGATGAAGAAAGAATGGAGACCAGCAACATATAAATACCCCCAATAAAATAATAAGGGTAACAGCTCCTTTCATGTTAACTCTTTGTTGAACAGAATTCCATTGTCCAGAAAGTGAAGCAATTTTTTTAGCATGAGACTGTGCCAGCAAAAACATGTGGATGTAAAGACACACAATAAAAACTAGCAACAGAAAGAACATAACAGTGAAGCATATTATTATTGCGGCATCATGAAAAAACAAAGTTATTGCTATTCCAAATCCCCCACAAAATAACCAGATGCCAGCTAGAATTATAGCAGCTCTTCTTAGAGTCATAATATTATGATAACGCAGGGCATGGAAGATGGTAATGTATCTATCAGCTGCAATGGCAGATAGGCTAAATATTGAGCCAAGTAAAGACAATATGAAGATCCAGTCCATAACATCATCCATTTTTTTCTCAAACAGACCTTTACGCTCCAGATATCCATTGTTTGCCAAAATTATCATAATGGTCTCCAGAATTTTGTACAAACTGCTTAACATATCTGAAACAGCCAAGCTGCAAATGAAGAAGTACATGGGCAAGTGAAGGTTTTTATTTTTTATCACTGCAAGGAGGACCAGGAGGTTTTCCAGAACACCGATAGCTGAAATAGCAAAAAAAACTTCTTCTGGGACATTAAGACTTGGACAGGTTGTGCTATTTGCAGTTGAGACTGTCACATTCTTGATGTTAATACTTGGCCTTATTAGTTCCAACGATCTATCCATCTTCATAATGTCTAGGTTTTACCATTGAGTAGCTAAATTGTGGAGTATTGGTATACTGTAAAGAGAGAAAACATATTTTAAATCAAATTAAAAACCAGTCTTATGGATAACAAGTGTTATTATTTACAAAAAAGTAGTATTAACATTTTCATTATTTTTATTAGAAGCAGTGCTGACTTCAAAATACCCCCAATGTAGTAAACTACAGCAAACATGTTGAAATATGAGATATTGATTGTGCTCAGCTAAATACACAGCTTAATGTCACCAAGTGGTATAGTTTATGCAAAACCAAACAGTAGAATCCATGGTTAAGTGAATACAATTTTGCGATCCTCCACTATTCAGCATTTACATTTACTATATTTCTGTTTGTCATGAATTTATCTAGTTTATTATATTGACCATTTCTGTGGTTTAAATGTGTGGTCAGTAGATGAGTAAGTGGTAAATAATATGTGTCACCGGTGGCACTATTAGGATGCAGAAAGGACAGGGATTTTTCATTGTCCACACTCCTGACACAGGATAGACATCCCGATTATGAAAGGGTCATTCAATTTTTTTTTTAATTACGGTATTAGATATTGGGGAAGGTTGGATCAGGGGATTAAACATATGTACACTGATCAGCCACCTGTCTTCATATACAATATATCTACACCAAAGGACACGTTGTTTGGAAGGAGTATGCCATAACATACAGCTCCAAGTAATTTAAAGTTCCCCATGACACAACATGTCAAGATGGGTCATCTGCACAACCTGGCCTTTGGTGAATAGACTACTTAATACTTCAATACTTTTTCACAAAACTATTTGAAGAACTTGTAAATGAGAAATCTTGTGCAAGATAAAGAAAGACAATAAAATATTCAAATTACTAATAAGTGTGAATGGACATCAAACACCTAAACAAAATGGTATAAGGTTGTGAAATTCAGATGTCCCTGACAATGAAGGCTATGGAGTTGCAAGCTTAAATGTTATATTGCTAGATGAGTTACATAATGTAGACACTTTAAAATAAACCTAAATCTAAAGGTTAATTCATTTTGTTAAAAGTAATTGAATAATTTGCATTCCAATTTGGGCCTTCCGTGATCCAATATATACTTAGCTATTTGTTTTGTTTGCCTAAAATAAAAATGCATAAACATGATCATGAAAGGAAATTATGTGAAATAAATAAATCTCAATATCTCAGACATCGGAGATATTCTTATTAATATGATATTTATAGAGTGATATGTACAGCTATGGGAATATTTACCTACATTGGTAGCATACATATAGACTCCTCAAACTTCACATATAGATAATTTGCATATCCCCCTCCAATTTCTCCATGTTTGTCTAAGGTCTCCAAAAGACCTCTTGTTTTGGTCCTTGTTCTGGAATTCGCCAGATCATTTAGATTCCATGGAAGGTTTGCTTTTATATCTAGTTTCATTTATTTTTTTGCTAATATTATTAAAGCCATTAATATCAATGTACACCATAATCTAGTCCATAGGAACTACGACTTCATGAAATCTGTTGCTAATGAGTACTTTTTTAAACAGAAATAAACTAGCAATATAAACAAGTAATATAAATTAATATTTCATGGTAACTAATTAATTTAAAAATGTGCAAATTGCAAGTGTTAACGTAGTTAGTAACTTTTTTCAGAAATTAGCTATTAATGGCAGTGTGAATGGAGGATTAATATCAAAGTGAGTTGCATGGATTTGTGTATGCAGTTCCATGGGGATTTAACTCGGGGAGTTGAAATGTTCAGTTCTGAGATAGACCAATAGTGAGCAAATGTGTTATATACATTTATGATTAATAATCAGGAGATGATTTTGTGTTTTGATTCTTATTATTATTAAGCCACATCTGCTCTTTAGCATAGATTCGTCTTCCTTATCTTCTTCTATCTTTAATCTGCTCAACATACTTGTCACTTGTCTTATAATTATTAAATACTAATTATGTATACATCATAAGTAATGTGACTGGATGAACATAAACATAAACTAATGGAATTTGGTTAATAATGATTCAATGTTAGCTATTGTCACTGTATAAAAATATGCATGTGTTTGATTTGGCAGATCTGTTTTTAATGTGGAAGAGTATACACACATATAAAATGTTTACATTAATGGAACCAGTTGATCTGAAATTCACTGTAGAAAAACAAAGTAGTGGCAAAAAATTGGGGTAAATTGCAAAAGGAAGCCATTCTACCTGATGTGCCATATAGCATTGAATTCTAAATTAATTTATGTAAGGAAATAATTACAAATCCTTGCTAGAAACTGAATATCCTGAGCTGGCTGCAATGTCACAGAGAAACCCATCATATGTAACCAAATAGTCATCTTCCCATAGATTACATTTGTGAAAAATGTGCAGATTAGATGATCTGAATTGTTTTGTGTGCCATCGAAGTCTGCTCAGATGTTGACAGGGGGAATAAGACAGAAGGAAAAGGACTGGTTGGATGAGGACAACATCATTGTTGTGACGGTAATGTTGGGAAGTCAGTGATATGGAGATCATAAAAGTGGAGAGGACAAAGGGTTTTATGGTGCAGCGTAAGGATATTAGGAGGGGAAGTTGTAAGCATTTCTAAATAGGATGGTAGGTCATTTCGGAGCATAGGCGCAGCAAAGGTAAAATCTGGGATACTCAATTGGGAAGAAAGATGCTAGTCATGGGAAGAAAGATGCAAGTTATGGGAAGAGCTAAGAGGGCACTTAGGGGAGTACTTCAAGATCAAAGCAGAGATATAGAGGTGCAGTGTTAAGGAGGAGAGAGTAGGCAATTCAGTTGTAGGTTAAACATGCCAGTATTCTGGGGGGCATGAGCAAAATGAGAGAGGAGGTGGATTGAAGTAGATGTAAGGACAAAAAGAGGGTAGGAGGTGTGAGGCAATAGGGTCAGAAGAATATCAAAGAGGTTGATATACCATGTAAGTATGCTAAAAATGACAAAAATGTAGGTCAATCTTTTTTAACTGTTATTGAATTACATGTCATACATTTATCGCTAGCCTATGCAATTATGTAAATATAGATTGTGATATCAGTCATATGACAATGGATGTTGCTATGTATTTTCAGTGGCTTGCTAAACAAAGACACCTTTTTGTATTTAGAAAAGCAACATTTAAGGGGTAGTAGAAGTATTATTAAACACTCATCTACAGACACCAAACAAGCCAGAAGGCTTGCTTTTCCCTCAGAAATCTCATGGTGCTTCCACAACCACAAGGGATTCTGGGTAGGCGCACACAAATAAGGTTAACAATTATGACCTTTGCCTCTATATCCACTTTATACATGGATCCCTTGAAAGTAATTGCCCGCTGTACAAGACAGCCTTTAGACAAAACTCGGGAAGAGGTAAAATAGCCAGATCACCACTCATGGACAGCTGTGCGCCTACCCAGAATCCCTTGTGGTTGTGGCAGCACCATGAGATTTCTGAGGGAAAAACAAGCCTACTACCCCTTAAATTTAAGTGGAAGGGTTTCTATCACCTTTTGAAAAGGAAAGAGTGATACTCAGCGCTTAAAATGAAAATGCCAGATATCTGGTGTAATGACACAACTTAAACAAGTATAATACCTTGGTGCTGCAGAACCAACACACTGACCACAAGTGTGTAAAGGATAATACACAAAACAAAGAAATAAAGTGCTGTGCAAAATTTACAAACGACACCACAATATGTGTGGAAATTAAATAATACTTAAATTCATTAAAATGGATTCTTCAATAGGTTCCTCTGTTGGGAAGCCCATAGAGCCCCTTCTGGGGAATGGAGTTTCTTCTTTGTATCGGTGTACCAGAAAAGACCGGAGGAGAAAGAGTTAAAAAAGTAGTAGCTTTAATATAAATAAAAAAATATAGTATCTTACATATCCCCACGGGAGCGTTAAAGTATTCTTATATGTCAGATACTATATTTTTTTATAGAAGGTTTTGACAGTGATAAAATTTTCAAATAGTCTCAACGCGTTTCGCCGATTATGTTTTCGGCTTCCTCAAGAGAAAATCAAAAATCAATCTGATTGATTTTTGATTTTCTCCTGAGGAAGCCGAAAACATAATCGGCGAAACGCGTTGAGACTATTTGAAAATTTTATCACTATCAAAACCTGGACTTTTACAAGGACTTGCTGATCGTCCATTTACCTTTATGAAGGACATTGCTTTTACGCATAACCCAGCTGTTATGCCTACTCGTTTGTAAGTTTTTAATCTATATTTATTAAACCATATCTAGTTTTATCGCACTATTGCGTTTTCTATTACTTATACAGAAGTTCCAAAGACGAAAGAGAGTGTGGACTTCTGACGAGCTTTCATTTCCCATACACTTGTGAGTGCAACAAATACTTTAATTTTTAATTTTCTGTACGAACTTATTACACTATATTTTGTTTTATATTTTTTTCCACATATTTATGCGCCCCGACCTTTGTCTATATACCGTTTGTCACAACACTTATGAGGAGTGTTGATCTACGGGAGCAGCAAGATTTGTAGGGTATTGTAAATGATTTTTCATTTTCTAAGACCTACCCACTCGTGAAGGTGTTCCTTTTTCGTTCTATATCATCATCTTTTACCCACCATAACTTATGTAATGAAAAGCAACATATTTGATTAATACCAGTTTTCTCACTGGTCTAGTCATTAAATCTTTCTATGCAACAATGTGCTTTGGTTTTCCTATTTTTTTCCATTCAGTCGTATTATGAATATGACATCTGTAATTCTAGTAGGGCCCTGGGGAAACCTCACTTGTGCATTTTACATTTGAGGGAACAAAAAATGTCCGAGTGATTACATAAACTACCTCTATCCTAAGTGTTGATTTTACAGAGAGACATGCAAGACAAATAAAAGGTGTGTTTACAGTATCTTTATGCATATCTATAAACCAATAGTTAACCATCTTTATTTATTGTGACCATCCAAGCCAGGATATATATATAATGATCACTGCCAATACCACCAGGAATATGTCAAGAGCAGTATACTGCATAAAGCAATCTCTATCACACCTGTGAGACAGACATAGAAAGACTCTTTGACCAAAATCCAGACCAGAAATGTCCATGTCTATTCTCCCTAGTTTACCTCCCCCTGTGGTTTTTCTGCCTCTAAGTACATTTTTACACACAGGGCTAGCTCAAAGAGAAGCAGTGGGGGGAAAGGGAGCTGTGCATAAGCCCCACAAGAATCTCTGGGCCCCTATTCATATTTGCTAAAAACTTTTCTAACCAAGAACTGGTAGATATAAGTAATATAAAATCACCTGACACACGTTATTTGTACAACACCTTCCTGAATATATTTCTGTATTCAATAGTATAAGGTTATATAGAGGATCTTATTCATATTTCACAGATATGTATTATTGTTATTACATAGAATAACTTCCGATGCAGTTATAATAAAATAAATGAGACATTTGCAGAATGCACATGTGATATAGATTATTTTGAAGATAATAATCTTGCCTATTCATCCAAGGAAGATATTCTTTTATTAAAATCCCAAAGTTCATATGCATGTGCTATGAACAATCCATGTGCAAATATAACAAACTGTGTTTTTTTTACCTTAAAATAGAAAAGACCTTTAAAATATTGAAACAAATGTAAATATTGAAACTAAACTAATATTAGGAAACGACAGAGTATTTCCTGGCAAGTGAATTGACAGTCTTTTTAGCAACAAAATATGATAGTTAATATACTGAAAATTTAATGAAACTAACTGAAATGTTATTTAAAGTTGCATTTATATGGAGACTCATTTTTCTCTGTCTAAAAAAAGCCTGTTTGAAGTCAAATGCTTGTAACAAAGGATATATATATATATAGATAGATAGATAGATAGATAGATAGATAGATATACACTGTATGTACACATTTACAGTATCTATCTTTGTAGAGATTTCCATGGAAGGTAATGTCTTCATCCTAACTTATACGGTAAAAGAGTATAAGAGCTCATGGTTAGTAGGGTGCGGTCTCTTTTATTATATCTTTTCTTTGTTCTCCATGTTTACAACTCTACAGCACCCAAGTACCAATGTGCTATTAATATCATCTGTCATGTAATGGTATTGTATGATTTCTCTAAGAAATACATCTAAAAGGCATAGACACTGTTATTTGGTCTTATCTCACAGAGACAGATATTTCTGCAAATGACATATCTAGCAGTTATAAACATGAATTTTTTAGTATACATCATTACATGTCTTAAATATATTGCATAAATTACAAAACAGACAGGCATATAAAGTCATAACATGTAAACACTTTGCAATATATACATCATGAGGACACACTATGCCATATTAGTAAAGCTAAAAAGTTAATTAAATCACAGATAAAGTTGATTGTATACGATACATGAAAATATAAAAAAAATAACTGTATATAATTCTACAACGTTAACAAAACATGTTGAATGTATACAGTGCAAGAGTTGCTTGCACAGACTTTAATCCTATGATTGTGATGTTCTAAATCATAACTTCAAAACACTGTGTTTCACACCACAAAACTAGCAAGGATAAAATCAACAAAATATATCAATGCATATACAATAAAATACATTTTAAAGTGTAGTTGTGATTGTTCTTACCTCTGTCTTTTATGAATGTACTATTCTTTTGAAGAGAAAGAACACTTTGCTGCAATTGTGAAAGAAATCTAGATTAAAATGTCAAGGAAAACTCTTGTTTTGAAAGCCTTGGCTTAGTGACGTTTTAGATCAATGTTTGGCAACAAATGGTATTGGCGCAGAATGCAAGCCTATTTCTGTAAAACAGGAGTACATTTTATATTCCCTTAAAAAATGTCACCCAATGTAATACAATCATAATGAGACATGGAATCAGAGATGTGTTATAAATCACAGGTCCTCAATGTGACAATTCTTATTCTGTATATAAAAAAATAACATTTGATAACATTTGGGGGTACTATTTAAAAGTAAGGAAAAAATCACTAGTCATTTTTAAGATTTATAAGACATGGTTACTAGTTACAAAGATAAACATTTCCATATGTACAGTATAGTAACATGGTCTAGAATGTGTATTTTAAAATTTGATTTCAGTATATTTTGTAGCTGCGTAGTATACGGTTGTTCTCTTAATTGATGATGTATGAAACCACATTAACTTTGAGTAAAAGAGGTAAAATGTTTTAACCTCTTAAGGACAATGGGCGGTCCCTAAACCCATTGAAAACAATGCATTTTGAGCCCGTACAGCTACGGGCTTTGTCATTAAGGGGTTAAATAAGAAAGCTGAACAACGTTGTACAATATCTCTGGCTCCTATAATTAGACCCCAGAATATTCATACTATTCCCAGATTTACATTTCACTGTTCTAAACACTATTTGCCCATGTAACTGTGTTTATATATTAACATAAAAGATGTATTAAAAACTCATTTTATATGTATACAGTGGGGAAACATATCTTACCTTCATTTTCTCAGGATCTGCATAATTATATACCCCATCATGTAGCCCATAGAACAGTGCAGCTAAGTGAAAGGGGCCTTTGACTGGGTGAGGAGGTGGGTTTAGGATAATGGGGTTAAGGGACTTTGGGAGTTCCTGTATAAATAGGTCCCTCAGTTTTGTCTGTAAACTGTCATTTTTAATCAGTTTTTCTTACCTGAATCTTCCCTCCCTCCCTCCCTGTTAGTAGTAGGTTGACCAAGGTTCTTCTCGTCAGTGTCACAATGGCGAGGCTGGTCTGTGTAAGGTGTGGGTGAAATAATGGTGGTTAATAGGAAATAGTGTGTTTCTGGTGTGGTTGGTGTTGGTGGTTTCGAGTTGGTCTGTGGCTCAGAACCTCGTGTGGGAAAGGTGTTTGCTCTTTCCCGATTGGTTTTGTTGTTGGGGTTAATAGTGGTTTGCTTCCCATACATTATAAAATCTGTGGCCAAATTTTTATCCAAACAGTTTGTATCTGTGTGTTTATTTGGTTGGGGGTTATGGTATTAGGAATTTCGGGCCCACGAAATCGACAATTCCTCAGTTGTGTTTTCTCTGCTGTATTGTTAAGTTACTGATTGTTGTTGAGGGGTAAGTGGGGAAAGGTACATAAATTCCAGACAGGAAATTGATTAGTGTTGGCCATGCCATCATAAGACACAGATCTCAGCTTTAATGAGGTTAGGTTTTCAACTTTGTTCACATTGCTTGGGTCACTTTACATACAATTCATAGTACATTGTTAAAGGTATTAATGGTACTTTATGGGTTAATCAATTGTCTGTCTGTTCTTCTAGTGATTGACATAGAATTGACATAGAAAAGTCAACTAGATGCTATTATGCTAAAGAGAGACATGATGAAACAATACACACATTGACAAAAACAAACTAATTATCAGCTAAATTACAATTTTTGTTTCAAATGTGTAAAGGACTAAGCTACATGGAGCTTATTTTTTTGAAACCAAATTTGCATTTAAAAAAATGTCTTGGTACCTCTAATAATAATAACAACAAAGTTGATAATAAATATATACTGCATTTCACAAAAATGTAAAAACTCTAATACATAAAAAATAAATATATGATCATAAAATTAAAATTACCTTATCATGGCAACTGAATGGATAGAAGTATGTAAAATGTTTCTGTTGTCTTTCCACAATCTGAGTTGTGTTGATTATCTTCCCTGAATAAATATGATGCAGGTGGTTATGGTTTTTTCGCATAACTGGATCAGAAACATTGTTAAATATGATGCAATAGAGGAGAGGTGCAATGATTGCTTAATCAAACAATAATTTCCGGCAGAACTCACTGATAAAAAAACAGGACATATTGCTAAAGTAATTATAGTTTAAGAACAAAGAGTACTAAGTGCATCTCAGAATATAAACAGACTTCCTCTGAAATATGGCTTGCTTTTACTGTATATGGTCCTATAAGCAACCTATAAAATGCGTGTGTAGAGACAACCAGGTTCCATGGCTGTAGCTGCTGCCTTCCTTGTAGTCACAAAATCATAATCCTTTGCAGTTTACATCATGAGGACACACTACACAAAATTAATAAATCTAAATGGTTAATTAAATCATAGATTTATTCACGCCACAATCACGTAAAAATATAAATAAATGTTTGCAATTCTACAGCCTTAACAAAACATGAATATATATTATATATATATATATATATATATATAGATAATATATATATTTTGCACAGACTTCCATCCTAAGATTGTGATGTTCTACATTATAACTTCAAAATACTGTGTAGAAAATACAAAACCCTCTTCTGTTGTCCACGGAGAAGCAGACCAAGATTGAAAACTTTTTGGAGCAGCAGAAGAATACAGGAGACAAACGAGAAAGCAAAATCAAGATCAGAAGCACAGCTGCACAACACAGAGACTGAGGCATGGAAGCGGTCAGGAGAGACGGTAGAGAGAGTGTTAATGAGAGAGTGGGTGAGTGAGATTAAAAGAACCAAAGAAGTTTAAATAAAAATTTGGAGCACTTTGCTTTTTTTGTTACATTGGGGGTACCTCCTTGCCTTTGGGGATTCGTATCTCCAATTTAATTTAATTAAAATTGCAATTCGTACCAATCTGAATGCACAGGTATACTGTTGAATAAAATAAAAAAAACTATATATGTCAAGTGTTCACTAAACTCAACAAGCCAACAGGGATTTATTATTCCTTATTTATTTAAGAAAAATACATAATTATGGTCTACCTTTGCTTTATATCATTGGTAACTAATTGGGTTCGACTGATTTTCCTAATTTAATATACTAATAAAATTACAGTTATTGTAAGGGCACTGCCGGATCAGGTAGGAGTCTTGATGCAGGGGCAAGCTCAGATTCAGAGCATGGCCGAAGGCAGACTGATGATTGATCCAGATCAGGGCTGCTCTCCACTTTAGCCTCAGGCTTCCTCTTGGGCGCCATCTATAGGTGTTCTTGGCACAAGCAGGATTTAAGTACAGGCAGGAAACAGACTTGGAATAACAAGTTCTCAGTGGAGTAGTTGGCGGGAACTGGAAGCCCTCTGGCAGTGCACACGGCAGGAGCATGACTGGAAGCCTTGATCCCAAGCATAGTCGTAGTCCAAGCCAAAGGTCAGAAACCAGAATATCATGATCAGCGGGGTACCAAGGGACAAACACCGGAACAGACAAAAGACGGATCAGATGCAGCAAATCAGAAGCTGAGTATACAAGGCCAGGAACACAATGCTCTAGCACTGAGTCTGGGATAATGCCCAGTTTGTGTTTGGCCTTCATTGCCCAAATGAGGGGCAGGTGTTTCAAGAGCATGCAAGAATACCATGGCCAAGGAGAGGCAGAAGGAAACAGCAACCCAAGATCCAAGGTTGTGGTTTCGAATCCCTATGGATGCTGACTCTTATTTATTCAGCCACCATTCATAAGTAATCAAGTTATTCTATGATTTTCTTATTTTACATGCAAATGAAATCATATTTAATAATTAATCTATCACTAATAATGAGAAAATACATAAGCTTTTTGTTTATGGTGAGTGAGTGGCTAGTTATATATATATATTATATGTACAATGTGGACTGGGTTAAATTAACATTTCATCCTCAATCAAGCCCAGCAGTCCTAACCACATCTTCCAAGTGCCTCCTTTATGTTGCATGCAGCCTGTAACTCCCTCACTATGCAGCTTACAGGACCCATTGGTGATTTGTGTGACAGACAACAGGTATAGGTCCCAGAACAAGCAGCAGTTGTACCCCATTACTTTTTCTCCAGGAAGCTCTCCTGCTCTGAGATTTATTATGTTGCTAGTAACAATGGAGATGATTGGAGACATCTCCTTTAGGGTGCACAGCACTTTGTCAGTCACCATCTTCTTACCGTAGAACTTCCACTGACAAGGCAATGGGTCAGCTAAACAGATCTCCAGTTTATGCACACCTCAATACTGTATCTCAACCTGCTTCCATGCATCAGTGCAAGCATGCATGGTATGTCAACTCTCTCCCCCACCCAAGCTGGACATTGTCTCTCCCTCCTCAGGTGTTCCATGCACAATCCAGGGAAATAAAGAAAACTGGTGTTTCACTTGACCAAAGGCTGGGATGTAAAATGGCAAATTCAGGACACAGGAAATAACCTGTTATTCCTGGACTGTCCAGGTGAAATCTGGTGGCAACTCTAGTTAGAGAGCGGGGATCAAGTTGTAGGGAAAGGATAGAAGAGGGGAGCTGGCAAGTAGAAGGGCAAGGCAAAAAGTCCTGCAGAAGAGATGCCAGTCCCTGGGCTGAAATGTCTTTGCTTTGTATATGTCTCTTTGCCTTGCAAGGGAGCCTCCATATTCTTCATCCCACGTTCACTTCAGGACACTATCAAGATGTGTACCGTACAGGTTAGTACTATTTTGTGCCAATTATTTAAATGCTAAAATGTAGGTTACTTAACCCCTTGAGGACTATGACTATATTTTACACTTAAGGACTAAAGGGTTTTTAATACTTTGTTTAACTTGTTTTCAAACATAATTTCCCTATCTCTCATTTAGATTAATAAAATGATTTTGTTTTTGAGGACAAATAGTCTTTATTTGTGTAAACTCATATGCATATACAGTAGATAAACCAGCTTTTAGTATTAAAAAAAATCTAAAAAATGGTAAACATATTGTTAAAAAAATAATTTGCAGTTATACCTGAAAAACTTACACATAGCCAGTGCAGACGAAAAATAAATATAGAGATATGTTTGGATTATCTACATCTACTTTTTATTTTATTTATTTTTGTATTTTTCACCCTAACTTTATGATTTCTCTATAACCCTCCCAACCCAAATTGTAAAAATGAACAAATGTAAATATATATATATATGTGCATTCACAAATACTGCTGATCACTCTTTCATAAAATGATCAGCCAACAACAAAGAAAAAAGATTTTCAACTCACCATTACAGTGTTCTATGGAGTGGCGTAACCATAAAACATTGTAACACATATACCAACATACTTACCTGAACATAAACACAATTACATATTTACACACACAACCAACCCAGGGTTGCATTGGTATTAGGGACCCTCCTGGGATAGCGGTTCTATGCTTCTCTCTGCCTCGTGATCAGAGGCAGAGATCACAGTCAAGGGCAAAGGTTTACTGACATTGCCATTCACAACATGCCTCCCATTACATGCTGCTGTTGGCCGTGGCTGCAATTAACCACGATCTGTGGCTGTATCCGAGGACATAATGTTACATATAAACAGCGGGATATGATATTACGTTAAGCCATAGAGTTTATTCCTGCCTGAATGACTAAATAACTGCCACAATCATTTACACTAATCCATTCACTGGTCAATTCTCTGTAGGGCATGGACATCAACTTTTAACATAGTGAATTGTTTTTAGACAGGAATATAATGACAGGGAAAATAATGTTTAAACTGCTGACCATTTTTCATTTTTTTATTAATTGCAACCACTGAAACAGACAATGAGACATTGCTGTAACCCTAGTCCCAACGCTGGCTAGTGGCTACTTAACACAAGTGATTAAAATCAAAGTGATACACCTATTTTTTTTTTTGAGTTAACATAACAGATAACAGATTGCTGGATTTGCCAATTGGACCATTGCGAGTTTTCGTAACACACTTGACCCCAAATATATTTTCATTTTTTTTTTTTTAATAAAACTATACTAAAATCAAATCAATGTCACCTTATTGATTGATTTTGAAGTCTATAGGCAGCTTTTTGTATACATGTTGAACTCATACACTAAGTAAAGGGAAGTGAAGGGTTAAGGCATAATTTTATTTGACATGCGTGTCACAGGTTTGATACATTGTTTCAATGAGACACTGCTAAAAGTGGAGTTATTCCATAAGAACTGGTGGAGGTTAATTCAATGGGGGAAACTAACCATTCATGGCAGTGGCTAAAGTATAGTGAGCTAAGGGCCCTGGTGAAATGCTATCTTCCCCTTCAAACATTTTTGCAATAAACTCTTAGAAATTTAATTTATTTAAATTAAAAATAAAGATTTGTTTTATTAAATGTGGACAGCCATAAACTTGACAACATAAAACTTTCTAGGGTCTATTGACTAAGACAAGAATTATTGAGCATTTTATGGGACGTGCAAGAGAATATCAAAATTGTAGATTTTCCCAACTCCGCTATTCTGGCCTCAGGTCTGAAACTCTCCTACAGTTCTCTTGAAATTCGTTCCCTATCCGTTAATCGTTTTCCCATATGTATTTTTAAACCCCCTTGCTTGTTGCCTCATATCTTTTGTTATTAACTCTCTCTTCTTTACTTCTCCCTCATCTTTTTGCCTCCACTCATATCACTTGCCTCAGCCTTCTGTCAAATCCCTTGACCCTGTCATATATCCAGCCCTCCTGTAATATCCCCAGCCCGCTCTCAGATCCTGCTAGACGCGCGTCCCCGCAAAGATCGAGGTATTTTGACGGGGCGTGTACATCAACGTCATGAGACGAACGGCTAACTCATGAATATTCATATCGCTTCTTAAAGCAACATTTATCTTTTTTCCTCCTCCCCCTAATTAGGTGGGTTTGAGGATCTAGGAGTGTGGAGGGATATTTAAACCCCTTAGTTGGCATTATACCTTTGTCTGTGATAGTGCTTTATTGCCTACACTAGCGGTTTGACCTGCTTATATCTATGGGTTCTTTGAATTCGGCTTGTTCCTGACCATCGTTGTCTGCCGCCTGCCCTGACCTTTTCTTGTGACCCCGACTACTCTTTTGCCTGACCCTAGGAATTTATTATTTGTTCCTGTACAATCTGTACCCTTTTATGTTACGGATTCTGCTGTCCTCCGCTAAGCATCCCCATTGCACTGGTAGCTCTGTCCTCCATCTCCGCTTTTCCAATTTCTGCAGAGAGGATCCACAGCTGGTACCGCCGTAGTGACACTAACATACTTACACACACACACACATACTAACATGCTTTGCACACACACTAAAATACTTCAGCACACACTAACATACTTATACACACTAGCATACTTACAAACACACACTAATGTGGCGAGTATGCATGTTATAAAGTAAATAAGTACAGAAAATTAACATTGCAAACATTGATGCCTAAACTCTCTGGTGGTTGTTAATGTGGGATTAGTAGCAGAGTGTAATTTCTTTAGTGTTGTCACATGAAAAGATATAATAAAATATTTACAAAAATGTGAGGGGTGTACTCACTTTTGCAAGATACTGTACATCACTATGGCATTGTATACATACATATTTATATATAATAATAGGTTAAAAGGTTAGTTATAGTTTGTTGATCCAATGAGAAATCAGATTGCAATGTTGAAGCCTTTTTTGAGGTAGCAGGGTTTAACTTGATGGACTGTCTTTTTTCATCTTAAATAACAATGTAACTACACTATATTATTTGAAAGGCCATTCTGTTTTATTGGGTCAGACAGTGCTGCCATTACATTTTGGGGCCCAATATCTACAAAGGGTCTGCCTCTCATCACCTCATGTTTTGTGCCCCCCATTTCAGAGTGTTGATCTCTTGTTGCCCCCTGTCTCTTCCTCGCTGAAAACAAAATAGAACAGCCCCACACTCTGGTTTCCTATATGTTTAAAAAGTGCCCTCATAGCCCTCTATAATTAGGAAGCTCAATAACCTTCCCTAGACTCATGCAACCATAAAGTTTGATGGCAATTAAGAGCCATTGGGCCCATTCAGTCTGCCCATTTTTCCTCATGTAATGACTCAAATCTTAATTACTTCTTGGATATGTCATAGAGTCCAGATAGTTTTATGCCTATCCCATATCAGACAAAGAATCACTAGGTATGCAAAGAAGGGGCAGAATCCTGCAGCACATCATGTGGGATGTACTGTGGAACCAAAGTAGTATATCCCACTGTTCTCTTTATTACCGGACCACTTGCATAATATAGAACACGCATACATTGTTATCTTAAAAGGATAAGCCCCATCTCTACATACAGTTGATGCAGGCACAGAGAAGGGCTTTTCTATAATACCACTGACCCCACAGTTTGTTTCTGTTTGTCCTTCTAGTTTTAAAATAACCAATGTTAAACATTAACTCAATGTACTTGTTTGTATTTTTGACACCATCAAGACCTAAATGTAGATATTTTGTATTAACATAATAAAGTAATTACAATGTATATATTTAAACTGGTAGCTGACATGCAAGCAGGGTACACAATTAACCGCACACAATATATAATTTAAATCTTGCTAGGAAGTGCATTGCTTACAATTGGATTAATGTTTCCAATTAAGTTGGAATTCCATCTCAAACAAATCATATCCTATAGTCTCATATTTGAATTTGCACAACAGTGTATTTATTTAACCTTGTCTCGTTTCAGATTTTCATTGCCATGGATACTTTTAGCAGGTTTTATGGGAATAAATCATGGCACTTATTCATGAGCAATGAAAAATGCTTTGAACAACTGAATAATCCAGCTCCATGAAATTCATTCAATGACAGAAACTAGCAAGATTTTCATAATATATTCCTTAGTAGTAGTGTAAGCTAAACAATATTGATAGAGTGACTTTAAAGTGAAGAGGTCATTGCTTAATTTATCTTTTCAAATGTTTGTGTAGTCATGTGGTTGCATACAGATCATTCTGCAAAACACTCTTGAAAATACTAAAATGTAACTTCTTACCTTTGCATTAAAAACTGTGTAAACATGATGCCTTTATGTTTGTGTTATATTTCCAAACCAAATTTCCATCGTCAAAAATATTTTTTGTTTTACATGTTAGATTATTATAATTCTTGTATTCATAATAAGGTAGACTATTAAATTTACTTATACTTTAATACATACATTTCATTCCACAAGTTGGGCATGCATATGAAAAAATATAATTAAAAAATATATTTTTTTAGATTGATAACATATAATCATATCCATTCTATTTATGGTTGCAGCAATCAACAGTATTTTCTTTTTTGCAAGCTCATACTTATGTTAGATACACTTGTGAATAGACAGATATTTTCAGCACAACGGCCCATAGGTTAGGGACAGCCAGGTACCAGAAAGAAAGCATATTTCTTGTGTATATCTATGTGTTTCCATGCATGCATACGTGCCTATGGTCCCTAATGATCTCAGTCCATCACGGCCCTACGTTGCCTATGGCCAATGCAGACATGGTTAAAGTAGCATTAACCTTTGAAGAGACACAGAACTCATCCCATGTTTTCCTCTCCCTCCGTCCTTGTTATATGAGATAGTGGTAAAAAAAATACAAAAACCCTCTCTACTCCCCCATTCCTTTAATTCCCCCAGGTAGGGGAAGGAATTAATTCCATTTGCACATCTTTTGAGTGCCTGGAGTATGGAGAGGGGAAATCATTTTGTACTTTTTTGGCATTCATCAAAGCCAAAGTTAGTCATATGGTCATCAAATCAGTGAGAAATGTTGGACCACAGAGGCCTCTTTGCCCCCATGTGCCCCCCCCCATTGAAAGCTGGATACATCACTAAACGACGTCAAGGAGCTGATCTCCCGCGGTATAGTGGAGCGAGTAGCTGCTAAGGTTGTGGAACTAGGCTGGCACTACAGGACTGGAGGACAGAATCTCAAATTATGGATGTCACTTGGTGACTAATTTAGAAAGTTAATGGATATTTACTAATTTGCTGAATTCACTATTTGTTCACCACCAACTCATTTACTCTAAAATCGCTGGGGGCCGATTGGGGGTGACAATGGGGCTGAATGGGGACAGAGATGACACTGGGGGGGGCTGAATATAGGACAGAGATGACCCTGGGGGCTGTATGTGGGACAGAGATGACACCTGGGGGGCTGAATGGGAGACAGAGATTACATGAGATATGGGTCAAAAATGTTAGCGTTAACGCAATGTACACTATTTACAATTAAACACCTTTTATTGCTACCTTACCTATTGAGTACTGAGTGATCTATTTTTCTTATATCTCTGCGCTAAACCCCGATTATAGGCCGCATCTCCACTTTAATGACTTAAAGTGGCAACAATCTATGGGGGCTTCTTAAATACATAAAATCAAGGGCAATGACAAGACCAGAATAGACAGACTAAGACAAACTGAGACTTTAGGTAAAGAGGGCCCAGCTCATCAGCTTACACTGTAGAGATGCAAACAGGTTTAAGAAAAGTGGTTATTAATGTATTGTCTATATATTTTATAAGGGCGAGGGGAAGGCAGGTGGGGACTGCTAAATGCTGGAACTGTAATTACTTTTTAATGGCAGCTCTATACTCTTAAATATGTTTAATTCACCTTTTTTTTTTAATATGTGCCAATAGCCAATTAAAGCCATTTAAGAAGTTACATGTAAGTAAAACTGTGAAATATTAATAACTCATTTTATAATGAATTATCTTCATTCACTTTAATAATACAGTGAATTTTGACATTTAGCAATTTTGGCGTCATATGCAGTAGTGGGGTATGTGTCAATGCAACAGTTCATTGGGAAGTTCTAATAAATATGTGAGGTTGTATTTTTTAATGTTCACTTAGCAAGTAACACTTTTCTTTAGTGCTCATGGTGTATTTTCTCTCCTGTGGATTTTCTAAACAACTGATGTATGGTAACCATAGCATATCTTTAGTGCTAACCTTTTGTCCTCTCAATGTATAAAATATAAGTATATGAAATATTCACAAGTGCATTTACCTGTGCATCTTTCCTACAGTGTTTAGGACAATGCATCTTAATGTCAGTAAGTATAGTGTTTGCTGAATTTTTTATATATTCACTTATTTTATAGACAGCTGTTATTTTAAAGTGAACTATTCAGTTGATTTAGCATTCCACACCAAAAAAAATCATCTTATTATTCTATAACATAAACAGTTTGATACAGAATAGATATGAGGTAAGATAGATTAAGGTATGTGATTCATCACACAGTAAGCCTGGAAACATCTATGCATTTTTGTAGCCAGAAACACATCTGCAGTTCAAGTTGATCATTTAATCATTGATAGATGCATTTTTATTTTGTTCTCAATAAGAGTGCTACCACGGAGTATAATACAGGTATATTAATACATGTCTAAGAGTTTGAAAGTGTTCACATATCTTTATGTATGTCAGCTTTATAAGTTGACTTTCAAAAGGTTAGTTGATTCCATCTCTTTTTTACATAAGGTCCCAGAAAGTATTGCTGCTTGATCGACTGCCTTTTCAACAATGCTTCATTTATATCATAAAACCTGAATAAATACACCTTTGTTGAATACAGAGAGGTATCAAATATGAATGTGTGGCTTTTGGTATAGATATATAAACTTTGTTTGTAATTCACAATCAAGAAAATAAATACTATATTTTTGAAATGCAAGCAATTAGGGGAAATGGTAAACTTCATATGCAAGCAACTGATTTAAACAAAATTGTTAGATCGAATTCTAGAGGGTATAACAATTCCAAGATGTATGAAAAGGTTTTCCTTCTGTTGTGTTGCATTATCACATTTAACCCCTTAATGACAAAGCCTGTACATGTACGGGCTCAAAAATGCATTGTTTTCAATGGGTTTAGGGACCGCCCATTGTCCTTAAGGGGTTAAATGATCAAAAAAACAATAGAATAGCGTCCTGTTTTTTTAAGTTTGTTGATTGCATCCTGAGCTATGTTTATTGTATGTTTTATCTAAATAAACAGATAAAACTACCAGCATCTAGATGTGTATTAAGACAACCAATTGGTATACTCTAGTTTAAACACGTGGGAAGATGATAAGATGTTATAAAGCTAAATTCTTTCATAACAGACATTGCAAAGTTTTCAAGGATGCGATTCTCATCTGCTACTTACCAAAAAAAAAAAAAGAACAGGAACTGTCATCTTCTGAATTATCCCTAATCCCAGTCCTTTTGGCTACATAGCGTGCAACAGGCCTGGACTGACCGTCTGGCACACGGTTGAATGCAAGCGGCTGGATATCCAAAAGTTTGGGGTCACTTACAAATTTTCATTTGAAAGAAAAACACATTTTGGCCATTAAAATAACATCAAATGGATCAGAAACACAGTGTAGATGTTATATATATATATAATATGTTGTTTCCACACAATCTGACTTCTGAAAGTCACTTAAATACTGTCTGTAAGTCTAGAGATAATTGTGCTATCTGTCTAGCAACATCTACACATACCAATACATTATTATGATTATTATTATGATGATGATGATGATGATTATTATTACTATGATTATTTTCTTTTATTGATGTAGTGCCAACAATCTATGCGCGCTTCTTACAATAAATATATTCAAGGGGTATGACAAGACCAGAATTGACAGACTAAGACAAACTGATACCTTAGGTAAAGAGTGCCCTGCTCACAAGCTTACAATGTAGAGATACAAACAGGTTTAAGAAAAGTGGTTATTAGTGTATTGTCTATATATTTTTTAAGGGGGGTGGAGGCAGGTGGGGACTGTCAGGCAACAGAATATTATTAAGAACTTAAAAAAAGAAATGGTTTTTTACTGTAGAATACCTTTACTGTAGATACTGGTTAAGTCAAGAAGAAGGTATAGGAAGTATACTTGTGTGAGTGAGATGAAAGAACCAATGAAACTTAAATAAACATTTGGAGCTCTTTGCTTTGTTTTTGTTTGTTACGTTGGGGGTCCTTTGTTTTTGGGGATTAGTACAAATTGCTAAAATATGCACATTTCATTAAAATTGCAATTAGTACAATTCTATCTTTGATCCTATGTCTTCAATGAGCATCTCTCACCCCTTCCCTGCTTCTGGCTTTGCTGGTTTTTGGAAGCCACTAATAAGGTACCCAGTGGCATATTTTGGCCTAGGCCAACTATGCATAGGTCAAGGTGGCATGTCGAGGGGGGCTACAGTCCATCTGCTGCCTAACAGGGAGCCATTCGCTATCTTGGTTGATTGTGCTGCCTGAGGTGCCACCGTTCTACAGGTTGGATAAAAGGAAGATTACTGATCTCCCCAACCATCCCATTAACACTATGGAGGTCTGTGCCCAGGCTTGCCCAGAATCACATTCCATTCAAAGGCAGAGCAACAGGATATGATTGGTGGCAGTGTCCTGGGTAAGGCCTAGGGCAGCGCCAAAGGTAAATATGCCACTGGAGGAATCTATTATAATGAATCAGCCCAACCCCGCAAACTCCTAGACTGAGATTAACATGTTCACTATCCAGGGGAGGGCTAGCACCTTCTGGCCACCTTCTGGCCACAGGGCAAGTAAAGCCAAGTGGCCTCATCAATATATGCACTGGCACACATATGTACACAAACTTACACACTCATGCTAATACACAGATTAGACCAGACCTTTATGAACAATTTTGGGCTGGCCTGAGAGCCATTCACTCTCTTCCCCCAGATGAGCTCATCCATGTGACTAGCCACTGTTTAGTTAGTCAAGCACCTCCCAAACTGGAATTACCTAGCTCTGCTTTTACAGGTGGTCAAATTAAAAATAGCTATGATTATGTCTATCTTCAAAATATCTAAACATTGGCGATCAGAGTTAATCAAATTCAATGCATGCACCGATACAATCAAGATAATTACAACGTGCATGAAATAAAAAAATAGTCATGCTCACCTGCTTCATTTTCAAAATTTGAAATTATACAAAGGCTCTAATTTTTCCTACCCACCTACTAACCTACTCAAGGTACCATGGTGAGCAATTAAGCAAGAACAATTCAATCAGGAAATACACAAAGTAGTGCCACTGCGCACATCGCCTGATAATTGGGGTGGAAGGCAAACCAAACAATGAACCCTCTATCACAGGATAAGGATTTCATTAAGAACAAGCAACGTGCTTGCCCACCCCGGGCCACCAAAAATTATTTCTGTCTCCCCATGCTGGTTTAAAGTGTTTAGAAAGGGCCCTCCCGACCTGGACCACACCATTTAAACGTTATATGGAGACAGGAAGAAGGGGTCGCAGGGGTTGCACCGGGCCCCCTGGAGACACGGGCCCCGTCGCAGCTGCGACCCCTGTAGTTACGCCAGTGCACAGGGTCCTGATTTTGAATCTGTCACTGCACGGAGACTCCTACTAGACCTGGTACCTGCAGCCATGACAAGTAATTGGAGGAGTGAGGATTGGTGAAAGAGAAAAGTGCCCAGCTTGGAAAGGGTGGTAAGGAAGGCTCTATTGATGATTACAAATAAAAAGTATGGTGGGCATGGTGCCCGGTGAGAGGAGAGAGTGAGAAATGGTGGTGGAGATTTAAAGGAGCAGGAGTTCACACACAGTATGGCGGTAGCTGGTAAAGATTGAATGAATTATTGATTGAATATTTGCTTCCAAATTCCCCTTTTGTCTTTCTTTGTAGCCCCTATGTCGAACTCCCTTGGTAAACTTATTTTAGTAGTTTTTGCAGGTTGCAATCATGCACTTGCAAACCCTAATACTTTTGTACCAAGCCATATAAGGACCAGCTTACCTAACGTTCTTTGATCCAAAACCTGTGCAGATATCAATAATATGGTTTTGTAATAAAAGTTTAACGTTTTTTAATAAAAGTCCTTACTACAAAGGCTAGGATTATCAAAAGCCCACCTACATAGCTCTGACTTTTTTCCCAAGCTTTTCATCTACTTCACTATATAAACAAGAACTAAGCATCATGCATACATACAAATAATCAATACATGTTATTTCAGAACAATGTCAAAGAATTTATAAAAAATGTCAAAAAAGGAAAACAACAGCAAAACAAAACTAGAAAACAGAAGATTGGTCTTTTTTAAACTATATCCAAAATATTGTTACTTTTGCAATAATTTACCTTGAAGTTAATTGGTAAAATGATAACCCACATATGATTCATTATTATGAGTAATGTGCATGTGATAAATCAATGAAGAAAAAGACAGTGTATATTCTATACAATGTGACATAAATACAGCGACACTGTATGTCCTGTAGAATGTAACATAAGCAAGGTCACATTATAGGCACTATTTTAAAGCCTTTCAGTATCTTTGTAAAAGGGAGAGGGTGAACTAGGTTATTTTACTGCCATGTGACATAAAATGAGGTAGCTTTATTTCAACAGACAAAGTTGATATAAGATGGGCAAGCAACAAAACAAAATCTGAAGTCTCAAAGCAAGGTTTTTGCAAAGATTCACATAAGCTCAATGTTCTCACTGGAGGCGATAGAACAAGGGAGTACTGAAGGTCTATGGAAGTTGGTTTACAGGTTCAATG
The DNA here is from genome assembly GCF_027358695.1 of Spea bombifrons. NCBI lineage: Eukaryota > Metazoa > Chordata > Amphibia > Anura > Pelobatidae > Spea > Spea bombifrons. Next base: position 74,330,151 of record NC_071091.1, read on the forward strand.
GAAAAAGCTATTTATTTACAAAAGAGATGAAGATCTGGAAGCTTCTATTCTGCTACAGTAGTGCCTTCATAGTTTGACCATCTATATTTCGCTCTAGACACCCTACTGGAAACTTTATTTCACACTAGATATCTATATGGTTCTTAAGACTCAATCCCTCTAAAACTGAACTTCCTATGTTTACATTCCTGTCACAGTCAGCATTAATGCCAATGCTAAAGCCATTATCCATACCTCACATGCACACTGCCTTGCTTTCACCATTGTCTCATTCACCTCTTATTTCCTTATATTAAATGTGTTTCCTAAACTTGCTGCCTTCATCTTACAACATTGCTCATACTTACCCCTTCCTAGCATGAGATGGAAGTACTCTTGTTCTTGCTCTCATCATCATGACTACCACAATTTTGTCTTAGCTGGTCTCCCTCATACCAATCTTGCTTATTCTAGCTACTTATTTATATCTGATTCCTATAAATTGCTATTCAAGTTGAGTTTGAAATCTTCATGATATTTTTGGAAAATAAACAGAGATTTAATCGCTGTATCATAAACAGCTCAGACTTTTCTGTGATCTGGGGACTGGGCATGCCATGAGTTTCTCATGAAACGTGCCATAAGCAGCCCTTACTTTGTTATATATTATACCTAATAACAAATTCAACTTTTCATTAAATGAACTAATTTCTTTTCCTGTTAGCTTATACTTAATTAGCTTACAGCTGAAGTAGTTCTAGCACTTTTTTGCAGCTCATTATTCAGTTGATTTCTTTTAAAACTAATTTCAGTATAAAAAATCAAAGCATATCAAATAAGCTGGTTAATTAATTTAGCTTCATCAAATGACAAAATACTAATTATACTAAAAAGCATATAACAATGGAAACATTCAAACATACAGAAATATGACTGCTATTTTATTAATGTGCTAATTCAGTAAACATGCTGGTTTTAACAGCTGATATATCATTTAGAGTTTGCAAATACATTTCTTTACATAAAATTGTAAATTTAACTTCCTTTTTGCCAAATAGTCTTTTTATAGGAGCAGTGATAAGCTCCTTATCTTCAATAGATATTGACTGCGATATGTTACAGTGAACGAGAGGGTAAATAGCCTAACTCAGCTGTAAAATGTAAAACTCAAAAGAACATGTTGGCATTCCAGCAGCAAATTGTGAATTTATCAGACAGCTTGTATTAGCTTGTTAAGAAAATAGTAAATTGCCAAAAATGGAAGCAGAATAAATAATTATATTACCTTAATTACATGGTATATGTGGTACTGATCAGGGCATATGTTTACTCAAAAGTAATATGAAGTGAAACAAGAAATGTAAGGATATGAAATTTGGTCCTGGGAACCTTTTTGTGTTAGGCCTGGGGCAGCGCCCAACATCTCTTTACAATAGTAATTTAAATTAATGTTGCTAGTAAGTGCACAACATATCTCATCTGTATAAATAAACCTGGATTTCTACAAGTAAGCATCTGGCATTTAAGCACTTAAAATGTCTTAATATGTGCTGTTTGAGGTAGGCAAGCCAGCTGTTGTGTGGCAAATCAGGATTGGCAACTGCTAAAATTAAGGTTTTACAATGCTTCATAAAGACACCTGCAAAGGCCAAAACCCTAAAGAAGACGAGGAGTTTGAGCCAGACACGGCTGCCAGACATTTGGGTCAAGCCCAGCTCGGACCAGCACTGACTCAACAAACTATCATATGGTCATATAGACACTTTAGGGTCATTTCTGCACATGTGTATGCTATTATAGATATGCTGAGACGTCAGTAACATGAACAATAGTGTACATTGAACTAAAGGGATATTGGCAGTGAATGCCCTATGTGAAAGGTCAGTGCTTTTTATAATTGTTTATGCTTTGTGTTTTTAGCCTGCAGAACCACCTTTTTGTGTGATGTCAGAAGCCTCATCACCTATAAATTAAATTCATACAACCATATAAGCAAACAAGTGAAAGTGCGCTTACAAAATACATACACTGAATAAATCCAATAAATTAGAAAAACATCTCCTTCTATAAAACTAAATATAAGTTTTGTTACTTTACTTTGTTACCTTTCTGCAGGTCCTCCACAGTGTCTCTACAGTAGATATCAAATAAGAATCCTGCCAGGAGATCATAAAGATTTAAAGACTCACTTGAATGTGCACTGTGTAGATATGAGTCTTTGCTATCTTTTTTTATCACCAAAACACTATGAAAGAGCACATTGAGAGTTGTGTTTTTTACATCAAATAAACAGGCACAGGTGTCTTCATTATTTCTGAAAAAAAGGAAATGTTGATACAGCATCATGTGAACTCTTTACTACCATATACAGTGTATATTTTTAGGCCCTATTTTCACATACTGTACCTTTTTTGTATTGCATGTGTTGAAATAACACTTTTGTTTTTAACAACATATTACATTATTTTTTATCCATAGAGTTCCAGGATGGGAGATTCATTACTAATGTTTCAATGGGGACAGTAAATAAAAAAATATTAACACGAGTAAATAAAAAAACATATTAACACCTTATTAGAAGGTTAAGACAGAAGGTCATGAATTGCTTGGGAAAGAAGGACTTGCTTGCAATTTAAAAAGCAATCGAGGATACAGTTAGAACGAATTCAAGAAAATAGGTGGGGCACAAGTGAAGTCCTGGAGACTTGAGTGAGAAGTTTAGCGGTACAGATTGTGGGTAGAGCAATGAGGGTGGATGGAAAATGATTTGGAGATAACACCAAAGTCAGGGCCTGCGCTATCTATATGCAAGGGAGGTGCCGGCCTAGAGCGCAGATGAGTTGGGAGTGCCTCCTCTGTGGCGGACTTGACTGCCTGCCACCGGAGGAGCAAGGCTAGTTGGGGAGATCATAGATATCTCCTTAACTGGTGGGGCTCTCAACCTCACTGCCACTTAGCATTATTCGCCTGCACAACCGTGATGTAGCAGTGACTAATATTGCAGTGCTCAGCAGCACTGGAGCCATGATGAAAGGCCTGCAAGGAGTTCAGGAAGGTAAGTGAAAAATAAATGATGAAAAAGATAAAGGGGAGAAATAGAGAGGAGGGGAGATAATGAGGAAGAGGAGAGATAGGTGAGATGGGAGAGGTAGATATAGAATAAATGTTAAAGTAATAAATAAAAATAAATATATAGGGGATGATTAGAGAGAAAGATGGGAAAAAAGCAAAGCAAAAAAGAGAGAGATAATGAAAAGGGGGAAATAATAAAAAATAAAATACATGGGGGAAAGAGAGAAGATATACTGTAAGGAGAAAGAGGAGAGATGGGGAGCAATACAGAGAAAGAGGTAGAGATAAATAGGAGGAGGAGAAATAGAAAAAAGAAAACTGTTAAAGAGGGAAGTGAGAGATTAGGTAAAGAGAAAGGAGAGGCATAATGAGAAATAGGCAGAAAAGGGATAGATAATGAAAATGGGGAAATAATAAGAAATTAAGAAATAAAGAGAGCAAAGATGAGATAAAAAGAAAGGGGGGAGATAAAGTGAAATAGGAAATAAGTTGCTATCTACACTCTAGAGCCCAACCATGACTTAATAACTAATGAATTCTAATATTCTCAAGCAGACCTGTTAATGGGAACTACTGTGCTGTTAAACACAATACTCGGTACATTCTAATTACTCTGAAACATTATTTTTTTCCAGGATATTATTAAGATGCAGTGGGGCATATTAGTATAGTATTCTAAGTTCACCAGCGCCATCCATCCTAACCTGCTCCCTACACTGTTTATCCTACTGTGCACTAATACAGACTTGTCTTAAAGCCCACCTAGTAAGCTATTCTATAACATTTCCTACCCTAGAACAAAATGCATCATGAAGCCCTCACATCAATTCTTAATTCCAGCACTGTGCTTTATAGAATCAGCTCAGGACTATTTGAAATGTTTATAATTTGCTTTATATTCACTCCTGAAATATTACACAGACCAATAAAGTAATTATTTAATGGATTAGAAGGGACTAAACTATACATTGATGATATTGTTATGCAAGGTGCCCTGCACAAATTGCAAGTGTTACATAGATAGCAAATGCTAGTGGATAAACATTCAACCACAAATTTGCATTGGTCTTAAATCTTTGTTTTAAGTCTTAGTCTTTACTTAAGAACAATCATCTCAAGACACAGCTAAACACATAAGATATTTATTAATAATGGTTGTTGAGTGGTGTTGGAGGGATTTTTGTTTCTTAAAAACTGAGTCACCGCTTTCCCTAACCATCACGTAAAAGAAAACGTTTGAGCAAGATGCACTACTCCTACAGTATGGTAGCACTGGGTGGAGATCTATTAGATATGACCATTATGGTTTTCAGCTTCCAAGGGGGGGAACATTTAACTATGTCTCCCAAAATGTTACAATGATTGACACTGAAACTGCACAAGCCATAAGTAGTTTTACTGAATGAATTAATTCATAACTAAATGTAGTGATAGCGTCTAGTTAATCTGGTTATTGTGAAACCCGTGATTATTGAACAGCTGGTTAGTCACATAATATTTTCAGCCAGCATGCTAAAGAAGGTGCATTGCAAGACTGAATTATAAAAATAAACAAAAACACTTTTATAAACAAATGTTCTTGGCGATCATTTCCTACAAGAACAGAAATTCCAGCTGAAGAAAAGCATTCTGATATATTTAGCTTGAAGTGGGAATAGAGCCACAGAGAATGACTGCTGAGAAAATTGCGCATTGCAGGGGATTTCTCTGCTTTCTTGATAGTTTGTAATTTGGCAAAATGTATTTCACAAATGTTTTATAAGAAATACTTCTCTTTTATAATGAATTGATTAAATGAGTGGAAATATTTAGGTGGCCTCTTGATAAAGATGTTTGATACATTAAAATTGTAGAGGTCTACATATTGGGTCTCTGCCCTTTTGTCTGTTGTAGTACTGGCTCTATTTTGATTGTTTTATACACCGTGGTGTGGGTACTTGATTTCAGGCAGATTGGGTTGATGCTTTGACTTACTAATTAATTTGTTTTTAATATATAAGTATTTGGTGTTTTTCTTTCAACAGTAGCTATGAGAAAATACGTTTTATTGTGATTTCTGTCCAGTGTTGTTTTTATTTCGGGGCCGACATAGCACAGTGCCCCCAGTCCCCTCCACCTACATGGTCGACATCTCAGGTGCAATGCATAATATCCACTTAAAGTAGCGCAGCTGAGCTGGCGCACTGTCCATAGCAAAAATAGCACAGTTGGGGAAATCAAAGATCTCCTTTTTACCCGGTCCACTGCTTAATTGCCCCCCTGGATCTCCCACCCTAGCACGGGATACATAACTGTTCCTGTCACTGCTTAAATAAATGCTAGTACCATTAGCGCAGGTCTAGAACTAATCAGCTGTGAGGCAGCTTCAGAAAAAGTGGTGTTGCTCAGTATATACATAGCATTTTCTATGAAAATGTCCATGTTAAAAAAATCTAAATTAAATCTCAAGGGCCAATGGCATTTAACCCAATTTAAATGATGCCTCAATAAACAAAAATAGCATACCCTTTTAAAAGATGATACATATTAAGGTAAAAAGAATAGTACAAAGAAATTGGTATCACAAACATGAAAACTGACTTTAGAAAAGCAAACACTACTTGATTGTATTGCTTAATAAACCACTTTAGCAGAAATGTATGTCCAGCCAACACAGTATGTCCTCCTTCAAAATAGCTTGCTAAGTGCTAGTGCTGACAAAAAGTGCCTGTGCTAATTAGAAAGATCTATTAACCATTTGTTTCATTTAAGACACATGGGAGAATAGAAGTTACTAACTATAATTTATACAGACGTTTCAAAGTGATTTCTCATCTTTAAGTTAATAAATACATTTTAAAAATAGGTACGATTCATACTACAGATCTAGTTCATGCAATCTCCTGTCTGAGTGAAAGGTAATCACAACAGATCACTGAACAAGAACAGAGGTGAAAAAATAAGGTGTTTATTTACAGCATACATTTGCTTTCACATAGGTTTGACTGCTGCTGTTTTAGATCATTTTTGCTAGTGTGAATCTAGTGCAGGTGATTGACTAATTTTGGGTTTGTTTGGACAACAGCTCAGAACTGGATTCAGAATTTGCAGGTTAGAATAGGAAGGATAAGTGCTAAGATTATTATCGCTTACAAACAAAAATCAACAGCATCTTGGGAAGAGTTCTATATTTATTTTTTAAGTTATGAAACTGCATATGTATTTCTTATTTGCCTTGTAAAATAACAATTGGCAACTACTAAGCCGCAAAACAAGTAGAAATTACATGGCCCAACAGGGTCAACTCAATAACCTGTCTAAACCTTAATAATTAACAGTGGTGGAGAATGCATAGTTGATGATTTCTAAACAAAGGGAGTGGGAGGTCTGAGTGGGAGTATTGATGTTAAGCATCGGGATATGATTTTACTAAAGCCACGCATACTGCATGAGAGGGTGCAAGGAACAGACCTTGCACACCCACAACAGGACCACTAGGGGTTAATGTACAGTAGGTGACAGGAGAAGGGGAAGAGAGTGAGAAAACAGAGAGTGAGAAAGCGCTTAACTCCAAACCTACAAATATCTACATCCAAAAAACATGATGCTACAGGAATGTATTTTGACCAAAGCCATATGAGCTCAACTGCCATATTTGGTCTCTAAAACTAATAATTTGAATACATTTAAAGGTATATACAGCATTGGTGGTATTTCATATATACTAGTCATACTAAAGCAAACCTCTGGGTAGCCATCTGCGATCAAAACAGTGAACAATTAGATTCAGTTAAACTAAACTAGCTGTAAAATTAGTTCAGATCCCCCTGATTCAAACTGATACAACCTTTACATATATACTCTATAATTAAAACTATAATTATTTTACAGGGGTGAGCCGATGGTTAGTGTCGCCTGGGTGCAGTATTTCTTCAGCACCCATCCCCTGTAACACACATCTTACCCCGCACTCTCTCTAATATTTTTACACACATATTCTATCTCCCCCTCTCTTCCCCTCTCCCAGGCACTACTATGCAAATGCTCTAAACACAATAAGCTGACATATACTGTACACTCCACTCACACTAACACCATATGCTCCCACCCCCACACACAGTAACACCAACATCAAACATGCTAACACCATACACTAACACACATGCTTACACCGTAATTCAACACACACCACACTCTCACACATACACACACTCAAGCACCATATTATTACAAATACAGGCACACTATCCAACACCATACACATGGGTAATATTATACATACACAAAAATACGCATAAGACTACTCCCCATCCCCGTTCTGATTATCATCTGTGCAGCTCTCCTTTAAAATATAAAATCAAAATATTTGATATGATAATGTAATAAATATAAGAATAAAAATAAATCAATAAAATGATAAATCTGATAACATCATCAATAATAATAAATAATAAACTAATTAAGATAATAAAAAAATAAATAGGATAATAATGGAAAAATATGCTTACGTCTGCTGTAAGCACAGTGCAGTCTATACATCAAGTTAAAGCCCACTTGTGTCTATCTGCAAAGCACTGAATGTACCCATTTTCTGTATATATTAGTCCATTAGTCTTTCCATGCACATTGAAAATCAAACCGCTTGCTCATTTTGGGAACACATGCTTACACTAACACACTCTAAAACATGCTCAAACACACACATGCACATACAGTTACTCATACTCACTCTCACAACACACACTCATGCTAACACACACTCCTAACACACACTTACACATACACACTCATGCTAGCATGAACTCCTTCTAACACACAATTACACATTCATGCTAACACATACTTATACTTACACTCTCATTCTAGCACACAAACATACAAAAAGCATTACTGTAAAATCCAAGATGACGTTCCCCAATTAGGAAAATAACACTGTCAGGGCTTAATGAGAAAACCATCTTGCACTTTTACATACATTTAGCAAATTGTAGAATTAAAAAATAAACAATTCATGTTAGTTCCAATGATATTTTTAAGTTGCATTTCAGGCATCCTATAGTGGGTAAATTTAAAAAATATATAAAAGTTAATAAAAGTTTTTCAGTGTAAATCCAAAATTTGTAATTCTAGTAACCTTTTCATTTTTTTAATACAGGGGCCTTGGTTGATTGTTCTCAATCTTCAGATGAGGGAGCAGTAATGGGTCATTCCCACTCTTACTAATGTCTATGTACAACCCACCCACTTTCCAGCTCTTGTAAGTCTTACTAGGGCTATCCCCACCTATGAACAGCTAGTCCCATCTTTTATCACATTCATTTTCCTTCAAGGTACCAAGAGGGTGTTCCAGTTACCCAGCCCTGGATAGTTCCCAAACATTAGTTACAGATGCAGGTTGCTCAACTATAACATGTACCACTAAGCTTCTTTTCTTTTTTTAATTCAAACACAATATATTGGTTTGACATCACATTTTTTGTATTCTTTTAACATAAATGAAGACATACACAGAACTCTCTGACTTGCAAGTGGCATCATGCTAGATTCACAGTGTGAAAGACACTTTAACTATTATTTGAAAAGTTGTGATATCACAAATATTAATACAATATCTTGCACAGTATCCCTTTGTCACACCTACACAGCTAGATATCCAAGTGTCCTAAGTGATAATTAATACAGAGTATGGAACCGTATCAGATACAGTAAAATGCAAAAAATAAATTAAATAAAGTTAAAAGAACAGTCATGTCACTATTTAGAAAATATGTATTCCTTTCAGGCTGCCTATAGGTTATATTCAGTAACCAGGAGCTTCAAGGTAAATTGAACATTAAGTAAAGCCCTGATTCCACTATGCATGAGGCGCTCTGCGTGATGAAGGGGCAAATTCCACTGAGATTCTGAAGGAGAAAAAACTCTACATAATGGATAGTTAAATTGAGTTGAGTTCCAGATTAAATGTCCCTTAATTTCTATGGATTATGCAGCCCCAGCTCAGACTGTCTATCAATGAGAAACAGGAAAGTCAAAAGGGATTGGATATTCATGATTCAAAGTGGAGTCTGGGATTCATAATGTGCAACTGTCGCAGCAATCCCAACAACTACTAGGATAGTGAATACATCATTTTGTCCTAGTGAAATGCTCTTCAGGGAACCTAAGCCCCATCAAACACAGTTTAACTAATGTTGAGAATAGGTACACTCAGGACCGGATTAAGAGCATCATGGGCCTGGTGCTGAGGATTTTGGTGGGCCTTTTTATAGAAATAAATAAAATAGGCAGGACAGACAGAATCTTAACTCATCGGCTCCTCAAGGGGCAGCTGTCCCTTTTGTCCTGAGTTATAGACGGCCCTGGCAGCAAGGCCGGACTGGGAATAAAAAGCAGCCCTGGAAATATTTAGACAACAGCCCCATGTATTGTATCACCTTCTCAAGCTCTTGTGCCCACACGCCACACTATCTGAGCCACACTATTTACCATCCAAATAGCAATAAATCATTCTTTCTAAAACTATAATAAATTGTTCCTTTACGATAACAGAATACCACATTATTATTAAAATCCCAAGAACCAAAAGTGTTAAAAGCCCAAATAAGTACCTGGGAATGGACTGAATCTTAACTCTTCTGCATCCATGTGTACTGGATAAAGATGACATCAGAGCTCGGCAGATGTATGAGATAGAATTGTATGTGATGGGATTGGGAGTACATCCATATACTAAAACATTTCATGATACACCTGAAGCCACAATTTAGTGCCACTAATCCTTTTCAATAAAATATGCAGATTGAAATAGAGTAAATAACAAAAAAACCTTTACTTTTCCTCTAACTGATTTCTGGGCCTAGAAAGTTTTGTCCTCTGAAGTGACTACAAATTCAGGAGCACATTTTATCTCTGCATAAGTAATAATTAAATAGTCCTACTTATTCCTACAGTTAGTAAAGTGCCAGGAAACAGATGACCAAACACACACAACAGGACAGGCTCTGCCACACCGACAACCAAACACACACACCAGGACAGACTCTACCACACCGATACCCAAACACACACGCCAGGACAGGCTCTGCCACACTGACACCCAAACACACACACCAGGACAGGCTCTGCCACACCGACCCCCAAACACACACACACACCAGGACAGACTCTGCCACACTGACACCCAAACACATACGCCAGGACAGGCTCTGTCACACCTACACCCAGACACACACCAGGACAGGCTCTGACACACAGACGCCCAAACACACACACCAGGACAGGCTCTGCCACACAGACACCCAAACACACACACCAAAACAGACTTTGCCACACAGACACCCAAACACACACACCAGAAGAGGCTTTGCCACATTGACACCAAACACACACACATCAGGATAGGCTCTGTCACACTGAAGCATAAAATATATATTTTCTACACTGCTTTGCCATTAACTGCCCCTTTTGTATTTTCGTCCCTTGTGTATTGATGCCCCAGACAGGCCCCATTTACTATTGATTAATGTGCCCCCCCACAATCTTGTGTTTTGCCCCCCTTTGTGCATTTATGCCCCCATACCCTTGTGTAATGATTTATGTGATGCCCCAGCCAACCCCCTCCCTTGTGTATTGATGCCCCCACCCCTTTTGTATTGGTTAATGTGATGCTCCTACCGCCATGTGTATTACCCCCAACCAGGGGCGTACCTAGAGTATTTGGCACCTGGGGCGGATCTTGTATGTGGAACCCACCACACACACTTTAAAACTGCATAGCTTCTATTGTTAGGCAAACATTTACAGGGGTACACCATAACTGTTATCATTATATGCTGAGGCAGACAAAGACGGGGGTACAACAGAACACCTATCACTATATACTGAGGCAGAGATTTATGGTGGTAGAGCATAACTGTTATCATTATATACTGAGGCAAACATTGACGGTGGTACAGCATAACTGTTATCGTTATATACTGAGGCACGCATTGACGGTGCAACAGCATAACACCTATCACTATATACTGAGGAACGCACCAACGGTGGTACAGCATAACACCTATCACTATATACTGAGGCAAACATCGACAGCGTTACAGCATAACACCTATCAGTATATATAGAGGCACAAATTGACGGTGTTACAGCATAATCCATATCACTATACATTGAGCCAGACATTGAAAATAATGCAGCATAACCCCTACCACCATATACTAAGCCAAACATTGATGTGGTGTAGGCCTACTACAGTGTCTGGCATAGTTAATAGGGATGAACCGAAATGAAAATTCTGGAGCGAAACCGAAAATTCAGCATTCACCCAAATCCGAAAATAACCACTCCAACCTTAAAAAACAAAAACAAAAAAAGCACACTTTTATTTAAAATAACACACCAAAATTAGACAAAAAAATCTACAACAATATTAATATATATATATATATATATATATATATATATATATATATATATATATATTTATGATTGCTAACAGCAATCACAATCCTATCATGCCCAGGTTCTGGCATGTACTGGTTATATATATATATATATTATATATATATATATATTAATATTGTTCTACAGAATACAGAATATTTTTCTGTCCAATTTTCGTTTGTAGCTTCCTTTTAATAAAAGTGTGCGTGGTTAACACACCAAAATTGGACAAAAAAAAACAACAATATTATATAAATATATAATAATAATAACAATTTATATATATATATATATATATATATATATATATATATAATTGCTAACAGCAATCACACTCCTATCATGCACAGGCAGCCCGGACATGCTGTAACCTGGGCATGATAGGAATGTGATTTCAGGATCCCTATGCCATGCTACCCTCCCTACACTTACACATCCATGCTATCACACACACTCATTCACAAACATTCATTCACCCCAGACACATCCCACCTGTTAATATTGATTTTGTATTGCCAAAACCCAACCACCCCCCACCCTTGAATATGGGTCCCCTAACTATTTTTCTTGGTAAAAACATTTTGGTTTTTTTCCTTTTTTCCTGCTCTCCTCCAATGTGAAGACCCTCTCCTTGTCAAGAGGAACTCCTCTTTGATCCCCGCCCCCTCTAACATCACATCTTCAAAGCAGCAGCCCAGCAACAAAGCTCAAAGCAGCCGTCGTGCAGCTGTAATACCGCATCCGCTGGCCGCCTAATGAAGTTAAAGCGGCCAGTTGAGGTTGTCTTACAGCTGCACGATGGCTGCTTTGAACTTCGCGACCGGGCGGCAGCTTTGAATGTTGGTCTGCCGGCCCAAGACCCACATCGACCACGCATAGGCCCAATCAGTTCGGTGCTTACTGGGCCTATTTTCAGCCTGGAGCTTGGGAGAGGGTAAAAGAAACAACATTATACTTGGTATCTTATTAACTTTATTGACATATCTCCTGTGTAGAAAAATACAGACTGTATAACATCTACTAAATAGCTAATACATAATTGAAATGAAGTAGAAAATATTTTGTGCCAATTAAAAGCCATGTTTCAGCGATATCTGTACAATATTTTATTACAATAATTGCAAACTCTGAGGGCCATTAAGAAACAGATTATGGTCTGATGTGGTTCAGAGAGGGTCAAGTGTGCTTTAATTTCAATCCCATAAAACTAGGCTAAATGATAACCCTTATACGGTAACAAAGATAATCATTTGTACATTTTTCCCTATGATTCTGCAGATTAAACATATGGTGCATTATCTGCTTAAAGGTTGTCGACTCCATTAAGGAGAGAAGCATTTTCTGAAGCTTTGCAATGTCTTGCTCAATAGCAATACCTTCTTTACATTTAGGTATATACAACATGCTTGTAACAATATTTATTTGGATATAAAATATATAAATCATGTAAGAACTATTTTTTTCACAGTTTTACATAATATATAATGTGCACAGCCAATGCAAATAAAAATACTTTTTGTGAGTTTCTAATTAATATGTTATTAATCTAGGGTTTGTTTTGACATATTTAAAGTCTTATATTAAAAGGTACATCACTATACACCAACTTTCTTCATATTTAGTATGCAGATATAGAAAGCGGAGTTCTCATAGAGCCAAGATAATTGGTTAGCTTTTAAATTTTTTATTACATGTCATTTTGGAAACTCCTGATAGCAGATATAGTATTCAATTCATTTTTCCCAGCATATTCCATAGCACAATTACAATTATGGAGAATACAAAATTAGCAGCATTAAAACTATTTACAAAAATAAACTCACATATGGCACGTTGGTTCCAAAGCAGCCCTCTAGGCAAACCTGTTGCATTGTGTAACAGTGGGGATCTTACTGTAAATATTTTAAGTTTATAGGAATAGAGCATGTCTCCGAATGTTCGTCCACAATTTGTGGGCCCCAATTCACTCACACTCTCTCTCATTCTCATTCACTCTACCACGCTCTCTAAATGCTTCCCTAACTTCTATACTAACCACTTCCGCTTCCAGATCTTCTTCCACACCTTTCTCTTCTTCATCTTCTATCATCTTTCTTTTACCCTCTCCCTTCTCTTCTCTCTTGAATCTTCTATCATTGCCCGCATCACTATGGACATAACTTTACAGGAACTTTAATTGGGGAGAGGATGTCACCAAAAGCTCTGACATTTTGTCCTAACGCAAACTGAGGGGAATATGACGCATCTAGTGACGTCCTCTCACCCGATTGGAATATCAGGGAGAGGACATCAGGGAAAGTATAGTTGTTTTGAGGGGGTACAGTAACAATTGAGTTAAGATATAAGTAAAGGTGTGTGAAGTGGATATTTTGACCTAGATTGGTACCTATTTTTACATTGCTGAATTTGATTAAAATGCACAAAATTAATCTCTAAGTGTTGAATAAAACTCTAATCCTTATTCTTTTTTATTCTTAGAATTTCAAAATTAGGGTTTTCTTGAATACAGAATAAACACAAAAGGTTTTCACATAATCTCTTTTCACTGCTGCTGTTTTGATGTTCATTTTGTTATGCATGTGTTGCTGTTTTTTGTAAAAAGTGTATCTGTCAATAAAAGGATATATTTATATATTGTGCAACCCAATTCTCCTGCTGTGTGAGCCACAATCGGAAATGAGTTTCTAGACTTGTAAAGAACTGTTTGTCCTCAGTATTAAGTAAGTACGATAAGTAAAACTTGGCAAACTAAAATAAGATTTTGCTGAGATATAATTTAGCAAAATTTTGTATGCAGCAACTTTCTTAAAGAAAAAAAAAACATTTCCTGTAAAGAAAGAGGAACTGTTCATTAACGTGAACTTTAGCAACCCTAAAGAAACCCTATATAAGGTTAACATCCCATATATAGGAATAAGTAGTTTTTTCCATCTATTTCTGTGGGATTGTTTCCTGACTAAAAATTAAAGCTATTCCATTCATTAGAAAAATATTGTATCCTCGTTGACCATTTTACACAGAATTTCCATCTCCCACAGAAGCTTGGTCTCATTATGCTCTTTGCACAAAAATTCAATGTCAAGGTGGTTGTGATGTCCTGGACTGACAGCTAACTTGTTCTTACATTCATTTCTTCACATAAACATATATTTTTTCTTGTCCTTGTTAATATAAACAATTTCGTATTGGTATTATATTAAAGATACACTATGTGTATATGGTATAGCGAACTAGTCACCTAAGGTAACATTGGATGTAACAAAAATGTTTACAATTGTCCTTGAATAAAAAGAAACATTCATACTCACAGCTAGATTTCCGGGATAGCAGAATAGCATTTGCCTCCAGCACTAAGTTTTAGGGGCGCAGCAAGAGGCAAAATGGGAGGAGTTTAAATGTCCCCCCACCCATTGCTGGCTATGTTCCAAATTTGGGGTACTTTGACGTAGTGGCAGGCTCAACAATATATGCCCATATAGTGTGACTGAATCCCCAATATGTATGGGTACGTGCTGAATTCTTGCTTAGTCCTGTGTATTTATTGTTCATTTTTATTCTAGTAGCAACCCAGGAATCTGAATGTGTATGCCTTTTATGTTGTGTGCTCCCTATTCTGTATATTTCTTTGCTGTCACAGGTATCTCATTAATGGTGTCCAGGGAAGGATTTAAATTGCTTGAGAGTATAGTTTTGGGTAACAATGCAGCTCTTTGGTAAGCAATTTCGCCATGAAAATTTAAATAGGACTCGCCATACCTGGGGTACTTTGACATAGTGTCTGCTTAAGCAATATATGGCCATATAGTTTGACAGAATCCCCAATATTTATGCCTTAGATACGTGTTTTTCGAATAGTATTTGGTTGATATGTGGTGACTTCTTGCTTTGTTTTATATATCCCTTTTTACCTTTTTTGTGCATCTCACTTGCTGTCATCCTTTCCTCACTTTTTTCTATCTTCTTTCCCTTTTTTCTTTTATCTCACTTGCCTGCCTTACATGTTTTACTCTCTTTCTAACTTATATTCTGTCCCCCCCTCATACATATACACATATGCACATATATACTTATAATCACAGCTACACATATACATATACATCCACACATATACCAATGTCAAGACGGCGGTACTGGCTGTGGATCCGCGCTGCAGAAAAGGCACCTCCTACGCAACCAGCGCAACGGAGATGTGGGCAGAAAACAACGCATACGAAGGTCAGGAACAAGCCGGAATAAATAACAAATAGATAAAGCAGGTCAAATGCTAGTTTAGGCAATAAGGCACTATCACAGCCAAAGGTGTAGTGCCAAATGAGGGTTTAAATATCCCTCCATGAAACTAGATCCTCCTACCCACCTAATTAGGGGGAGGAGGAAAAAAGATCCCTTGAACTCTGCGGTCCCCGCGTCTAGAAGGAGGATAGACCCGGCGGCGGCTCCCGTCAACGGAATGGGTAGGGGGCCGAATGTGCAGGCTGCGTCTCGACATCCCTGCTCATCGAAGCAACGGAACCACGGAGGAGATAACACCAATTAGACTTGTGAAAATGGGCCAAAATGATTCAGCCGAATTTTGAGACCAGGTCATGCCCCTGTCCCATTGTCCACGAAGAAGCAGACAAAGAACCAAGACTTTTCGAAGCAACAAAAGAACTCTGAAGAGAGAACACAAAAGAACAAGACGATGCAAGAGCAGAAGCAAAGCGTCACAGCAGAGACATGGACATATAAGGGAAGCAGAGAAGGTAAGGAGACGTTCAAAGAGAGCATGAGAGAGTGAATGAGAGTGTGAGAGAGCCTTAATGAGAAAGTAGGTTTGTTTGTGAGTGGGAATGAAGGAACCAACGAAATGTAAACAAAAATTAGGAGGTCTTTGCTTCATGTTTGTTGGGGTTCTTTCCTCTTTTTCAGTGATTTGTACATATGGTTGAAATATGCAAATTTCCTTAAAATTGCAATTTGTACGAATCCAAATGCATAAGTCTAATATATATATATATATATATATATATATATATATATATATATATATATATACACACATATAAACATGCAAATACATGTTTATAGACATGTTTTTTTCCAGAATGTTTGTCTTATAATTGAGCAAATACAGTATTCCACTTCCCTCCTGTAAGCTCCTTGTAGCCTGTACCACAAGCCTGGAAATTACATCACTTCTCGGCGTGCAGTGTGAATGATAATTGTCACACGTCTGGGGACCCCATCGAATCACTGCCTTTTAGGACAGGTAAGAGATAAGGACCTATAAGAAAACCAGGTCCCTGGAGCAATCGCTGCCGGGTCCCTCAGAGCAGCCCTGTTAAATAGAAAAGCATGCAAGGTGTTTGGGTATTTATTATGGAGAAAGGAGTCCACAATATATGCTTCACCATAGTTCCACTATGACATTTGGAGCTGGTGGTCATTTCTTTGGACGATTGTTTTTATTCACAGTTGGCCCTGTGCCTCACACTTACCTTTGGTAGAAACCGGTGTCCTCCTTTGTGGTTTGACAATTATTCCAATTGAGGATGGCTGAGCAGCTGCTTGAAGAAGCCAATCAGTGAGAGGAAAATGCTCCCATTGAAATGAAATTCGCACTCGCAGTGTTTGCCAAGCCAGCACTGGACCTGAGTGGAGGTGAGTGTTTGGCCGACTATATCTCCTGCTTAGAATCGTGTGAACGAGCACATGTGTAAGGGGGTGAACTCAAAATGGTAACAAAATACCATAACTTATTTTCCATGGTGGTGTCATAAAAATTTAAGGGGATCACTCATCTATCATATGCATTAAAGATGAATAGTGCTTTGCATTGGATAATGATATTTAACACCCTCTTTTATCTAACAGCCCTTTTTTCACTATGGTTGTGTATTTACATTTGTTCCAATCTTGTTTTAATGCAATCATTAAGAAGAAGCATTGCTTAAACACACAAACTCTTTCTAAACTGAATTTTAACGGAGAAAGGTGTTTGCTTACAATGTGATGTATTAAGGTAAATATATAAAGATTTGCCCAGGAGTATATTATCCTCTTCTATTTTGTTGCAAAGAGCAAATCAGTATAGATTTAGCAGCAACCTTTGTATAGGAAGGGCAGATTTGAGGACACAATTACCATCCTAAATATATATATATATATATATATATATATATATATATATATTCTTGTAGGAAAGCCCAGCAAAAATGTCAGAGCATAATTTCACATTCTTAAGATGCCTGATTGACAACATAATTTCTGTTTACTTAACCAACACTGTGAAATTTAAAACAGAAAATCTTAGTTATCATATTACACACATTTATTATCCATCTAGTTAGGTGTATTGTGTACATTATAATTGGAGCAGGACCAGTATCCATCCAGAGTGTTTTTTTTCACACAAAAGACAAATGCTTCACAACAGGTTGTTCATCAAACCTTTGAAGATTTAATAGTCTTATTGACTAATATTACTATGTAGTATGTACTATGATACTTGTTAACATTTTGGTTATTATGCGTTGTTGTTAGCCATTCTGTTAATAAAATATGCTCTTAATATTTGCTAGGAAAATCACATATAATTCTCATACTGCAGCAACATATTATTTCCTTAAAAGTTTTTCGCATTTCCTGACTGCGAAATGCATATATCAAAGGGTCAATGACAGAGTTACACATAATGAGAATCAGATACATATTAAAGTGGGACATAAAACACACACAATATAGGTTCTGCGGACAAGAAATCATGAGAATAAGATGGAGAAAGAATGGAGCCCAGCATACAATAAAAATGCCTATCAGTATGGTCAGAGTTATTGCTCCCTTCATACTTGTCCTCTGATGGACTGAGTTGTATCCAGGTAAAGCTGCTATCCTTTTAACATGGGTGCGTGCCAGCAAGAACATATGGATATACAGAGATACCATGAGAAAAAGCATTGTGAAAAACATTGAAATAAGACAAATTATAACATATGTGGATTCATAATAAAGAATGAAGATAATCCCACATCCAGTGCAGAATGTCCATATACATGCAATAATGATGCCTGCTCTTTTCATTGTCATAATGTTATGGTAACGTAGAGCATAAAAGATGGTGATGTATCTGTCCACCGCTATTGCAAGTAAACTGCACATGGAAGCCACCACAGATATGCAGATCATTGAGTCGAAAACATTATCAATATGCCGAATAAAAGCATCTTCCATAACTAAAAGCCTATTTTTTATTAAATTTATTGTAATTGTCTCCCAAGCATTGGACACACTAACTAACATATCAGCAACCGCTAGGCTACATACAAAGAAATACATAGGGGAATGCAGATTCTTATTCTTAATAACTGCAAAGATGACGAGAATGTTCTCAAGGAGGCTCACTATGCCAAGTGTTAGAAATACCTCTGCAGCTATTACCACTTGATCGCATGATGAGGGCTTGGTCTTGCTGGTTGGTATTGTGCTGTTACCCTCCAAACTGTTTAAATTAAGTTCTAGCACACGTAACTGGAGAGATGAGTTCATCACTAAGGTCATGGAAGGGTTCTTTCTTCAGACTGACTATCTTCAAATTTGCGGGCAGAATTCATTTTTCACTGAAGTACTGAAATATCCTGCCAGGAATAAAAAATAACAATCTTATATATGTGTAATATTAAATTGACAAAGCAGGCATTCTAACAAAGTATTAGAGATTGTAACATTTATACGTAACAAGCCAACTAAAACATTGATATAATGCAGAAAAATTATTGTTACTTATAGTGTAATAGTTTGTGTATACCGTGTATTCACTGCTGAATGATATGGGGTCGGTGTTGATAAGACAACACTGGTATTCATTTTTCTTTTTGATTAATTTTGGAGATTTTTTACCTGCTAATTTTGGAAGTGTGCTAACCGCTTAGGACAAAGGCTTTCTTTCACTTGTGAGGACAAGAGTTTACAGCATTTCCACTATGTCTTTCTCCGACATTTTGCCTCATTTGGGATACCGACCCAAGCACATTCTATTTTGATTTTGATATATTCCACATGATAGGAACCACTGCCAAAAACAACTCTAGTTTATATTCAGCAACATCCTCCTCAGCAATGTTTTGATTTGGTGGATTGTAGAGGGTTTTAAAAACAAAAAAACAAAAAAATACTGTCCTTTTAATGGTGAGGTAGGAGGAACCTGGAGACTTTTTTTTTACCTTTTTAATATTTTTGTGGGAGGGAGGTCTTTTTATTATTTTTCACACTTCAACATTTGTCTTAAACTAAACAAAACATTTTTGCATTTTTAGGAAGCTACATTGTATGATCATACTTGAGAACTTCCAACGGAAAGCTACCCAGTGCTCTCACTTGTGGTGGGTGGCTTAGTGGAGGATAGGGCTAACCCATCCATGGGTCAGTGTTAGTTTTACATAGGGTTCGAGCTGGCCCCTAACAACCTAAAAGGAGCAAGAAGTACAAGGGGAGGTGGACAGGGAGCGGAGATGGTGAAATGCTGCTTTCATACCCAAAGAAAGAATAAACTCACCAGAGACCCAAAGGACGCAGCCAGCCAGCTATGAATGTGCAGTCCACAGGGATTCCTTTGAGAAACACTGTAATTATGCTATATTGACATTTTATATTTTAAACGCCCTCATTAATACTCTTAAGAAGGCTTGTAGGAAGGCATTGACATAACAAAGATGGGGCAGCATGAGGGCATATGGGTTGGCAAATTTGTCAAAACAGGCAGAGTCTAGTCTAGAGAAGCCAAGGCTAACATTTAGAGGCTGTTGTTTTCCAAAGCTTCCAAAATGGTTGTTTAGTAAATAAGAAGCTATCAGAGAAATACAAGTTTAGGACAGTTAGACTAATGGGGATCTTTAAGGAATTCTGTTTTATTTAGAAATGAGAATTGCATAGTGTTGAATATCCATATAATACAGTTTGACCATAATGGATAGTTCAGAAATTTCCATATAGGAAACAAGCTTCTAATTTTTCCCCTCTACAACTGGAATTGAGAGTCAAATTGTTGCTGCAAAGTAATCCAAGTACAGGCTTTTAGGCTTAAATGGCAAATGTAAACTATAACATAGCAATTAAACTCCAGTTGAATGACCTTCCCATTTTTACTTGACAACAGCTCTGACTACTTGCATGCAAATGTTCTGGGATACAATTGTATTAGCCGAATATCAATGTTATCTTTACAATGTAATTACCTATGTCATAACAGCTCCAAAGAACACTTAGAGACACTTACATGTTAAGCATTTCATTTGCATGCACAAGCTGCAGCTTTCTGTATTATATGATCTCTTGCATTGCCATATCTTGCATATCTTGTCAGTGAAATGTATAAGACATTAATTGCTCAGCAGTGAAATATATTATATAAAAATACCTAATTTTCATACATTTAAAAAAAAAAATCTGCTGATGATAAACAAGTATGAAATGCGCAATGACCCAAGGTATGCTGTTTTATACCTATTTCTTGAGTATAGCTGCTAGGGCAAAAATGGCCATATGGAAGTGAATCATTTTGTGTTTCTAACTACATCACCCCCCTAGGCAACATATAAGATGTACTTGTATCTAAAGTTGTAAAACTCCTCATATAACATTGACATTTTTCTATACCTGGAAATTGCTAGTGCTAATAATAATCATACTAAAAATGGTAGTGCAAAAAAAATATCTGATTAAAACCTAAATTGTCCTGTCACTATGATATAGATCTTTACATAATTTGTGTGAATAGATAAGGTCTGGGAGAAGTAACATGAAAGAACTAAGTTCAGAAAATGAAAAATGAAGGAATATTATGAAGAGGGAGAAAAAAATATTCGGAAAGAGGATAAGAAATGAAAGTTAAATATGTGATAACATGAGAGCTTAGAAAATAAAAAGGGAGACAATGTCCAGGGAGAGTAAATGCAATGGGGTAGTAATATGTATTACTTAAAGTGTAAACTATCTAAAATAACAAATAAGAGGCAATGCAGTCAAGGGATGTAGAAGTGGGGAGAAGAGGGAGAAAGTGTGCTCAAGAAGCAAACAGGAAAAGGCAGGGGGAGTAAAGTGAGGAAATTACTAAGAAATAGAAGAAGAGGCAGTTGAAAGGGTTCAAGAGAAGACAGGCAGCTGAACATTACAGTGAATAATAAGACCAGCAAGATTGCAGGGCATTAAAGGATAAAGAGATAAGAACAGGTAGATGGAAGAATAGGGGGAAAACGAGAACAGTGCAGACAGAAGGGGAGGAGAGGAGACGGCACAGAGAGAGAAGAGAAAAAATATGCACAAGAAAGACAAAACATGATCAAGTGAGAGATGAGAAGGAGAGGTGAGGAAAGAAGGGTGAAAATGAGGAAATGATAAAGACCAGGATAACAGGAAAGACTGGAATATCAAAAGAGTCTGAATTAACTGAGGGTGGTATAGGATAGTAGAGGGATTAAGAAGTGAAAAAGGCAATGTATGAGACTTGCTAGGTAGTTAATACAATTATTATGACATATGCCCAATGATGCTTTCTAAAGCTCATTCAATATGAAATCAGCTCAGTTTTAAAATTACACATTAATGTTAAATGTATACAGTTGCAATTTTTGTAAAAGAATATATAGATAAGCCAGCTACCAGTTTTTTTTACTATCAACACACCTGGTATTGTATGGGTTTTACAACATAGAAATTATTTTTGGAATGACTGGTTAAATGCATCAGATGTTTAAAGTACCTTTAAAGTGTGTAGATGTAATTCCACAGTTTAGAACAGTACCCCTGTATAATTTCTATTTAATGTGTGAACATGATGGGCTATGTCAAGTTAATTTAATGGAGTAAATACATAGGGCAAACATTTAAATTAAAATGCAAGGCAATTAAATCTCCAATGCCAGACCTGAGAAAGCTGGTAACTTATAAATAGCAAAAACCCATTTGACTTAAAATTTATGGCGTCATGCCTTTTTCTACATATCCTGTACTAACTTTAACCAATGTCATAACCCAGCAATATCTCTTTAAACAGCCATCTATAACTACACTGTTGATAACACTTTAAGGAAACTTTAATTTCCGTTATTTAGCTTGGCAAATATTCGAATGACATGACATTATTTTTTTAATCATCTTTGTGATTTGAAAGATATGGGTAATATGCATAGACATAAAATGAACAATGGTAATGTTTAAAAAGGAATATTTGGATTAGGAAAATATAATAACTGTATGATTGATTAATTAATGATCCTATGATTATTGTAAAAATGTCCTCCCAATTTATTTTGTGAAGCCTAAACAAATATTTGCAAAGACCAACTTTTGTACATGGATTATGTGTATAAATACACCATGTATGCAGGATCCTTAGAAATCGCAAACTGTTGCAAAAAAAATCTATCATTTAAATAATTTGGCAATTTACAATTATACTTATTAAGTATAAAACGTCAAGAGTCTTAGTTTCCAGGATGATAGGTTTACAGTGGTGATGATTGCACTTCTTCCACTGAACCAAAGAGAACTTTCACAGAACAGAACACCATTACACTTCGTTTAAAATATAATGCAGAAACTGCAGAATCAGCTCAAAATGGTCAGATCACAATTCCTTTATTAAACGGCTTAACTGTTGCAGTGCTGGACTATTCACCTCTCAGAGATGAGCAGATGAGTTATATTTAAATAGTATACAAAACCCTCTTGAATTTAACAGACTGTTTTTGTACATTGGTTTTGTTCCTGATAATAACCCCTACGTTGCCTAATTCTTTATTTACATGTATTTCCTTAGTTGATCATGCTTACTGTAATTAGAGTCATTACAGCCCTTCTAAGGCTGTATGAAATACATACTGTGTGAGAGTGTTACCTCTTGTCTTCACCTGCAGGAGTCCAGCCATGCTCACCATTTGAGGTCCTGTTGAAGGCAAATCCCAGATTCCATTCCACTCATGGAATAACTTGGTGTTTGGTCCATTATCCCAGCAGCTGAACAGTATTTCAGGGCTCAGAGTGTGTGAGAGAGACAGGAAGATGGAGGATACGATTAAATCCACAGAGATATAAACATAAAGCAGATCACACACTCTGAAAGCGTTTTATACCTTCATACACTGCTATCAAACCAAGCTCCTCCTCTCTCCTGCCATCAATGAACTGTACAAGAACTAAACGATTTGACTTCATAGCACCACCAGATGGCTCTTAGTAGAACTCAACACTTGACATTTTGCAAGTTAAATACTGTATGACTTTATCACAAAATGTTAAGTATACTAGAATAAAAAACAAAATTAAAAATACCCAAGGTTTTTGTCCATCAATCTACAGCGAGCTACAGCATAAGAAATTAGATTTAACCCATTAAGGACCTGAGCATTTTATGCTATAGAACCAGAGCAATTTTCCTGATTTTCCTGTTTTCCTTTAAATTATGTATATACATTTTGTCTTTTCTGTCAAAGTAGAAATACTTACTCCTAGTGCTATGAGTTTGATTTTATACAGTAACCTATTGTATGGAACTGTATCAAAAGCATTCACAACATCAAGGCAGGCTACATCTAGAGCGTATCCATTTGTATAAAAAAACAAGCAAATTAGATTGCCATGGAACTATCACTGGTTAAATCAATGTATATGCCAGCCAACAGTGTTTAAAGATGGTGTATTATTCTTATGTGCTATAAAATGTGATCATAATGAGGAGCTAATTTGCAGCTTGACCTCTCAGCTTATTGTGGATCTTTTATTACCGGGAAAAGAAAAAATGTTGGTGCGCTAAGCTAGTCTCAGGCTCAAATAATACAAATGTATAATATGAGGCCTACCAAACAGTGTGAGCATGCTGCAAATACAGTGTGTTGGCTGTACAATGTATACAAAAACAAAAACTGTCTGCGCTTCTCACCCTAATAAAGTTGGCAACAAATATATAATCATAATATAAATGAGAGGTTTTGGTTATATGAATTGGCCAAAGCATAATTAAGCTCACCCGCCACGTCAAGGCACACTCATATAACCAAAACCTCTCATTTATATTATGTTTATATATTTGTTGCCAACTTTATTAGGGTGAGAAGCGCAGACAGTTTTTGTTTTTGATCTTCTATTACCCCTAGTTGTCTTGGGTTGCTACCTAAGATGCCTCAGATCATTAGTTCTTCACATTTTTGTTGGCTTCCACTATCCAGCAACTGGGTTCCTCTTGATCTTATGGGTGGCTGACAAGTACCGATTTCAATTCTAATAATCAATATCAGGATAAATAATGTGTCCATAGTTGCAACTGTTCCAGGTTGGACAGGTTGGGTTTCATAGGAGTGGAGAGACAGAAGAGGAAGAGAGAAAAATACACTATGAAAAGAGAGTGAAACAGAGGGAAATAGGACGTAGCAATGAGGTTTGATGGGAGTGAGGTGTGATGCTTGGGTGTAATGGGTGTAATGTGTGATGGTTGGGGGTGACAGAAACCATAAAGGATGGAGACAGAAGGCAGAGAAGGTAAGAAGACATTGAGAGAGTGTGAGTGAGTAAGAGTGAGACAGCATGAGAGAATGAGTGAGAGGAGAACGAGAGAGTGCATGAGAGTAGATAGGGTCATTGCGGCATTGAGTGACTCTACCCCTTTTGTGGCTCCACCCTCACCCTTTTTTTTTTTAAAGTTGGCAACCCTAGTTTGTAGGTATTTTTAGGTTTCTGCGATCACTATTGAAGTACAGTACTAGCATGCCAAATTAGAGATGTGGAAAATGTGATATGCTTCTTGCAATTTTTTTCATGTTGTTCCTAAAATTGATGGAACTCTTATGCATATGGTTTTCCAGTCAAGTGAAGTAAATTAATACATTGGGGGGTCCTTAGATGCGACAGATTATTGTATACAAAACTATATAAATTTGTTTATTTTTATTCAGACTTCAGACTTGTTTGGTTGTATATATAAA
This sequence comes from Spea bombifrons, assembly GCF_027358695.1. Lineage (NCBI taxonomy): Eukaryota > Metazoa > Chordata > Amphibia > Anura > Pelobatidae > Spea > Spea bombifrons. Next base: position 74,355,575 of record NC_071091.1, read on the forward strand.
TGTAGCATCAAAAGACAGCTCAACATGTTCTGAATAAACCCATATATAATGTGTGGTATCTTAAATTAGAACTAAGAAAAAATTGGTTGAATACTTTCACTATTCGGGGCCAATACAAACCATTGTGTCGAAATCTGTTCATAAACAGGACTATGCATAGGACACGTGGTCATGCTTTTAGACTGGAAGAAAGGAGATTTAGACTTAAGCAGAGGAAAGGGTTTTTTACAGTAAGGACAATAAGGATGTGGAATTCTCTGCCTGCACAGACGTTTAAACTGCAACTGGATGGATACCTGGAAAAACATAATATTCGGGCATATAATCTTTAATTATGGGGATACAGCTTATTGATCCAAGGAGAAATCTGACTGCCATTTTAGAGTCAAGAAGGAATTTTTTTCCCTGGTTAGTGCAAAATTGGAAAGAGCGAAACCGGGGTTTTTTGCCTTGTTTTGGATCAACAGCAACAAATTAACAGATATAGGAAAGGCTGAACTTGATGGACGCATGTCTTTTTTCAGCCTATATAACTATGTAACTATGTAACTATGTAACTTTCTCACACTCTCATTCTTCTCTGCCGACCAACCTCCGCTTCTGCCGACCACTTCTGCTTCTATCTCCAATCAGGAGAGAGGACGTCAACAAAAGAACTTCACTTTAGGGTGACACTATTATGGCGGAAGCTTGTGCCAGGTTACGTCCAATCCTTTAATCAGGTGAGAGGACATCACCAAAAGAGCCGTAATTCTGCCCTAAGGTGAATGTCCAACAAAATCATGGCATTTTCGATCCACCTAATTGAAGTATCGGGCTAGAGGACGTCACCAGAAGCACCATGATTTTTTCATACCAAAAATAGAATGTGTGTGTGTAAGAAAACACACAAAGAGTACTGCTCAAAACTTTGACAAAGGCTGGTGGTAAAATGTGTGCAAAGGCTGGTGGTAAAATGTGTGCATTGAGTTAATACCAGCATTTGAAATACCCTGGGGTGTAAATTGAATTGGCTGGCTTCAAAGATCTTGCAAATAGGAGTTGTTTATGATGACATCAGTAGGGGACACGGCTTATCCCGACCCGCTCTGTTGTGGAACGACCAGCGGTACCTGGCAGGTGGTCTGCCGCCGATACACCATGTTGCAATGTTTATAGTAGTAAGATGGGACCCTGCAGCTGGCTTAAGTGGTTGGGTGATTTATTGACGATTAACTGCTTTATTCTGCTTATGTTTTTAATAAAGTACGTTGCAGCATTGAGGTTAATGAATGCAGCGGCCATTGCTAAATTCAAGTCGTGCTGGTGTCGTGTGTGTTGTTTAAGGTCATATCAAACCTGTCCCCACATTGTATAGGCAGTGCAAGGGTCAAGGGGGTTTTTATCCATAGAAATATAGCTTATAATTGTAAAATAATGTAATAAATGTAAAGACTATAAGTATATTATAAATAAAAAATAAAAGAGAAGTGATTCAATATTTTCCAAAGTCACTTAATTATAAACCTATTTTTAGGTTGTGAATCATGCAAATGTATATGATATTTGATATTATTATTCTTGGTACTATATAGTTACAGAACCAAAGGGCCATTCAGATGGATTTGTTTAGATGGGACAGGGAATAGCCAGACTTTAGCTAGAAGTAGCCAGCAGACAGAACAGTCAGAAAAAGGCTCACATTCAAAGCCTGCAGGGCCGGCCCGACAATGGAGCTGAGTGGGGCAACCGCTCCAGGCGGCACCTTTGAAGGGGCGGGACTTCGCCGCCCCAAGCCCCTTTTTTTTTTTTTTTTTTTTTAAAGCGAAAGAGAGAGAAAGGGGCCCCGAGTGGTCAGTACCCGCTCGGCGCCCCTCTCTCTCTCCTCTGCGGCAAGTCTCCCTGTTTGGTCACGGTGCCGGCTTGTAATGCTGAGTGCTGGAAGATTTCCGGCGCTCAGCATTACAAGCCGGCACCGAGACCGAACAGGGAGTCTCGCCGCAGGACTGCTGAAAGGTAAGTACGGGGGGGGAGAGGAAGGGTAGATAATATGGGGGGGCAGGGACGGAGGGAGAGGAAGGGTAGATAAGGGGGGGGCGGGATTTTAAAATTTGCCCCAGGCGGCATTTTGCCTTGGGCCGGCCCTGAAAGCCTGGATGATCAAATGAATCAATTTGCTCAGGCCTTTCAAACGTAACTACTATTACTGCCTGCTTATCTCAGTGTTCCATTTTCATGTGGAACAACATTATAATGAAGGTCCTGTGGATTGTAGATGCTTTTTGAGTCAGTGTCCCATTTCACTTATAATTACTTTAACCAGAGACTTGGCCACTGAATTAAAGGCATTAATATCCTTGTTAGACACATTTACTGTTGACCGCAAGAAAGAAAAATGTATAAAGAATGCATTTGTCTAACGCCCTGGTTTTCAAGCCATGAGAGTCCTCCTCCGACTTAAGATGAGCTCATACAGATAAGATCCAATCTTCTACTGAGGGAAAGAATCAGTTCAGACATGTATTCCATATATTCAAATTTTTCAACAAACTCAAGGACTGTGGAATATTTATCAAGTTGGATATATGTGCTTGTGTATACATCAAAGTGATGAAAGGCAGCCTTTTGACAACCTGTTCCAGTCATTACAAATATAGTCATGCCTTTAGGCGTTTCTAACACTTAAAAAAAAATTCTATGAATATATGAAAAATTTGTCATAGTCTATTTGGATGACATCCTTGCCCATTGTCCTGACCTTGCTACCATTCAAGAGCATGCTAAGAAGAGTATTATTTTATTGTCTACAGGACAATAGATTATATGCCAAATTAGAAAAGTGTGCTTTTGAAACATCTTAAGGGACTTTTCTGGTATATATATGATCAGTGCTTCTGGATTCAAAATGGATCCCTCTAAAGTGGAGTCCATCCTTCAAGTGGTTTTAACCTCAAGGTCTCAACCCTCGGCAAAGAATCCAGGGACTCGCTAAGTAGTATTGTATACTAAGTTGCATTGAAACATGCATTTGACTTCTGAAGGTAAAACTAAAGGCAGAAAGACCCACAAACAAGCAGTAACTTAAGGCAGCTGCAGCCTGGCAAAGGGAGGAAACACAGAATTTGGTGATCTCCATAATGTCAGTTTGTCCAATTACTTTTGAGCCCCTGAAAATTGGGAGACTATTTACTATATACAAATAGGGAAACAGAATGCAAATCATGAAAATAAGGAAAGGAAAAACATGAACATGTACATGGTATGAAATATGATATGGGAGCAGGGTGACCACATCTTATTTGGTTGATGTCAGAGGAGGCCCCTGCAGGCGACCAGTAGACTCACTTGCACGGCCCTTTAACTCCTGACAGCGCAACTTGGCCTGGGGAGACCACTGTACTCAGGAGATGTTGCTGAACACATATTGGGGTGTTTTATGACTTTGACATATACCAGGACCAGTAAATTCATACCTGAAGTAAAATGTGTGTGAAAAGAAAATTGCACACAAATGACTATCACAAAGTTTGACAAAGACTGGTGGTAAAACTAGTGCATGGAAAAATTACAATACTATCATTTGAAATACCCTGGGGTGTCTAGTTTTCAAAGATATATGGTTTGGGGTAAATATGGGGTAAATTACATTGGTCGGCTTCAAAGATACCCGAAATAGCACATGGGGGGGGATTACCAGATTTGGAAAACATGGTTTAGAAATAGCAAAACGCTACTTGTACTTATTGCCCCATAATGTGCAGAAAAAAAGAAAAAAAAAACATAAAAACATTGGGTATTTCTAAACTCAGGACGAATAGTAGAATATATTTAGCAGGTTTTTTCATTAGCTTTTATAGATAAGTAAAAGATTTTTCAAGAAAAAGTTAGAAAAAGTAATTTTTTTCTAAATATTTCACCATATTTTATACGTTTTTTTTTATAGTAAATAACGATACAATCAAAACAATGACATCTAAAGAAAGCCCTCCTTGTCTTGAAAGAAACAATCTATAACTTGTGTGGGTTCAGTAAACGGGAAATAATAAAATTACAGCTAAACACAAGCAGAGCAGAAATGTTAAAATAGCCATTGTCACAAAGGGTACAAAAAATAAAATCAGCCATTGTCACGAAGGGGTTAATGCACAAAGCTCCAATTTTAATATGCTGTTTAAACATTGGCATTATGGTGATAAGTCATTCCCACAAGTCAGACATAATACAATTTATGGTTTTCAATACAGGATAAATAACATATTTCACTCGCATTAGAATATTGACACTAAATTGCTATTTGAATCTTGAACAACTAATAGCAATTCCTGTACTCAGCTTGACGGTAGTATGATGTTTGCCAGTTAAATCTTTTTTGCTGTTCCTTCAGAGAATCGCATATTTTAGGACCTCCCTGTAGCTTTTCTAAACTTAATGGAAAGCCCTGGCTCAACTTAGCTTTGGGAAGCTAAGTGGGGATAAGGGCTTAAATATAGGTAAGGCAGGATAGACAGGTAAAACAGGTTAGGCCCAAAAGTTCAGTGTAGGTTGGGTAGTTAAAGCAGGTTAGGGTCAAAAGTTCAGTGCAAAAAAAGGGGGGGGGTAGAATGTTCTAGTTGCTCTCGTGCTACCAGCGCTGCCCGTGCTTTTTTCGCCCCGTCCTGCGCTCGTGGGTGTATCACTCTGTGCAGCACGGGTATCTTGCACTGCGCAAAGGGCGGGAATTTGCTCTATAAATAGCACCGCATTTTGAGGTGAGGCGCATTACCTGAGGCGAACTGCAAACTGTCTGCACTGACCTCGTAGGAGCAGCTGGTGAGCAGCACCATAACAGAAGAGCCAAGGGTGGAAGACGGAAGAACTTCTTTTCAGGCGGCCACCCTCCCACCCAAAAAGATGTGTTCTTTTTAAATTGTCATGGTCTTTATTGGGGTTAAGGTTGCCCTTTCTTAAAATAATTTAAAAAAAAGAAACGGTGGACTGGCGCTTCAGTTGGCCTTCTGGCTTTAGGGCGGATGGCCTGGTGTAGTTTTAAAGTTTGTTGCACTCTGGGTTTGGGCCAAGAGTGTCATAGTTACATAGTTAGATAGGCTGAAAAAAGACGCATCCATGAAGTTCAGCCTTTCCCATATCTGTTTAGATCTTGTTGTTGATCCAAAAGAAGGCAAAAATCCCACTTGTGGCTCTTTCCGATTTTACACAAACTAAGGGGGAAATTCTTTCTTGATCCCAGAATCTCTTCTTGGATCAAGAAGGCGTTTCCCCATAATTAAAAAATTATATCCCTGAATATTATGTTCTTGCAAGTATAAATCCAATTGTTGTTTAAATGTCTGTACAGACTCTGATAAAACTACCTCTGCAGGCAGAGAATTCCACATCGTATTGTCCTTACTGTAAAAAAACCTTTCTTTTGCCTTAGACTAAATCCCCTTTCTTCCAGTCTAAATGCGTGACCACGTGTCCTATGCATAGTCCTGTTTAGGACTATGTAGAGTTCCACACAATAGTTTGTACTGGCCCCGAATATATTGATATAATGCCATTATAGCCCCTCTGAGGCGCTGTTTTTCTAAACTAAACAGATTTAAATTAGTTAACCTTTCTTCATAACTAAAGTGTTCCATTCCTTTTATTAATTTTGTAGCCCGTCTCTGCACTTATTCCAGTGCTATAATACCCTTCTTTAGAATAGGTGCCCAAAATTGCACAGCATATTCAAGGTCCTGCCTTACCATTGATTTATAAAGGGGCAACATTATATTATTATCCCGCGACTTGATGCCTCTTTTTATACATGACAATACCTTACTGGCCTTAGCAACTGCTGACTGACATTGCACATTGTTTCCTAGTTTGTTGTCTATAACAATTCCCAAATCCTTTTCATTAGTTTTTTATCCCTAATTCACTACCATTTAGGGTGTAAATTGCTTGTGCATTCCTTACCCCGATGTGTCAACAAATTATTGGTATAAGTTATGGTTTCGTTTGGTAAATGTATTTTAAGCTAAATAAAAGACCACAGCCTGTTTATCCAACTTCAGTTGTTTGTCTTTATTTATTCAGGTTTATAGTTTGTGTTTGCAAATGGTTTGTTTCTGTTGTGTTTATATATATCCCTTACAATCACATGCATGCATATTCGAACAGTAATAGAAAAGAACAGATGTTGATGTCTCTGCATTTCTACTTAAGTATATTATTTAATATTATTGTTATTAGTTGATCTGAAGTCAGCAGATGAACGCTTAGCCCGTGTGGAATCCAGGGCTATGAACAATGACATTGGATCCCACCAGGATTTAAGTTTTTTAACAAGATTATATATTGTTTTATTGAGTAAATTAATCTGGGTTAGTGATACCCAATAATGTAAAAAATGTAAACAGAACAATTAACCATCTGAACAGTCACATATAGTTGACAGTATTTACCCCTGTTTATGAACAGGATTAAATGAATGTTAACCAGGTTGTATTTAAGTTATACTACGCAAAGTGTGGAACACATTTAAAAAAAAGAAAGTAAATTGCAAAGGTTTATTTAAAACACAGTTCCATTAATTTAAATGTTAATGATGCTTTCTAGCTGATTACTATTAATATATACAAATCCAGACACAAATTAGGGCCAAAGTGACAAATCCACATAAAACTTCTATCATGGTACTAAAGAGTATTAAAAATTAGATAAGAAGTGTAAAGATGGGTTATTTATTCGAATAGAAGAAACTGGTTGTAACAGAGAGCAAAATGGTTATAGGGGCTGTATAAGGGAACAAATTACCCTTGATTATATTTGCCAATGAATAATCATAAGATATTATTCTTCCCGGACTGTTAAGAACACTTACCCATGGCAGCAGTGGGTCTCTATTGGTCCTCCAAGCAGAGGTAGATTGGAATACATAATGAACAGGTACTTACCTTGGCAACACTGGATCTCTGTCTTTCCCCAGGTGGCAAAGCATCTGTTTCAGGCTGCAGGCCTTAAAAGGCAAGTAGCGGTTTGTCGGCACTTGGCGGTAGGTTGTGTTGACACTATTTTCAAAGTGCTCAGTTATTTTTCTGGTTGGCTTTTCTACCAGCTCTTAGCCAGGGTTCCTCTCTCTATCCATTACCTTTTTTTCCCTGACTCTGGCTGCTTTACCTTGTTACTTGATTTGCCTTAGACCTGAACTTGTTTCTGGATCATCCTCTGGTACTTTGCTTAGCATACTGATTTTTTCAGATATTGACATTTAGCTAGCTTCTTTATACCCTGGATTACTTTGAAATAGCATTATAAGGCAGCATCATCTCTGGGGAAGGATTCCTTTTTTGACACCCAGGACAAATATACCTTAGCGTACAACTAAGCCATTATGAAATCCACATGAGTGGACTCTGACTTCTGTGTTTTGTGCTGTGGAAGATCCACTGCATATCTATATATTGTGATCTGTCTCTCTTCAATAAAAATGTAGAGGCATTAAACTGGAAAAAAGCCCATGTGTTTTCTATGAGTTGTTACATATTTTGTTATCTTCTATGAAGGATACACTGGGTAATACTCAAGGTTAATTTATTAATTTATTACATTGAGCTATAATTGAATTTAGTTCATATGAGCTGAGTTGGAATATATCTATAGCATATAAAGTAGGTTAGTTAGTATGTGTATAGGGAGATGTTGAATGAGGCTGTCTAGTTAGGTACCATTAGACTCTAGCTTTATGCTTTGTTTTTGTTTTTCCCAATGTTTATTGATTGGGCTATGCTATTTTATCTATTCAGTAGGCTCATTTTTCTTGGCGACAAGTTCAGCATGATACTTTCTTTTTGTGGATACTCCTCTCCCTTACCCTGAGCAGCTGCTCTCACTTAGCTATTTGTGGATGCACTTTCCCAATCCAATGTCCTGTTTGTATTGCTCTATTATGGCAATGAGGGTGGCTATGGTCTTTTTACATGAATTTCCTGTCCCTGCTCTTCATATTTTTACTGACTTCTACATATAAAAAAAATGATTGTTGCTTAAGGCAGCGATTAATGCATGGAGTAGGCAGCCTACTATGGCTTCCTAAAGTTTAAAAAAAATAACAAACGCTCACAAAATCAATCACAAATATAAGAAGAAAAAACACAGAATACCCTGACTCTATACATTGTCCATACAGCAGGGCAGCATTTTACCTGGGCTGGTCAGCAGAATGTAAAAGCTATATGTGTCCTCGAAAACATGGCCAATGCAGTCACCCTAATGCGCCCACACCCTTGTGTATTGCCCCAGCTAGTCCCACATTGTATGTTTATGCCACCAACCCGCCCCCCTTTAGTATTAAATTAAGCCCCCCCCCTTAGCACCCAGATTTTACTCACAGGATCTGCCCAACACCCAGAATGGAAGCATAGGACCAGGGGCGTACCTAGAGTATTTGGCACCCGGGGCGGATCCTGTAAGTGGCACCCCCCCAAATGTAAAGACATCTACAAAATTATGTTGGCAAGAATATTTATTGCACCAATTTGTAAACTGTATGTCAACTGTAAACAACAAGAAATTTGAAAAAATAAATTAATAACTTATAAGTAAAATAAACGCGTTTAAATAACATTTACTGAACATATAATAGTGCTTTCTTTAATAACCCTCCAAAAAAACGGCGTCCACATTGCCCACATAGAACCTGACCAGCACCCAAATTACACACACATAGGACGTGCCATATTTGCCCCCAAACAGCCCAGCATGAGTCAGCATTGTTCCCAAACAGCCGAGTGTACGCCATCTTTGTCCCATAAACACGCTATCTGTGCCATCTTTGTCCCATAAACACCCTGCCTGTGCCATTTTTGTCCCATAAACACCCTGCTTATACCATCTTTGCCTTTTTGACAAATCAACTATACACCTATGATTAACACAAACACTTTTACAGTCACTCACTAATTCACTTTCATTCACACAATAATTTATTCTTTCACACAAACTATTTACACATATTCACTGATGCATTCTCACAAATTCATTAATTCTCTCACTCATTCACACAATTCATCCACACATTAATCCATTCATTTTCGCTCTCTCATTCTGACTCTTTATTTCAATATTCTTGCTACCCTCCTTTCTCCCTATCTACCCATTCTCACCCCCTTCTGCCCTATCTACCCCTTCTCACTCCCTTCTCCATACCTACCCCCCATCCCCCCCGTCTCACTCCCTTCTCCCTATCTACCCCCTCCTAACTATCTACCCTCTCCCCCCTTTGAAGTTCACTTACCTTTCAGGAGTCCTGCGGTGGGGGTGCAAGGCCTCTGTCTCCCAGCTCTGCCACTGTATGGAACAGCATGGTAAGTGTGGATTGGTAAGTGTGGATTGGTAAATGTGTGAGAGTGATGGGAGTTATGATGTACTTTAGAGCATAATTATATAATGAAAAAGACATTGGAAATGGTACAGCATAACACCCATCACTCTCACACATATACCAATCCACACTTACCATTCCAGATGCCACACATACCAATCCACACATACCAATCCACAGATTCCACACATACCAATCCACACTTACCAATCCACACATACCAATCCACAGATTCCACACATACCAATCCACACTTGACAATCCACAATTACCAATCCACACATTCCACACATACCAATCCACATTTACCAATCCACACATGCCAATCCACAGATTCCACACATACCAATCCACACTTACCAATCCACAGATTCCACACATACCAATCCACACTTGACAATCCACAATTACCAATCCACACATTCCACACATACCAATCCACACTTACCAATCCACACATGCCAATCCACAGATTCCACACATACCAATCCACACTTACCAATCCACAGATTCCACACATACCAATCCACACATTTCACACTTACCAATCCACACATACCAATCCACAGATTCCACACATACCAATCCACACATACCAATCCACTCTCACTGTCACTGAATGATTTCCTACCTTTCCTCTTTTCTTCTTACAGCAGTCAGCTCCTTTTCTTTCTCTTCGCTCCTCTTCTTCTGTCTTCTTCCGGGTTCAGAGGGCACGGACGGCGGTGGGCGCGGCTTCAGTGTTGTGCGCCGGGATTTGACAACAAACCCCGGCGTACAGCAGCAGTTGCCGCGCAGATCGCGAGGGAGCGGTATCAAAGGTCTTTAACAGACCTCCGGCTCCCTTGCGTGATTTTAAGCCGGTTCCGCCGGCTTAAAATCACGCAAGGGAGCCGGAGGTCTGTTAAAGACCTCCGATACCGCTCCCTTGCGAGCCTTCTCCTCCATCGGCGGACATTGCTGTCCGTCTCTGGAGGGGTGCCGGGTGCCGGCAAGTTGGCACCCCCTGATGAGCGGCACCCGGTGCGGACCGCCCCCCCCGCCCCCCGCTAGGTACGCTACTGCATAGGACTTCCCACCTTTGCCCCCAAACAACCTTCCTGTGGTATCCTTAAACAGCCTTGCTCGCTTTAAAGTGGATCTGTCTCTATTTTACAATTAAATATGCAAAATATACTTATAAGTTGTAGAACAATGATGCATTCATTCACTTTATCATACTACCATATACTGTATCGTCCAACATTTCAAATGGCCAAAAAAGGACACTTTTGTTTGATGGATATAGTTAGAGGCATGGCCAGAAAAAAAGAAACTTCAGGGGAGGAAAGAATTCTTATGCTGTCTGCTGAGAGTGAGCGTAGGACATCATATACTGGCACTCCATCTCTTAAAGACATGTGTCATAAGGTAAGATTACTATGGAGATTAGGTCAGTTACAGGGTATATCTATCCTGTAGGCCCATGAAGCAACAGCACATTTGGGATCAACCAACAGGTTAATAGGCTTCTTGTTTTGTAGCAAAGGATCTGCGCCCCCATGAACCATAGGACAACCTAATTTAATTTCCTGTTGAGATGATTATTCCTCCCTATGAACTTATCTTCCCTCACACAAGTGATCACCCAGTGATAATGATAAATAAAAAATACTTCCCAACTATATGTAGCTGCAACCAAAGAAAAGACACTCTCCAAATGTCCAACACAATATAAATCCGAGAAAATATACAAAAAATCCACAATGGTGTAGACTGTTCATGTGACTTAAGAACGCAAATCTGTGTAATATATGCTCTTCTCATAACTCAAATCTTTACTTTCCCAAACTCTGTCATCCACTACATCATATAAAGGATGTAGTTTAGCCACCGTACCTCATAGGAAATGAAAAGTGCAGATGAGGTAACATAGCTGTAAAATAGTACAAAGTAAAGTTTATTTTGTTACTTTGAAATAAACTTTCTTCTTCTACATTGGTTAATCCTTCTATATATATTACTTCCGGAGGTGGAGGCAATACGGGTAACTGCGTTTTTTACACAGCTTTACCTACAAACTCCAAAATCGTGTTCCATCCAACAAACCTGGAGAGATAACAACACACTTACCCCCAACAAAGCCATTGAGGGGATAAACACTGTGCAGGAGTCTGTCCTGGTGACTTGTGATTTGGCAGCGTTCAGAACCAGCCATATCAGAACCAGCCATACCAAGCATACCGGAACACCAAAAGCAGCTCGACCATCTTTATACATGTCCGGATAGCCAACACACCTGCAGCCTAATATCCTGCAGTGACACTATAGCTGCAACAGCTACAACTGAGATACCCCAAGCATATATTCTGTTCCACAAAATAAACTACCTGGGAATTAAATATCACTTAATGCAAATATACCCATATGTCTTGCTTATTTCTGTTTTCTTTCCACCAGACAGCTTACTGGCTGCATATATAGCAATTGCTACACATCTACAAATACTACACAGAGCTGCTGTGAAGTGCCAAAATCTATATACAAACTATTAACACTGTAAGAAGGTACTGGAGCAATAATAACCACGTCATAATCACGATATCTTTGTTGTGGATGTCTGAAGGCTGTAACTGAAGTGTCCAGTTGTTACGTATGATTGTTAAAAGCCTAATATCTAAAAGGAAGAAAAAACAATCGCAGAACTCAAACAGTGAACACCCAACATCCACCTAAGAACAGCGAGAGCTTTTTAAAGGTGGAGAGGTGCTGCTTCCTCAACAAACAGTATTGCTCTACACATATTGTTATCCTCTTTATTTATGAGGGTTTCTGAGCAGAATTTTAAGGTCCCATCTAAAATATCCTGAAATCATAATCTAATAAACATATCCCACTCCCATTCCACTGGTCGTTCCTTCAAACACAGTGGGTCTGATAGACAGCATCACGTGTAACTGCTTCATCTCACGTGAATCTAACATCTCACCATAATATGGCAATTAACCCCTTTCAGGTTTTTTTAACCTGGGAGGTGATCTTTTTTTCCTTTGGTAAGTAATGACAAGATGAGTTGCTTCATGTCCCACTTTTATATATACCTTTTACCGCTATTCCTGAATAAAACTTAAATGGCCACTCGCTTCACAGCATCTGACAGTGTCCACTTATACAAACCTTTTGGTCACATATATGCAATTATGTCGCTATAAATAAAGCAGAAAATCTCACACTATCTCTAGAAATGGCAGCATTTGGTATAAAACAACCGAAACATGAGGTCTACAAAAATGCCTCATATAATTACAGCAGTAGCCAAAAAAGTATCCTGCAGTCTGGGATAAAACCTGAACTGTCAATGCTAAGTATTTTCAAAAGCAAGGCATTTCAATCATTTTGCATGGATTGGATGCAGGCTACCCTCATGAAAAAAAATATATATTTTTTTTTTTTTTAACATTTGGGGGAGTTACATTAATACCTTAGACATTGACTTAAAAAAAAGGCAATCTTTCACTATACCTGATGGTTACAATTATTAAAGCAGAAGACACCTATTACATTACCACATTAGATCGTAGCACAATATTTCATGCAGAGACTGGACTGTGGCGACGTGAGGTGAGACTTAAGCTTTGCACTCCTTTTTCTAATAAGCAGATGGCAAAGATAACATTAGATACAATGGGAGCACCGCATTACATTATTTTCACGTGGTTAGTTTTTTTTCTGTTTTGAGTTAGTCCTAAATAAGATACGTGTCAAACATCTTGAATCTGTTGTAGTATACGGTTGATTTTATAACCCTGCTCTTGCATCAAGTCATCGCTTGAGATATATCCATATGCGTTGCAAGGGTTAATCTGTATTAGACTAAAGAGTGGTGGAACTGAAGTTGTATAACCTGATGCTGTCTATTATAAGCAAATACAAGACATCATACAAGATTGTAAAAAAGCAATGTTTATCGACAAACACTATCCACAACTCTATAACAACACAAATTAAAGATTGTTAAAAAAAATGAAAAAAACTTTTGAAATAAATGTCTTCTTATCTAAATCAAACATATGCATAACAATTTATCAAATGAAAAGCAAAAAACCTTTAGATCATTTTAAAAAACCTTGAAATGTCAAATCTGTAATACATATAGTTCCCCTTTAAAGTGTTCTTGTTACTGTTACACACAACATAGAAAAAATGAATAGTACAGTACGTTTCTATAGTTTTATTCAAGCCTGACCTAATTTGCTGAGTCACTGAATCCTAGTTTTTAAATTGGTTATTTAATATTTGTGTAGGTGTAGAGATGTACAGCTGAGTACTTCAGAGATTAACTCAATTTACAAAAGCATTTGTTTCAATTAGGGAAGGAATGCACTATATCACCTTTTCAGAGATGTAGTAAAAGGTGTTGTAAGTAGTACAGTAATTCCAAAAGTTTCTTGTAAGTACACTTAGACATAAAAGCTTTTAGTGCATGCAAACAGTTTAGCATATATAAATTAACAAGCAAGCTCTTCATATTGTGTGATATATGCTGTAAGTGTCAAAGTAGATGGGGTCATATTCTCAATACTTAACTTCTTGGATTTCCACCTGGCTAAGCATTCCTACAGCTTGTGTTACTCCATTCACTGGCTCTCTTGTTTCTCGCCTTGGGTTGTGCTACTACTTTTTGTTGCTATCTGTATTGTTCTTGATACCTACCTGGCATCCATACACTATCTTGCCAGATGTCTTCTTTGACTTCTGGTATGTTGATCCTGGCATTTCTGTCTCTGATTCAGGCATCAACCTATCTCTGTACTCTACCCATTAATATGCATAGTGTCTCCAGCATATGTATTCCACCCAACATATGACACCATATGTGCACAAGGAGGTCTTCTCGCTATTTTGTGAGAACTTGCCTGTTGGCAACAGTCCAGCTTCTGAAATCACTTAAGTAAACTTTCATTGGTAGTCAGCACTCAGCAAAAAGGCTCTGACTTTGATGCATACTTTACTGATAAATTTGAGACCATCAGATATGAAATATCTTAACAGACTCCCTCCTGCTCTCACCTTGCCTCTGACTTTGCTACCTTACTCACACTAAATGTACATTCCATGTCTCCGGTCACTGAAGACAAGTTTTCTGCTCTTCTGTATTCTTCTTGCCCGACTACATGTTCCCTCAATCCTATTTCCTCTCACCTCACTTGGTCCCTCTCATCCATATTGTACCCTACCCCCCTCTACTGGTTCCTTCCCACGCTCTCTCAAACATGTTACCATAACTCCAATCTTGAAAAACCCTCCCTGACCCTACGAATCCATCAAACTTCTGGCCCATCTGTCTACTTCCTCATGTATCCAAGATTTTTGAATAACTTGTGGACACCCAACTAACCATGTTTTCTACTACAATCATTCAATCTGGATTATGCTTCTGACATTCCACTGAGATTTACTTAAGTGACCAATGATTTAGTCATTGTAAAATCTAATCCTCTACTCTCTGCTAATCCTTCTGGAGCTTTCTGCAGTTTATGACACTATGGACCACCATCTTCTCCTTCAAAACCTTTACAATCTTGACCTCTTTGATACTGCATTTTTCTGGTTCACATTCTACCTTTCTGATTACAACTTCAGCATCTCCCTTTCTGAAAACCCTTTCTCACCCTCTCAGTGGTGTACCTCCAGGCTCAATTCTAGGACCCCTTCTGTTCTCACTTTATACTACCTCCCTCAGAAACGAATTTCATCCTTTGGGTTTTAGTACCACCTAATTGTAGTACGCAATCAAGTGTAAGAACTCAGTTTTCTACAATTACAATAGTTGCCTGTAGCACACAGGAATCTCCACCCTTGGTGCTCCATGCCGAGAATATGAATCAATGCACAAACCAACTCCTCCTCTACTCAGAAGCCAGTATGAATGCCTGAACAGCTGGCTTAAATAAATTCAAGCACACTCTGGTATAGCATTATAAAACGAAAGATTTATTTGTTTCCATTACGGCACAGTGCATCATATGTTAGCAAACAATGATAACCTAACGCGTTTTGTCTCTCTAAAGTAGACGTAGGAGTATGACCTGTATGCCAATGACATATCCTACCCTGATCTCTCTCCTTCCCCTTAGATCTTGTCACTAATTAACTTGCCACTGTTGTTAACTGGATGTCCGCACTGTTCCTAAAATTAAATCTCTCCAAAATAGAGATGGAACTAAAGCTTGTTATCTCCTATCCTGTCTACTGTAACTTAGCTGGTCTCCCTCATACCTATCTTGCCTCCTTACAATCCATCATGACATGCTGCAATGCTGCTGACAAATTTATCTTCCTTATCCATTGCTTTACAAACACCTCTCCACTTTGTCAGTCTCTCACTGTTTGCCTATATACTTCAGGATTCAATTTTAAATCTTGAATCCCTATGTAGGTATACAAGAAAAAAATAGAGCTGTGACATTGAGTGAGACATTGCCATGTGTTGTGTGTTATTCATACTTACTAAAATGTTGAGGGAGAAATATTTTGTTGTATTTGGCTGCTCTTTTTTGCCGGAAACTCTTTGGAAGTATATGAATTGCAAACAATTTTGGACTGGCCCGGGGGGCACCCCCCTGATAAGTTGTACCCGGGGCAGAATGTATTGTCAGGTACACTTCAGTATAACCATCATTTATACGCAACTAAACATCAGAAACACTGGTTATCTTTTCAGTTTCTTTTTTGGCTTACCAATTAGATTTTTGATTTCAGATTTGGTGTTAACCAAACTCCCGGTGACACCAAAAGCTAAAAAAAGGTTTTGAAGAAATATTACAAAAATGGGAATTGCAAGCACAAATTGTTTTGCAAATATATTATTCTTCAGGGCGTGGCAGTATGATAATATCATTGATAGATAACGATTACTAGTGTGTGGGTTGGCAAGAAAAATAGGCAGACAGTTGGACAGTGTTACAAGCTTATATATATATATATATATGCCATAGCTACAGAGAATGTTCAGACAGATTTTTGGTAGGGTTTCCATCATGACTGAATGCTTTCTGTGTTATTTGTATCAGCTTTTACACAACTTCAATCAATGAGAGTTACTATAACAACCAGTGTGACCTAAAGGTCTTGGTTACACACGCCCAAACTACAAATCATAAAACATTTGTGTCTTTTCAGCCCTGAGAGAAAACCTAAAGACTCTCAATAATATAAGTACTTCACAATTATGGTGTTTAAAAACATCAAGAGGGAAGGAAATACACAAATAATAAACTAGCGCCAGAGGTAAAGAGTATGGGATGAACCAGCCATGCATGTCTTGTCTAAATGTTTGATATTTCTTACTGTTGGCAAATCTATTACCAGCAACTATCCCCACATCCTTGTTTATCATGCTTTTCCTCAATGAGGAGCAATCCAATGTATAATTAGCATGCTTTCCTTCCCCATATGCCTAATTTTTGTTTTTCTATGTTGAAATGCAGATACAGTGTTACCAGCAAATTTCTCATTTTGTCTACATCCCAATGCAGAGAGATAATATTTATAATGACAGTTGGCAGTAAAAGCAGTTTTTGCTAAGCATTAGCGCAAATCCATGGCACAAAATCTAATGTAAATTAATAGGGATACATCACCTAAAATGCATACAAAATTACAGATATCTAACATAAGAATGTAAAGACAGAAAGCCTAGGTATTTGCAAAAGGATGAGAGGTAAAAAGGCTCTTAGCGTTCAGAAGCTGGATAAGAACTTTCATTTATTCCAGACGTATAAACATTAAGCTTGTTCGCTAATGGAAGACAAAGGTCTCACCTGGAGAAACTGAAGGATAAAATCAAGCATAAACTTACTGTATGGTTGCTTGGCAACCGAACACAGTACCACACAGCCATTATAATACTGTTTTTTTTTCTGAACACTGCATTCAGCTTATAATTTAAAATGTATGTAGGAGTTTGTACAATCAAATATTTTCGTTTTGTAACAAATTCGATATACAGAAGGATTTAAATATTTTAAATAACAAAAGTAACAAAAGATTAAAGGAACATGCTAACATTTTCTTTTAGTAAGACTTGGGCAGGGCTGGACTGGGAATTAAAACCAACCCTGGAAATTATGGAATACCAGCCCCGTATTTCATGGTACCATTTTGTGCCCATACACTGCCCATTTACTACCATTCAAATGTTTGGGGGGGAAATGTTTTTTTCCTTGTTTTTGAAAAAAATGGCCATTAGAACAACATGCAATGGATCAGCAATACAGTGTAGACATTGTTAATGTCCTAGGCCTCACTTTGAAACAACCTTGCTGGAGTGATGGACTGGCCTCACCCACAGTGGACTCTTTATAAGTGGACAGATAAGAGTTACATTGGAGTTAAACTGTTGGAAAACTGCAGGGAGTGCAATACCATCTCCCCATGCAATCAGCAGACATCATCCTAATCAAGCCATCCTAATCAAGCCTTCTGAATGACCAACAACCTCTACAGACCCTATCCACCCATCCTAGCAGTACTCTGCTTCTGTTTCACTTCGCCCTCAACCACCAACTAGATTGTAAGCAGGTCTCTCTTCTCCTTTTGTACCAGTTTGTTATTTTGTGTGATTTTAAATGATTCCCCTGATTGTAACAGCCCTATGAAATCTGTTGGTGCCATATTAATAAATGTAATGTGATGTAATTGACCATTGTAGCTGGAAACAACTGATTTTATAGGCGTACAGAGGTTCTTTATCAGCAACCATCACTCCTGTGTTCTAATGGCACGTTGTGGTCGCTAAGAGGCTAATTTACCATTAGAAAACCATTTTGCAATTATCTTAGGGCAGTTAGAAATGTCCTTGTTTTTCATGAGTGACCACGAACATTTGAATGATAGTGTATGTTGGGTCCCAATCCCAATATTTTTGTTCAGAATACATACAAACCATGCATTTAAAAAGTATATTTGAAAAAACGAATTGTTCATAAACAAAATAGGCATGAAAACACGTAGTTACTAATATCACTGTGCCTCATGACATCATATATTGGATTGGACAAACTAGGAGAGCACCAGTATAATAACTGAATAAAGTGTACAGTTTAATGAAAACAAAGTTCTTTAAAATACAGATTTTACTTTCATAGTATATTAAAAACAGTTCAACAAAAAAAGAAGAAAAAGACAGGCACTCTGGTTTAACTTATATTCGAATCAATATTTATTTCAAAGAAGCCGATCCACATACAATCAGTATGGGAAAATTAGCAAAAACAAAAACTGTGCCTCACTGTAAGCATATAGTGAATTAAAACAGTATCAATGTAACCATTTGTGTGAATTAACTGCATACAATCAAAAATAAGAGCGTATAATTGCTTGATAACTAATAAAGCTTGTGAATAATTGCCTTGTGCTGTCTGTCAAAAGTGAACACTTGTGAATGATTATGTAATAATTATGTGTATATGCATTAATATCTGAAATCTAATCCATAAAGCAGGTAAGTGTTAATGCTTAAACTAAAAAATGTATTTTACAAGAAGAGCTGAGACATCGAATAATTTATCTTCATAATTATGTGACTGTAAATGAATAATATAAAGATGTGTGTGTACAAATTAAAAATAAAAACATTACTAATTAAATAATAAGATGTATTTGTTGACGGGTTGTGGCATGATGCCGGTAACGCAAGAAGGAGCACCCAGTTATTATCCATTGAATGTTCAGTGACTGAAGCAAAGCAAGCATTGTAATTTGGATCTCCTTGCTGGTCTTAATTGGGACAGTTTTTTTTTGGGGGGGGGTATATAATAAACAGTTTAGTTATCCTAAACAAATTAGAGCTAAAATGTAAAAGGGAGGCTGAGGGAGGGGGGGAGTGGGTGATCTGCATATGTGAGAGAGTGAATGTGTGTATCTACATATGTGTAAGTGTATTGTGTTAGAGTGACTGTGTGTGTACGTATGTACAAAATTGTACAAGAGCCTTAGGCAGGTATGCAAGTGAGAATGGTTTAACAAAATGCAAAGTGAGTGAACAGAAGAAAAATCTAAATCAAATCAATATTTGGTGTGACAAAACAGCACCAATTTTTACACTTTCACAAAGTCAGGGATTCTGTAGGCATATAGTTAGGTATATGGTTAAACAATTATAACTTGTGCTAACGATCAACAATTTCATATGTAGGTTAAAACACAATTATTAACTTAAACAGAAACAGCTGTGTCATAGGTATAAAAATAGGAACAGCCAACCTCAAACAAGTCTACAGCAACAAGACACAAGGTAGATATACAGCATCAGCAAGGTCCACCCCACGCAGAAATTTCAAGGCAGGCAGGTGTTTCCTGATGTTCTGTCCAAGCTCTTTTCAAGAAGCAAAAACAAATGGACAATGTGGAGGAAGGTAGACTCAGTAGTCTGCAGCAGATGAAAGACACATCATGCTTACTTCCCTTCGGCATCAGAACATGTCCAGCAGTGGCATTAGCTCAGCATTGCCAGAAACCAGAGGGGCACTGGTACACCTATCTACTGTCCAAAGAAGTATGGTCAGAAGTAATTTTCATGGAAGACTTGCAGCCAAAAAGGACACAGGAACTTGGGTGAAGAAAAAAAAAATCCATCCTTGATACTGAACCTTTCTGTATTCCCAATGTAACCCTGTGTGTTAGCCTTTCAAGAGCCTATCTAAGAAGCATTTTCTTGTTATTTTTGGTACAGACAATGTCCACCAAACACAGAGATAAAAGCTAGACTGCAAACTTAAATGACCAGTAGGTATGCAATAGGAAGAGGAGTCTATGCAAAAATAAGCGCATTAAAATACATAAGCTTATTTTCATGCCTAAAACATTTCCTCTACCAGGATTATTCTGTCAAAGATTCGTGAGATGCTCAAGATGATATAGTTTTTTTGAAACATAATTGCTGTATGGATCCTGCTCTGACTTTCCAGCTTTCCCAACGTTGATTTACGATGTGAGGAAAGCATTTTTTTTTCTATGGAAATGAAAAAAAAACCTATAAGCTGAGCTGATATTTCCCCCTTAAAAAGGGAAACATTAATTAATGCAGTTTCAAGTCACTTTTTATTGTAGCTTACTTTTGGGGTCTTACTCTAAAATACTTACCATTTACCCAAACAAACTGAAAATATCAGTGCCATGGGCAACTCAAAAAACTAATCGTTAAGGATATTTTATTTTTGTATATAGAAGCCCACTATTCAAAGGTTTAAAATACACATATAAAAAGGTAAGTTGGTACAGTAATTATAAATAAATTATCCTATCACCTAGGATCTTGGCTCAAAGAAATGGAGCGTAATAATTATGCATGTAGTAGCACAATATTTACAATAATATATATTGTAAATATTGTGCTACTACATGCATAATTATTATGCTCCATTTCTTTCAGCCAAGATCCTAGGTGATAGGATAATTTATTTATAATTACTGTACCAACTTACCTTTTTATTAGTGGATTGGAGGAGGGTTGGTGAAAGGGGTATATCATATGGGCATTTTTCAGTATTATGGGCAGGGGTAGTGTCTTTTTTGTATGCATATTTGGTCGTATGTTTTTATTGTTAAATTTACTGATTTCATTCAGGGTTCAATTTGATTCCTACATTTTCTCTGATTTCATCTGAGGGTCTCTAAATTTGAAATTCACAGGGCCCTAACACTTAATAGTTGTAACATATGTATAACATTACTATGATTTTTATAAGTGTCTCCCTCCATTCTTTACTTTTGCTTCTTCGGCTTCTTTGTTACTCTTTGTTTCTTTTTCCGGTTTATTTTAGTTCAAGAATACACATTTATCTGCTTTTTCAGAGCACTTGTTTTAAAAATGCATGTTATTTTTGACGTTGCCCTTTTCCTTATTGTATGTTGTTTCTTCCTGTTTTTTGAACTTTCAGGTTAATGTGTTCTAGTCTCTGCTCCTCCAATTGGTTTCCATGGTGATACATTTTTACTTGCTTCTTTGGATTATGGTAAGTGTGACCTTTTTTCTCATACCCTTCTCTCTTTCAATTGTTGACAGTTCAGGTCTTTTGTGAAATATTTGAAGTCTGGTGGTGCCCTGAAAATAGGCTACACTGTGTACGCTAGTACAACTCACCTAATCTCAGTAAACTAAAGACAAATCCAATATATCTATGCATCGCTGTCACTATAAATTCTCTGTAATCTACATTTTTGACATTATAGATCCCTGACAATTTAACTGGTTTTTTTTATTATTATTGTGGATGCCCTGAGAGATCACCTGAGAAGATGACACTCAAAAACACCCCCTAGGAGCATTCTTACTCTCAATGTTGAGTGTGGGACTGGGTTCCATTTAGACTGGAGTGGATCACGGCTTATGGTTATTTTCAAAATTTTAAGGTTCTAGTTCTCCACTTACTCAGTATCATCATCATCAAGGTAATGTCTAAGGCATAGTTTTGAACAACATATATAAACCTCAGAAAAGAATACAAGAAATTACAACGGGGTCCCTTCATGTAAACTATGTGAACAATTGTTTGTTAATAAAAGCTACGACTGAGAAAAATATTTTTATTTCCTTTTTTTTCAACCTGCCCTCTCCAGTTATGCACATCTGCCCCCAGGCTTGCCACTCTGCCCCCAGGAATGCCTTATACCCCATATATGCCACTGTGCCCCATGATATGCCCTCCTGCACACTCCTCCAAAATGATTGATCTCTCTGTAATCCATACAAGGTCGTAGGCTACCATCTTTTTTACTTACGAAAAAGATACCAGCTCCTGCTGGGGACATGGAGGGTGTGATGAAACCTTTCTTTAGGATCTCTTGGATGTATTCTTTTAGTATCCGTAATTCATTTTCTGAATTATAGGAAATAAGGGCTCCGGGTAGGAGATCTATAGGGCAACCATATGTTCTATGGGGGTGGTAGTATTTCTACCCACCTTTTGTCGAATACGTCTTTGTATTGTTGGTACTCTTTGGGAAGGAGGACTATGAGCCTTTTTCTGAGATTTGTTGCTTCTATCAGTTCAATGCCTGTAGATGGTGCCTAAGAACAAGTCTAAGGTTGTAGCATAAAGCTGTCTGCAACCAGGCCCATCTACATCTGGCTGCCCCACACCGACTTCTGAGCCTGAACCTGTCCCTATAAAGAGATTAAT
This sequence comes from Spea bombifrons, assembly GCF_027358695.1. Taxonomy (NCBI): domain Eukaryota; kingdom Metazoa; phylum Chordata; class Amphibia; order Anura; family Pelobatidae; genus Spea; species Spea bombifrons. The sequence continues at coordinate 74,378,066 of NC_071091.1, forward strand.
ACCTGATCCGGTACCCGCAGTTATGGCAGCTCTGCTATTTATTAACATGAATGATGTTAAATAAAGTTTAAAAAAAAAAACGATGTTTTAAGTTAAGTCCCGGGCAGGCGCCCCTGCTACCAAGGCTGGCCCTGCCTTTATCATTCTAAATACAAGGGTGCATGTATTTGGAGTCTGAAGACAACTTTACCTCAATTTACCCAAGACTAATGCACTGAGGTCCAGAAATCATGTCAGTTTGGATTTGTTTTCGCAACACGATTTAAAACGTTTTATCTTCAATTTATATATATTTCCCAGGAAATGAGATATAAATATCCCTATAAGTAGAGAGACTGCTTGTTCAGCCTTGTAAATCACTCCCATTCATTTAATTCTAAAGAAAGAAATGACTCGCTAAAAGATCAATGAATGATAAGCTCAATGAATCTTAACAGTTCCTTCATAAATGAAGGAGAAACAGCTGTCAATGAGAAGGATAAGTACATCTGGCCATGTACTGGTTGACCACAGGGGCTTACTTTCCTGAATAAAAGTACTGGAATATTCTTTAATATTAGGCCGTACCAAGATTTGTGTTTGATTTGTAGATTTTTGGGGGACTTAGCCCCTTTTTGGGTTTAGTCTCATTATTAATCATTTTTTTGGTTGTTTGATGGCAATTGTAGGTTAAAGAGAGAGAGAGGTTAAACAGATGGGTATGTGTGATTATGAAAAGGGAAGGTAGTGAGGCAGATGGACAAGAGGTCATCAGAGTGGTAAAAAAAACAAAAGCAGTCAGGAGTGCGTGCTGGCAAGGCAGTTGAGGCACAAAGTAAACAGCATTATGGGTGAAGATACTTTAGATTTTACTTTTAACCCCTCGGTGGGAGTATATATCAGAAGAGAAGATGAGGATGTCGTGTAAGTATACCACTACGTACTGGTCAAGGAGGTCCCTGAAGATGTAATTTAGGAAATGTTGAAAGGATGCTGGGGCGTTACACAGACCGTAGGGCATGACCAGTTATTCATAATATCCGTAGCGGGATCGGAAAGCAGTCTTCCATTCATCGTTTTGGCGCGAAGCAGATTATAGGCTCCTCTTAGATCCAGTTTGGAATTGACAGTAGTTGTTTGGAGACATTCAAGGAGTTCAGGAAAAAGTGGAAGAGGGTATTTATTTTTGATGGTGATATGATTGATCTCTCTGTAATCCATACAAGGTCGTAGGCTACCATCTTTTTTACTTACGAAAAAGATACCAGCTCCTGCTGGGGACATGGAGGGTGTGATGAAACCTTTCTTTAGGATCTCTTGGATGTATTCTTTTAGTATCCGTAATTCATTTTCTGAATTATAGGGAATAAGGGCTCCGGGTAGGAGATCTATAGGGCAACCATATGTTCTATGGGGGTGGTAGTGTTTCTACCCACCTTTTGTCGAATACGTCTTTGTATTGTTGGTACTCTTTGGGAAGGAGGACCTCCTGTCCTCTCTTCATGTTCTTCTCCAATATGGAGTATATGAATCCCTTCTGCGACTGTTCCAAGTGGTGAGAACACATGGTTGAGGAGAATGTCAAGGTACCCGTTGACCACACGATGAAGGGATCATGAAGGCATAACCAGGGTCTTCCAAGAATAACTGTGAATAGTGGTGAGGGAACCAGATCAAATGTGAGTAGTTCTGTATGTCTCCCTATGGAAACCCATATGGGTGCGGTCTGTTTAGTGAGGGGACCCGATTTTAAGAAGGATCCGTCCACAACCTGTATTTGTAATGGATTTATTTTATCGTATACATGGATGGACAAAGCATGAGTAATCAGTAATGAGGAAACATCCACTGGACCCAGAGTCTATCAGAGCTTGGCATTCATAGGTGTTCTTATTCCACTGCAAGGAAAGAAAAATGGGTAAGGTAGGAAATATGGTGGTCAGAGTGGTTGACACAAAGGCGAGGTCACCGGGCTTACACCTGTTTTTTTTTTTTTCTTTCTTAGGGCAGGTTTCTACTGTATGTTTAGAGCGACCGCAATAGAGACAAAGGTTCTCTTGTCTTCTGCACTGCAGTTCTGTTGGTGGTTGCCTTCCTTGAACCAGACTGACTTGCATAGGTCCTTCTGTCTGGACTGGAGAACAGGAAGCAGAAGGAAAATTAACACCCTCCGCTAGGATTAATTTATCAGGAATAACATCTGAATGGTTTAGAATAAAAAATGGAACTAGACAGGGATGCCCAGTTTCCCCACTACTATATGTCCTTTCTTTGGAACCCCTAGCACAATACCTAATAGTTAAATTAAAGGCTCAATGTTCCCCAAGGGACAAATTAAAATGAACCTTTATGCAGATGATATCATGCTTATGCTTTCTGACCCAATATATGCATAGAATATAAAATCACTGAAATAGAAATATATGGCCATTTCTCTAATTAGAAATTAAATATATCTAAGTCCAGTATTGTAACCTTAAAAAAAAAAGTAAGAAATGCAGAGAAAGTTTTCTTTTATATGGAATATATCGAATACTTGGGGATTTTAATAAAAACAAAAGCAGAACAAATATTAGAAATTATCAAACTCTATAAAAAAAAACTAAGAAATACTGTGTATATTGGGGCCACATAGACATATTGTTGTGGGGTCATATTAACACGGTTTAAATCCTAGATTCTTCCCATTTGGCTGTATCTTTCCAGGTCGATACCAATGGCTCTTTCAGAAAGTCACCTTAAAGATCTACAAATAGTTTTAGGCCAGTTTATCTGGAGAAATAAGAGACCTCGAGTTGCAAAAAATTTAATGTGTAGAAAACGAAAAGACGGTGGACTTGGAGCGGTTGACATTAAAAAATATCATGACTCACATATGTTATTACACATGAGTAACTGGTTAATACCTGACAATAAAACAGAACCTTGGTATTAAATGGAAAGGGAGAATGAAGGAAACTGGGATCCAGATTTTTTTTGGTTATATTTTTCAAAATATCAGAAATGGCTTGAACAAGAAGGGGACCTGATAATTAACAACCAATTAAATTTATGAAAAAAATTAAGGAAAGGAGAAAATAGTATGGATCAGATCCCAAATAACTGTCCACTTACCATACTTCAAGTAGAGATAGAAAATACCGATGTTGAAGACTGGCAACATAGACTGGCAACGTATCAAGAAATTGAGCGATCTGTTAGTAGGTGACGAGATAAGGTATTTTTATCTCTCAAAACAGAATTTAATCGACAACGGATATATTTTAACGCCGTATTTGTTGGATTATAAAGCGATCCCCCAACAAACTGAATATTAATTTAGGAAAAAAAAAGAAAAAGCCTGACTATAAGACAATCCTATAGGAAAAAAGTTTTTCATATTTAATAATATTTTTTCATATTTTATAATATTTACTAACATAACAAAATGAGAAAAAAACACAGGATGCCATTTTTCATATGAAGATCGGATTGGAATAATCCCAAAAGTAAAACCTTATGTACGTTGTCTAAATCTTCTAGAATTACAATTTAAAATCAACCAGAGATGGCATATGGTACCAAAAGATGTATCTAAAATGTTCCCGGCGGTATCACCTAAATGTTGGAGATACAAAACCGGACAACGTACATATATCATATCTGCTAGGACTGTATATGCCTTCAACCAATATGGAACATGATCATAACTGGGAACTTCTGGGCTCCGGTTACCCGGAGCCTTCCCTCGCGGGACGCGGCCAGGACTGCACACTGACGTAAGCGGACGGGAAACACTCCCATTTAAAGGAAAAATGGGCGGGGAGTGGGACGTGTCAAGACCCCGCGACCTGGAGGATTCGGGTCTTCACCAGGAGAACCGGAGAAGCAGTGCTCAACCAGCCAGCTCCAGGTCAAACCTGGAGAATTCCCAGGTATGAATATGATTTATGGTGTATTGAGAGCCCTTGGGATTGATGATATAAATAGAAAACCAGAAACAGTTTTACTATTTTTAGCTTGGCCAAGATTGAATCCGGAATTATTTTTCTTGAGTATACATGTATTTTTGGCAATTACCGTATTTCCCCAAGTATAGGATGCTCCCTTCATTTTGGGGCCCGAATATTACATATTATTGTACTGGCTGCCTGGGCATGATATGAGTGTGATTCATGTTAGCTGCTAGCACATCCACACTCCGATCATGCTCAGGCAGCCAGTACATGCACATCCCTTTCAGCCTCCCTGTGCCCCCTACACACGGATCTATGCTATTACACACACACATACATACCGTATTTGCTCGATTATAAAACGACGCCCCAAAATCTGAATATTAATTCATGAAATTTAGGAGATTATAAAACGAGGGGTATTTTTCAGAGCATTTGCTCTGAAAAAAACTTGTCTTATAATCGAGCAAATACGGTATATTCATTCATTTACTCCCCCCACCCTTACCTGAACTGCAGATCTTCTGGTGCCGCTCGCAGAGTCACCTCGACAGATTAAGAGAGACTGCGGAGCAACACAGAGGTAAGCAGCAGGTCCCCTTTCCGGTAAAAAAAAAAGTTTAAAGAAATCTACCACCACTGTTTAAGACGCAGTTTTTAGACCCCAAATTTTTCTAAAAAAGGTGCGTCTTATACATGGGGAAATACAGTAAATATCTATTGGTAATAAACTGGAAATCACAAAAGCTACCCTCCTGGGTACAGCTGAAGCATCAAGTAAAATACCAACTAGAGAAATCAGAGTAAAAGAGCGGAAAAAGGCTATAAGTTATGGAGAGAAGTGTATGATGAGGATTAAGGTTGTACGGGTGGAATATAAATATATATAAATATATGCTTATTCAGACTTCTTAAAAAAACAGCGGCTGTTCCCGTTCAAAGTATAGGAATCCAGGGTAATCAGTGTTCAAGAAGGCTGAGGTCAGAGGGGTCAAGGAGGCAACAAGAATCAAAAAGGTACAGGATTGGTTGGTTCATAGACAGCCGGTGAAGATGTTTTAATAATCATTGCCAACACATGTTACAGACTTCCAGGAACATCAACATAGCAGGTGGAATAGTGCTGGAGAATGTCTACTGCACAGGGTTCTCTGGTGGCTGGCAGACAGACAGTGCAGAAAGTCCCAGGTTCAAGCCCAAGTAACAACTAGAACACATGCAGTTACACCATGCCTGTGCATGGACAGTTGCATAGGGCTGACAGTTCTATTGCCAAAGGGGTTTATTCACTAAAAAGGAGTTGCATTATTAACCCTCTCGCTTTACTATTCGTTGTGGAGGGCCAACCCCAGCAAGAAGGGATGACCCGGTCCTGCATAATGTGCAAGAACACTGAAGAAGTCTTGCTGATCAACTAAGCATTATGTAGAGCCAACCATACTCTTCCTGCAGCAGATGCTCACTAGTATTGTCCCTTAAGAATGTATGGTGAACACAACTCTCCCGTATACTATCTTTCCAACTCTATCTTTAGTGAATAAACTTCATTTGGTTTGGAGAGATACATTTTGTTGGTACTTTTTTTTTTTTTTTGAGAAGTAATTTTTATTTTGTCAATAGAGAAGATGACTTCCAAATAAACTCAAATACAGACAAAACACCACATCACAGGTACAGTGTACACATCACGACAACGCCAATGAGCGCGAAACAGGAGATAACGTAAACAGAATGTACCCTAATAATAGGCCCATGGCACAACGCCCAAAGGACGAAGGCACACATTGAGCGCACATAATAACAGCGCCGGCGAGTCTGGAATAGGTGTAAGTATCGAAAATCATCTCCGGAGAGAAATGCAGAGAAAAGAAAAGAGATAAAGCCAGAAGACCAAAGATAAGCACCGGAAAAAGGAGAGGGGGAGAAAGAAAAAAAATAAAAAATAAAAAAAAAAAAGAGATAGAACTCTCAGAAACCTCAGAGCCGCAGCCAGCCGAACAACAGGTAGCAGCCACAGGTCAGATCCACGAAACCGTTGCTGGTGACATCCCAAATTTCTCCATCCACGGGCCCCAGGTGAGAAAGAAAATGTGGGACCTGTCATGCAGGTAAGCCGTGATCTTTTCCATCTTCAGCATATGCCAAATCTTAGCTTCAACGACGTGCAGCTCAGGAGTGCCAGATTTCCACACTTGGGCAATAGCGAGACGGACCGCCGTACAGACTCGAAATATAAGACGATGCGCTGGTTTAGACAGAGTATCCGAAGGATAGCATCTACAGAGAAGAGCCGACCAAGGCTCGGGTCGGAGGGACTCCCCAAGAGCATCGCTCAGCAAACTGAAGAAATGGGCCCATATCGGCACAAGCTTGGGGCAGGCCCACCAAATATGCAGCGGGGTCCCCACCTCGTCACAGCCACGAAAACAGAGAGGGGAATGCGTCGGGAACATACGGTGCAGGCGTGAAGGGGTGAGATGCCAGCGAGACAACACCTTAAAGCAGTTCTCCTGCACAAGAGTGCAGGCGGTGACTTTCCAAATGTTCTCATAAATCTCCCCCCAATCAGAGGAGTCGAGAGCTTGATCCAAATCGGTCTCCCATTGGCTTTCAAAAGAAGGCGAGGACGAGTACTTCACCCCCAAAGCGTGGTTGTACAGAAGTGATATCGCACCACCGATTCTATGGGGACGCGCGCACAAGTGTTCATAAAAGGTAGCAACGTAATCCGGAAAACGCTTGAGGAACTGAAGGAGAAAATGAGAAACCTGGCGGTATCGAAAAGTTTCAGACATAGGCATGTCGTGCAATGAGACTAGTTGCTGGAAGGAGTAGGGCCGACCGTTGAGGAGCAGATCTCCCACTGTAACCAGACCCTTATCAACCCACCACTGGAACGGACGAATCTGAAGACCTGCCGGGAAATCTTGATTCTGGAACACCGGTTGCAATCTAGAACCATTGTCCATGAGCTTATATTTGCGACGAACCCGGTACCAGAGAGAGAACGAATGTAGGAGGGTAGGGCTGTCAGAGATCCTGCTTTTATCCAGGGTAGGGAGCCACATAAGCCATCGGAGATTCGCCCCAGAGGAGAGATCAGACTCCAGCTGAACCCAGCGCGCAGGGGAGGGGCGCACCGAGAGGGACAAAAGCATGGCCAACTGAGCTGCAACATAGTATTCATAAAGGAGGGGAGTGGATAGCCCTCCAGCCTTCTTCGACCTATATAGGGTCGATCTAGCAAGCCTGCTCCTCCGGCCCTGCCAAACAAACCTCTCAATAGCCCCCTGAAGGCCCGCAATATCTTTCCGAAGGATCGGCAAGGAGATGGAACGAAAAAGATACAACAACTTGGGCAACAAATTCATTTTCACCGCATAGATCCGCCCCATAAACGATAAAGCGTAGGTGGACCAAGTGGCAAGATCGCGCTTTAGGGTCTGAATTAGCGGCAGGTAGTTGGCCGCATACATCTGGTGATGAGAGGGGGTGATATTAATGCCCAAAGACCGCAGGGAGAAAGGCCGCCATTTAAAATCAAAATTAAGGGAGAGGAGCTTAACCGTAGGGGAGGGAAGACTAACATTGAGGGCTTCGCATTTATCGGAATTGATTTTGTAACCCGAAAGCTTCCCGAACCGTCCAAGCAACTGATACAAATTAGGCAGGGACGTGAGGGGGGACGTCAAAGAGAGCAGGACATCGTCTGCAAACAAGCTAAGTTTGTAGTCCCGACCACCCACAGTAAGACCCTTAATATCCGGGTGCAGACGGATGGCCTGAGCTAACGGCTCAATAGCCAGTGCAAATAACAATGGCGAGAGGGGACAGCCCTGGCGGGTACCCCCCTTAATTGCAAAAGACCGGGAGCGGAACGTGCCAATATCCACCACGGCAGAAGGAAGCGTATATAAAGCCTGCGCACCTCGCAAAAATGCCCCGGAAAAGCCAAAGGCCCGCAAGACCGACCACAAATACCCCCAGTCCACTCGGTCGAAGGCCTTTTCCGCGTCCAGAGACAGGAGCATCATTGGTGACCCGAGTCTCCGACACGAGTGGACCAGGTTCAAAGAGCGCCTAATATTATCCGGGGCCTCCCTCCCCGGGACAAAGCCCACCTGGTCAGGATGGACCAGAGCGGGCAAGACCTTGTTTAACCGGAGGGCGAGTATCTTGGCAAAAAGCTTCAAATCAATATTAATAAGGGAGATGGGTCTATAACTGGAACAGAGCGAGGGGTCCTTGCCCTCCTTGGGGATCATAACTATCTTGGCTCTCTGCATGTCTACAGAAGGGCACGCCTCCCCCTTGAGGAACATATTAAATAATGTGGCCAGATGCGGAAGAAGGCAGGCAGCGAAAGATTTATAATATTTAGCGGTAAAGCCATCGGGACCCGGAGCCTTCGAATTCTTAAAACACTTAAGGGCAGCAGAGACCTCATCCACCGTAATAAGGGCATTCAGGTTAGCTAGGGCCGAAGGAGCAAGCGAAGGCAACTTACACTCAGAGAGAAACTGTTGCAGGCCAGACGAAAGCGAAACCTCAGGGGCCGCCTTCTTGCCGTCGTATAGGTGAGAGTAGTACTCCGCAAACCGATCCGCAATCACTCCAGGGTCAGAGGTCAGGCTGCCCGATGTAGTCTTTATATGACGTATAGTCCGGGAGCGTATGAGGTTCTGGAGCCTCCTTGCCAACATAGTGTCTGGTTTATTCGCCTTCTCAAAAAACCGCTGTTTAGTGCGGAGAAGCGCCCTGGTAGTGTCAGATGAAAGCAAGAGGTTAAGCTGGCCCCTGGTGGAAACTATCTCCCGCAGAAGACGAGCATCCCCGGAGCGCTTGTGCTCCGCTTGAAGTCTGGAAAGGGTGGCCCCAAGGTCCTCCATCTGAGAAAGATGTTGCTTCCTCTTGGCTGAGTTCAGAGCCAGGAATTGGCCTCGGAGAACAGCCTTGTGGGCATCCCAGGTAGTGCCGAGGGTAACATCCGGAGTCAGGTTCTCCTCAAAGTAGGTAGTAAGGGATTGGGTGATGGTCTCACGAACAGCAGGGTCGAGAAGCAGGGAATCGTTGAGTCGCCAGAACGGTCGCAAGTTCGGCGGGAGAAGGCCGACCAGGGAAATCTCAACCATGGCGTGATCGGACCAGGAGATCTCGTGTATCTTAGATCCAAGAAGCGACGGGAGGAGGCATTGATTGAGGAAAAAATAGTCCAGCCTAGAATACATTCTGTGGGGGTGAGAGAAAAAGGAATAGTCCCGATCAGTAGGATGGAGGAGCCGCCATGCATCAAAGAGTCCACTCGACTTGACAAAGCGCTGCAAGGGTTTAAAAATAGAGGTCGGACACGTCCGGGCAGTCGAAAGAGTCCGATCCATATAGGGGTCCAGAACTGAATTAAAATCCCCGCCAATAACAAGACCACCCGGTGGAGTCGTGAGAAGCAACTGAGCAAGCTGATCAAAAAACGCAGATGTCGGAGGGCTAGGAGCATACACGTTGACAATCGTGAGCGGCTGATCGTTAAGCAATCCATCCAAACGTAGGTATCTTCCCTCCTGATCAGAGAACTTGTGGAGGACACGAAAAGGAAGTCTCTTATGTATGAGAATGGATACACCATTATGCTTATCTGGAGCTGCAGAATGAAAATGTACAGGAAATCGCGGATCCCAAAACTTAGGGAGACAGCGCTGCCGGAAGTGGGTCTCCTGGAGTAGAACAATGTCAGCTTGGGAGCGGACATAGTGCCTCACCGCCATACGCCGCTTTTGCGGGGCGAGCAACCCTTTCACATTATGGGAGACTATCTTCAGCCCGGGACGATGGAAGGAAGCCATTGGTCAGAAAGCTGGGCTCAGAGGAGAAGAGAGAAGAGGGGGAAAGACAAAAAAAAAAAAAAAAAAAAAACACAAGGAGAAAAGGAAGAAGAAAGAAAGAAAAAAGAGAAGAAAACAGAAGAGAGAACACCAGTGGGACAGACCACCAGGAAGAGAACAATACAAGGCAAACGGAATAGACTCAACCCAAATGTGTCTATTTCAAGAGTAACACAGGGGAACCAGGAGGAGGAGGAAACGACACTCCCCCCGGCAACAATCAAAAAACGGAACACAGCACCAGTAAAATGGAGCAACAGAACAAACCCGATCAGGGCAATAAGGAGCGACAACCCCTACGATGGACCACGGCTACAACCCTCCCGTAACAGGACCAGACAAACAGTCACAAAGACATGTGCGGAGGAGAGGTGAAGTGAGTGCAGATGAGAGAGAAAAAAAAAAAAAAAAAAAAATGAATAGGCATGAGTGTGTGGGAAGTGTGAACGGAATCGGCGAGGCACAGCGTGCAGGTAGCCGCTAGAGACGACGTACATGCTGTAGTCATACCGCAAGTGCCTAATATATTTATATATATATATATATATATATATGTGTGGGAAGTGCGTAGAGAGGCGGTGAGGCACAAAGTGCAGGTAGTCGCCATAGACGATGTACATTCTGCGGTCATACCGCAAGTGCGTGATAGATAGATATATATAAAAAAGAAAAAAACATGCATGAGTGTGTGGGAAGTGTGCACGGAGTCGGCGCGGCACAGTGTGCAGGGGGCCGCTACAGGTGACGTACAGCCTGCAGTCACAGCGCAAGCACTGAGAAGCGCCCAATATAATAACAAAAAAAAAAAAAAAAAAAAAAAAAATGAATATGCATGAGTGTGTGGGAAGTGCGTAGAGAGGCGGTGAGGCCCAAAGTGCAGGCAGACGCTATAGACGATGTACATCCTGCAGTCATACCGCAAGTGCGTGATAGATATATATATATTAAAAAAAAAAAAAAAAAAAAAAATGAAAAAAAAAAAAAAAAAAAGGAACATGCATGAGTGTGTGGAAAGTGTGCACGGAGTCGGCGCGGCACAGCGCGCAGGGGGCCGCTACAGGTGACGGACATCCTGCGGTCACAGCGCAAGCACTGAGAAGCGCCCAATATAATAATAAAAAAAAAAAAAAAAAAAAAAATAAAAAAAAAACCGTGTGCAGACATAGACAGGACCCCACAGGCATGGAGCCAGCAGTGCGGAGCCACATACTTATGCAGACTGGCAGACATGCAAACAGATAAAGAGCGCCGAGTAAATCACATAGTGTTGATAGCAGCTAGACGCAATGTACAGTCTCTAGGCACAGCGGCCACACAATACCCAATGCGATAATGATAATAGTAGGCAAAATAATAAGAAAATAAATAAATAAATAATAATAAAAAAAAAAAAAAAAAAAAAAAAAAAAAAAAAAAATTTGTAAATATGCAGGACACCACGCATCAGAAGTATGGAGCTACGGAAATATGCACATACGGGGCCGTGCGACATATAGAAATAGGCGGTACGACAGCATGGAAGCCAGTACACAACACGCACATAGGTATACAGTGGAGGCATAATAGGCAAAACAGGCAACCCCCACACCGACGAGGGGCACCAACACAAATAAATGCATAACGGCGACGGCGAAGTAAAAGAAACCGAAAAACAAAACAAAAACGCGTAGTCCGACATAAGTCCCACGAAAATAATAATAATAATAACCGACCGGAACGATAAAGAAAGCAAAAGAAACTCAAATAAACGCGAATCGAGCACTTGGTCATCCTCCACCAGGAGAGCACGGACGATCCTGAAGGAAGGCCAACAGGTCCCCAAAGGACGCGGTGAGAGAGCCGCAAGGGTCAGCAGAGGCTAAGCCAGTCCCAAGGGCGCTTCAGGGCTATCAGCCGGGCGAGGTGGCGAGTGATGCAAGGCCCGTGGGGAGCGTCCCTCCGGTCGAGGAGAAGCTGCCGTCTCAGGAGGTGGTCGGTCAAGGCTTGCAGGCGGTCGGAGCCCCAGGCGGCGCAGGAACGGCCCAGCGTCGGCAAGCTCCCGTAGTTGGAGAAGGAGACTGCCTTTCTGAACCAGGAGCCTGAAAGGAAAGCCCCATCGATAGGAGACCCCACGCTCCCGCAGGAAATCTGTGAGCGGCTTCAAGGCCCGGCGCTTTCGAAGAGTTGAGGGGGCAACGTCCGCATACCACACCGGGGCAATGCCATCCAGCTCCGGGGAAACATTCCGGGTCGCGCGAAGAACTGCCTCTTTCGTTGTAAAATAGTGGCATTTGAGGACGATATCCCTGGGAGGCTCACCATGTCCCGGTTTAGGACGCAGAGCTCTGTGGATCCGCTCGAGGCGCAGCTCCTCGTCCGGCACGTCTGGCAGAAGTTGCTGTAGGTAGCGGTGGATGTAGGAACGGATGTCCGTCAGGGTCTCCGGAACCCCCCTCACCCGTAGGTTAGAGCGCCGGGAGCGATTATCCATATCCTCAACGGCATCCTGAAGATCAGCGCACGTGGCCTCCAAGCGAGCAATGGCGTCATCTCGTTCCTGTTGAGCCGAGGTAAGGTGATCAACCGCTGCTTCAAGGTGGACGGTCCTGGAGGCTAGAGCAGTGAGATCCGCGGAAATAGCCGACAGGCCAGCTTTAAGATCGGCTTGTAGCTCCTGCTTCACCGACAACACGCAGGCCTTGAGGTCCGCGATGTCGCTGCGTGTACTCAGGCCTGCTGTATCCGCGCCTTCTAGGCCATCACCCCGCGCAGCGTCCTTCTTCTTAAAAAAGTCAGGGAGCTCAGAGGAGGCCCCCGGTTTTCCGCCCCTACGGGTGGACATCACGATGCCCGACAACGGGGCAGCAAAAACGATCGGGTAGGGCTACTGGTAGTGGCTGTAAAAGCTATCGTTGCCGAGGGAGAGCAGGAGCTCAGTCAATGTGCGTCCATTTCCCTCGAGCACCAGGACACGCCCTCTGTTGGTACTTTTAATTAGTCTAAAAGTAGTGACAGCGTCAGTTCTCTTTTACTCTTCAGTTACGGTATTTCTCTTGTCGCACACACTACTGGTGTATGTTGCCTAATATTACGATGTTTTATTACTATTTGCATGCTACACGATGTGATGCGGTAGCTTTGCCAATCATGATAATCACAAAATAGTCTTTGTTCCAATGAATGTGCTGGACCCCTTTTTTCAATGTTTTTATGATGATTTCAAGCCAATTAAAGTCTTCTTTCCTGTTTCTACCCTAATTTGTTGAGAACCATCATTGCTTTGTAACTTTTTATGAGCATATCTGATACATTTTAATATAAGACACACAAGAAAGAAAAGGCAAAATAGGCTCCCTTAAAGATAAAATATAGTATACCCTTAAACATATAGATGTATGTACAAATAAATTTTAAGTGAAAAAAACCTACCTTTAGCTCTTGTAAGGAATTCAATAAACCTGAGATGGCAAAAGATGCCAAAGCATATATGCAATTATGGTCTCAATCCTGCATAAAATGTGCAATGTATTTTAGGACCAGTTTTATCTTCTGATTTTCGTAATAGGTATGTCTGTACATATTTAACAGCAGCTGCTTATTCACTAAAGCAGTATCAATTGTTTACCGATGGCTGAACTTTAGTCCAGCTTTGGTCATTTTTTTAAAGTAAGCCAGCCTTAAAATCATTTAAATTAGAAACCTATCAGCTGATAATAGGTTCCACATTCTGAATTGTAAGTCATAGATTTTGAGGAGGAGACAACCGTAGACAGTGACCTGGAAAATCTTACAGTAAGCCTTAAGATCTTGGCAAACATTTTAATCACAGGAAGGAAGGGATTTTAGGATGCACACAGCCTATTCTCATTGGGAGCTCTGAAGCAGCGAACCCTGAAGCATTATTGTTGCTCTATAAGGCGAACACTATACCTGTGCTTCACACAAATTACACAGTATAAAATTGTTTCTATTTTAATATGTTGTTTTTTTAATGCCGCGGGGGAATTGGCTTCTTCTCATAACTTCCCATTTTTCATTCCTGGTTCTGGCTTGAAATTATCCTATACACACACACACACACATGTGACTCAATTAATTCTTAGTACATGCCGTGTAATTGTGTACTGAACATGCAGTATCTCGTTCAGTCTACCATGTCAAGCTTGATGTAATATGACGATTCAGATCTGTCACAGTAGAAAAGACTTTGGCATTTAATTGATTTAATTGTGCACGATGGTTGAATTTCTGATTTACAAAACAACCCAGAAAAGATTAATTCACTACAAACCAAGAAGGTCTATTCGCAAGTTTTCTACAATACGACAAAATTCCAGTTGCACATTCACTAAAGCCACTAAAGACGTTCAAGGGGGCGGTCTCACAGAAGAGTTCCTCCTGACAGGAAGTAAAAAAAACACAAAAATGTTAGTATTACCAAAAAAATAGTTAGGGATTTCAGGAAAGTGGACCCATATTCAATGGGGAGGGGATTGCCGCTGGGTTGTGGCATTACAAAATCAATAGGGGGTGGCTGGGGGTAATACACATGGCAGTGGGTTGGTTGGGCATCATATTAGCCAATACAAAAAGGGTGGGGGCATCAATACACAAGGGAGGGGATTGGCTGGGGCATCACATAAATCAATATACAAGGGTGTGGGAGCATAAATGCACAAAGGGGGGCAATACACAAGGTTGGGGGGCATTAATCAATACTAAACGGGGCCAAGGCTGGGGGTTATCAATACACAAGGGGCAAAAATACAAAAGGGGCAGTTAATGACAAAGCAGTGTAGAAAATAATTTATGCTTCAGTGCGGCAGAGCCTGTCATGGTGTGTGCTCTCACTCCACCCTGCCTCCAGTGTGCATCAACCAGCTGAAATCCAGCTTGTAACCGCAGTGTGCTCCAGGCTTGTGCAGTTTCATTTGGCTAAACTTGTTTTAAAATGGTTTGTGGACTGACTTTGTTTTACTGTTTAAGTCATTCAGTATTGATCAAATGACATATAAAAGTCAATCAAAAAACTTTTCCCCTGCTTTTTTTCATTATCTCCAAATTAACCCTGTATTAATATGCACTATAAAGCTAAAAGGCCATATTTTCGCTCAGTGAAAAATGAGTGCAGCCCATGCACGCATACATTTCTGATGAAGTGGCCCACTGCGAAAAAACTTGGGACACCCTTGTAATATAGGGAGAAATGGTGCTCCCTTGAACCCTCCTATTTCTGAGGGGACAATGATTTCTCCCCTCACTGCACAAACTGTGGGGCGAGGAGTAATTAACCTATAGAGTATTTGCCCCTTTACACCCCGGGGGGGGGTTATACTTTGGGTGGGTCATTAACATTTAAAAAATGGCCCTTGAGAGCATGGTTTCCCCCAACCTCTTGCCCATTAGGGGCTAAAAACAAATCAAATTTCCTTTGGAAGACACAGACACCATCCTGTGCCCCTCCCCCATCCAACATCATGTAAGATAGAGGGGTTTAAGTCAAATAATGTTTTTAAAATAAAAAAAAATAAAAAACGTACCTACCCCGAAGATCCACCTCGAAGGGAAGGATGAGGCTGCCATTTCAAGTGCGGTTCTAGCAGTGATCCGCAATCTTTGCTCCTCAATATTCGATGGAGGCAATAGAAGCAGTGTACTCAAAGGCCACGTCAACCTTTCCTCACCCCACCGACCACACCTAGGATATCCAATTTTTAAATATATATATATATATATATATATATTAATCGCATATCCATCTTCCAATATCAGCTAGGTAAATGCTTGCTACTCTGCCTTGATAAATGTACGACATAATCCTCTGTATATGCTGATTAAGGATGCAGATTTCATATTAGAAAGGTTGCACAGTCAGGAGCTGAACAGACTATTTCAATTGATAAATGTCCCCGAAAGATGATGAACATTTATATTTTATTTAAAGGACTTCATATTTCAAAATATTCAACATTTGCAGCCATTTGCACAGTTACAATGTTATTAAATGCAGGTTGAGGGTACAAGTATGACTTGAGCAGTAATCACAAATACAATTAAGAATAAGCTTTGCCTCTAAGATATATTTTATGATAACAGTTTATATGAAAATATAAACCATGGAGGTGTTTTCCATTCAATTACTTTTACTGGTCTTTCACACATGCACCTTCCCAGTGCTATCCTCAACAGTAACAGATCTTAAAACTGAAAGACAGAACCCAGCTGTGACCCATCCATGGTGTTTATTTTCTAAAGGGAGAATGTAAAAGAGTTTCCAGGATAATTGCGTTACAGCTAAAGGTGCAGGGACGAGGACCCCCTTTCCCCCCCACCCCTCACTAAAAGACATTCACACACACAATTTCACACACGCAAACACACACACACCGCCCTCTCTAACTCCCTTAACCTCTTCATTCTTACTTCCTCCCTCACTCCTTTACTTTGCCCACAGCTACTTTCTAGATGCTTGCACACACTGTCCGAGCAGCTTCGCTTTCACCGCGGGGACACATAACATTGTATTACGTGACCTCGCCACGTTCCAGTCTCCCTGAGTGCGCAGGTCCAAGTTGGATTTGCCCCTTTTGAAGAATTTGAAGAAATTGCGTTGGCAATTGCTCTCCTGCCCTGCCCTGCCCTGCCTCCAGGCTTCACTATACCAGAAAGAGAGTAAATTCCAGTCAGTTTCTGCTGCAGAAAGAGCTTGGCTGGCCCTGTATACTGAATAGTTAAAAAAAAAAAAAAGTGATATTTCAGTCACCTCAACTATTGAATTATGCATTACACAGGGCCAGCTCAGCACATTACTCTGGAGAAACTTGCCAACGCACCCAAAAACACAGACCCTTAGATCGGATCACACAAACACTGTGCAAGGCACTATTTTACTTTAACGTCAAAAAAACATTTAATGATGACCACTATGATTCAAGGGCTCCTAATTTTGATACATCTTATCATTACAACTAAATTGCCTGCACTCAAGCTGGGATATCCAAACATCCTGCCCTATTTACAATCCCCAAGGGCCTTTTGACTATATGTTAAAAAACACTGAGTTTTGGTTTGTCGGCCAATTCTTGAATAAAAGAACATTGTCTTAGGTGCTTCTTTTGCAAATCACTAAGCGTAAACTGCTTCTCAAAACCGATGATGTGAGACTGTAAAAATATTTATTACTGCTTTCAAAACATAGTGTTACACAATCTAGAAAATGGTTTGAAGACATCGCAGGGCATGCAAAATGCTGCTGTGCTGACATGTCAATGAGAAAAGCAAAGTAATTACCTTACTGCTCCATTAATACCATTTAAAGTAAAACAAAGCATCAAATAAAGCACTAACACGGTCAGGCTTAATTGCATTCTTCAATAACACTTTGCAGCCCATCACGCAACTTAAGACTTGTTCACAATAGATTTCGAAATGTGTGGCTTTTACAAAAAAGAAATAACGTAGAACTATTTGCTGCTTCCCTGAAATAGTTATGATTGAAACACAAGGGGTTATTTGCGCTGTTTTAACTCATACATAACCAACAGGGTGATATCAAACGGTATGCCGATCCTAAAACATTTTTAAAGAAACAACCAGGAAGTGTATCGTCAGCACTTGCCAATTTTGAACTGGGGGAGAAGAAATAAAATATTAGTTGTTCATTCACAGCTATAATATGTATTGGAATTGTAGGTAGATAAGAATCCCTGACTGATGTAGACGATGAAAAAATTATGACAAAAGGATATAATAAGAGATAACTACAGCAGGGAGTTTTTTTCCCGCTTTCTTTAGGGCTGTTGATTGCCAGGCTAAATATAGCCATTTCCTATTTAGTATCCATGACAACTTGATTTAAATCGGAGTCATTTTAACACCTGGACTGCCGGGGGTGTATGCGACCTGTATAACATCTGTGCATTGTTCACTCAAACAGGAAAATATCGTGCTCTCAAAATAAAGTAAAAATAAAAATTCACCTTGTACAATATCTATACCAAAAGATCAGGAAACAAAATAAATTAGATACTGTATCATGTGTGGCTTTAACAAGTATTTGAAAGAATAATAGATAACCATGTAGTATTTCACAGTACAAAAACACAATACTTAACTACACAGATTACCATTAGGTTTCATACTAATCATAGACAGTCCAACGTAAATACGCTAACTCTTAACATGGAAGACAAAAAAAAAAAAAAACACCAATACAAACACAGCCATTTTTGCACATATCAAGCAAAATGTTTCTCCCGCCATTAGAAATCACTATAAAGATTTCAGACTTGCTTAAAAATATACGTATATAAAAATACCTAATGTCCGGTCTTATTTACAAACACTCAAAAGTAACCCGTCACAGACAGGTGTTAGGAACTGGCACTCGACTGGTGGCGTTCGTCACACTTCCTATAATTTTCAACCAAAAAAATGTAGTAACGCAAAAAACAGTGTAGAGCAAGCATTCAAGAAGATCTGAAGGGCCCGGTCTGTCCACCGATGAACATGTGGATTCACTGCAGTTTTTCAAATGCAAACACTAAATAAATACCTGATAAATGAAAGGAGAGATGTTAAAATATTGACTGGTTGGTTGTATATCAGAACAGGTCATGGTTTTACACTTCACTGCACGGATGAGTCACATTCCTACAACATTTTCAAACCTTTTTTATGGAAACACCGTGAAAGATTGCATAGGACTTCCAAAAAGTAAATATTTTTTGAAAACAGATACATTTGCGTCAAAGACCTGAATACTGTTACCTACCATGTTAATGTGCAGAAATACACACCACTCAGAAGCTCTAGATCTATGAAGATTGTAACAACCAATGCAAATGAGAGAGGATTGTTTTAGGAATACCCATAGTGCTTTAAGTGTACTATATTAAATATTATATGTGTGTTACCAAAAATGAAAACATTTGTGGCAATCATGTATGTCAATGCATCCATATCGGAACTGATAATTTCCTCTAAATAACGTGCAGTTCCAACTACAGGGATCTTGATGATAACTGCATTTGGTGTAGGGAGACTATGCTAGTCACTAATAGTTTGCACTATGTTTTTCTAATACTAGTTCCCACGGATGACCTGTTGTGATTTAAGCCAGGGGTCGACAAATCTGGTTTGTATCTAGAAGCAGGCCAAAGAAAAAGTATCTCCCCCCCCTGCTTAAGCGATAAACCAGTACCGCTCGAGAACTGCAAAAACATCTTTCTTTGGTGGTGTCTCCAATCCTTATGATACAAGAGAACCATAAAGCATATCTGGGGGCAGAGTGGCACGCCTGGGGTCAAATGTGCATAACTGGGGGCAGGTTGGCAAATAACAGAAAATAATCAAAAATAGTCTACATGTGAATTAATATTTACCAATAAAAATTTTTTAGGTATTAAAACCTAGTTTGAGAAATAGTGTGTTTGGGTTTTTGTAGCATATTTTTTTTTTATCCGATTAATCGAAAAAATAATTGGCCAACTAATCGATTATGAAAATAATTATATATATTCAAAGTATTGGTGTGCAGTCAATGAGTAAAGGCATCCTTTTATTTTCCATCTATAAATATATATATTTCTCATTCTCACCATCAATGCTGATAACATGAAAAGCTGTTAACCACTATAGTTCAAAACACTTAAAAAAATCCCCAAATATGCCTTATAGCCCCTGCATGCCACTGTGCCCCCGATATGCCTTATAACCCCCAGATATGCCACTCTGCCCCCCCAAATATGCCTTTTACCCCTATATGCCACTCTGCACCCCCTACTGCGTGTACGAGGTCACATTATCGTAAGGAATCTATAACATAAATCTCTTACATGTGAAATCAATGTGTTGTCTATGGCTTAGAACCCCCTCCAAGATACGAGATATATCCTACCCAGCCTGATCATCTTCATATTACTCAAGCGACTATGAGCTCGCACCAGGACCACAAATGTGGAAAGTTTTAAGTAGGCTTGTAGTAGGATAGATTAGCCATATCTTCCATACTTCTCGAGGCAGTTTAACGCAACAATGTTGCGCCTTTGTTAAAATGTGCCGTGTTTATATATGAACCCTTACAACCACCCCTTGCCAAATAGGCATTACTGTGTAAACAAGTCTTGGAAACCAAAAAGATGACATCTCACCGCGGCGCTTGTAGACGTACTGCGGGTGCACAATTAGCTCACTTTCTGTGAAAAGATTTGTGACTGAATTAGTTAGAGCGTGTTGGAGGGGGTTGTTGGTCCTTAAGGGGTTAATTGTCTTTTATTAAGTGTAAACAGGGTTTCTTCTCCTGTCCAAGTATCATCAACATTGGTACCTTTTAACAAGCTATAAGTATTTCTGTGAAGCATGCGCAATGTCAAAAGAAACCCTTACTTCTTAACAGTGCAGAAAGTCTCTTTGGAACAAACCACTTCATGTAAGGGGGGGATGGAGTCATGTGGAATAAACCACAAATTTGTTAAAGAGGCAGCTGTGTATACCCTGAGGATATTTGGAACCAGGGCAGAACACCCCTATGGCCCTTGCACTGTGGTAAAGCAACCACTGGTTGTTTCAGATTATGAACAGTAGCAGTACTGAGCATAGTATTTACCTGTCCACTACAGGGAGTGAAATTGCGCTTTCAATTGAATTTGAAAAGACAAAACCGGCAGAGATTAAAAGGCTTTCATTTGTGTGCACGCTATACCCGGCACATAGCTGTGAATCTCTGCACCTGACCTTCTTTGAGTGACACCTGAAAGGTACACATTTCAGCCATCATGGAGCGCACTTGCTTCGGCACTCCTAGCCCTCGCACAAGCAGCAAAATAACATTTGCGCTTTTTGTATTTGGCTGGGCGCTCTTATGCGGCAGATCTGTACTTTCTATCTATGGGTTCGCGTCATGCCAGTCTGACAGCTGTAACACCTACAAGGTGATAGGCCCAGTACTTGCTGGGATAGGGCTGGCATGTTCAGTGATGGCAGAGTTTACTGCCATACGAGAGAGGAGAAGGAGGGAATTAGAAGGAGACCCGTCGGATCCAGATAGACGTTTCCTCTGCGGGAAAAGCCGGCGGTTTGCGCAGTTCCTAATACGTGGGATCCTGTTATTGGCTTGCGGGGTACTACTTAGTATCCCAGGACTTGTGCTACCAGACTGCAGGCCAGCATCCATCACAGAAAAAACAGCTAAAGTCTGTGTAGCTCGCATGCTGGAGATAGCCATATTCGCAGTATTCGGCTTGTGTTCCTGCATTGCTGCCTGTGTGAGCGCAAACCATCCGGAGGAGGACCCAGAAGTCGCCAGAGATCAGCCAGTTCGTGTAACAGCGGGTGACGAAGTCTTCGTGTTCCCGCCACCCCCACCTCCACACTCTGCAGGAGGACACGATAGGTCAATGAGAGAGGACTCTTCTTCCTCCCACAGCGGCCTTTTTCAAAGGGGCGACCATGAATCCAGCGGACGCGATGGGGAAAACGAATGCAACGTTCCACGGCTGTGCTGGCCGACCGTACAATACATCGACAAACGTCTCCCTTTGGAGCCACCTCCAAGAAACGAGGACATATTTCTAGGGCTGCAACAACTAATTGATAAAATCGATAATGAAATTCGTTGGCAACGAATTTCATTATCGATTAGTTGAATCGATTATTATCGATTATAAAATGAGGGTTTTTTCAGAGCAAACGCTCTGAAAAATCCCCCTCATTATATAATTTGTTTAGTCTGACTCACCGTCTCACAGCAGCAGCTCCTACTTACTCCCCCTCCCTGTAATCACTGTGACAACTGGCCCCGCCCCTTCCTTCTCCAGGCCAGAACCACATGGCTGTGACACTCATCTAACTGTAAGTATGTATGTATATATATATATATATATATATATATATAATGTGTATGTGTGTGTATATATATATATATATATATATATATATATATAATGTGTATGTGTGTGTATATATATATATGTGTGTGTATATATATATATATATATTTGGGCTACTGAAAGTTAGGGGAGGTGGGGGTTAATTTAGGGGCAGTTATGGTTAGTGGGGTGTTTAGGGTTAATTTAGGGGCAGTTATGGTTAATTGGGTGTTTAGGGTTAATTTAGGGGCAGTTATGTTAATAGGGTGTTTAGGGTTAATTTAGGAGCAGCTGTGGTTAATGGGGTGTTTGGGGTTAATTTGAGGCAGTTGTGGTTAATGGTGTGTTTAGGGTTAATTTAGGGGATG
Organism: Spea bombifrons; assembly: GCF_027358695.1. Taxonomy (NCBI): domain Eukaryota; kingdom Metazoa; phylum Chordata; class Amphibia; order Anura; family Pelobatidae; genus Spea; species Spea bombifrons. The sequence continues at coordinate 74,400,073 of NC_071091.1, forward strand.
CTGTGGTTGATGGGTTCTTTAGGGTTAATTTAGGGGCAGTTATGGTTAATGGGGAGTTTAGGGTTAATTTAGGGGAATCTAAATCCTGGGGGCAGTGAAGTGACATATCTGGGGGTATAAGGCATATACAGTATATAAGGCATATGTGGGAAGGGCAGTGTGGCATGTCTGGGGAGGACGGAGTGGTGTATCAGGGTGTATAAGGCATATCTGGGGGTAGAGAAGTAGCATGTCTGGGAGGCAGGGTGGCATGTCTGGGAGGCAGGGTGGCATGTCTGGGGAGGATGGAGTGGGGTATCAGGGGATATAAGGCGGATCAGGCACAGTGGCAGATGTGGGAGGCAGCGTGGAGTGGCAGATGTGGGAGGCAGCGTGGAGTGGCAGGCATTGTGGAGTGGCAGATGTGGGAGGCAGCATGGCGTGGCATATGTGGGGAGGGCAGGGTGGCATGTCTGGGGAGGATGGAGTGGTGTTTCAGGGGGTATAAGGCGTATCAGGCACAGTGGCATGTGGGGGGTAGAGTGGAGTGGCAGATGTGGGAGGCAGCGTGGAGTGGCATATGTGGGAGGCAGCGTGGAGTGGCAGATGTGGGAGGCAGCGTGGTGTGGCAGATGTGGGAGGCAGCGTGGAGTGGCATATGTGGGAGGCAGCGTGGAGTGGCATATGTGGGAGGCAGCGTGGAGTGGCATATGTGGGAGGCAGCGTGGAGTGGCATATGTGGGAGGCAGCGTGGAGTGGCATATGTGGGAGGCAGCGTGGAGTGGCATATGTGGGAGGCAGCGTGGAGTGGCATATGTGGGAGGCAGCGTGGAGTGCTGTGGTAGGCAGCGTGGCATATGTGGGGGGGCAGCATGGCATGTCTGGGAGGCAGCGTAGCAAGCCTGGGCTCAAATGTGCATATATTGGGGGGCTGGTTGGGAAATAAAGACAAGAAATGTATTATCAAAGTTTTTTTATTCTGCTGTTTGTATTTAACATCATTTGTTTAGTAAATTATTTTAAATAAATTAAAAATTTACATTCATTTTTTTTATCCGATTAATCGAAAAAATAATCGGCCAACTAATCGATTATTAAAATAATCGTTAGTTGCAGCCCTACATATTTCCTACTCCGTCGGATCCATTAGAGAGTTCATCACCGTGTTACTCCGTTTCAGAATCATCGGAGTCGAGTGACTATGAGCTCGCACCAGAACCTTAAACGTGGAAAGTCTGAACTATTGGGGAGGTTTTTTTCTAACATTTCAACTCGGTACAGTTTGAGCTGGAAGCGTCACCCAAAATATCACATCTGACAATATCCAGGTCTGCAGATAATGGACTGAAATCAGACCGGGTTTTTTGTCAGTGCCAGCAGCGTACCCAACGCCTGTTGAAATGTTTTTTTTCCTCCCCATGAGACTTCCCCTTTAAATAACGGATAAATAAAATGACATCTTTTCATGGTTGCCTCTCAAACAGTATCTGTGCGTGTTTGTCTGTGTGTTGGATATACTGCGTGTACGAGGTCACATTATCGTATGGAATTAGGGCTGCAACTAACGATTATTTTAATCGGATAAAAAAATACATGTAAATTTTTCATTTATTTAAAATAACTGGATGTTAAAAACAATGCATTTCTTGTTTTTATTTCCCAACCTGCATTATGCACATCTGAGCCCAGGCTTGCCACAATACCTCCCAGATGTCACATAACTCCAGATATGCCACTCTGCCCTCCCCACATATGCCTTATATACCCTATATGCCTTATACCCCGATATGCCACTGTGCCCCCTGATATGCCGTATATCCCAGTATGCCTTATACCCCCAGATATGTCACTCCGTCCTCCCCAGATAAGCTGTATACCCCCCCAGATATGCCATAGTGCCCTCATAGATTCACAGGCTCGTTCACAGCACACTGAATACAGGATTAATCTTCACTGCCCCCAGGATTTAGATTCCCTTCAGGGTGCCCCCCTTTACCTCTAACTACAAATTAAGTTAACTTTATTAAATTAAATTAACCCTCAGTCCTCAGCATGAAATGAACCCTAACGACCCCATCAACCATAAGTGCCCCTAAATTAACCCTAACGACCTCATCAACCATAAGTGCCCCTACATTAACCCTAAACAACCCATCAACCATAACTGCCCCTAAATTAACCCTAAACAACCCATCAACCATAACTGCCCCTAAATTAACCCTAAACACCCCATTAACTGTAACTGCCCCTAAATTAACCCTTAACAACCCATTAACTGTAACTGCCCCTAGATTAACCCTAAACACCCCATTAACTGTAACTGCCCCTAAATTAACCCTAAACACCCCATTAACCGTAACTGCCCCTAAATTAACCCTAAACACCCCATTAACCATAACTGCCCCCTAAATACCCCATTAACCATAACTGCCCCTAAATACCCCATTAATCATAACTGCCAATCAGAGTGACTGCTGAGAGGGACTGTAAGTAGTAACTGCTGTGAGTCACACTGAATGAACCGGATTATAAAACGAGGGATATTTTTGAAGAGCATTTGCTCTGAAAAACACCCTCATTTTATAATCGATAAAAATGTTGCATCTGAAATTTAATGGCCATATAACATATTTTTACATCTAGTATGATACTTACTTGTGGCATCCCATTCAGATTTGCTTAACGTTCCCTTTGAAAAGAAAGAAAGATAGAAAAGTGTCACATTAGCTGCATATGAGTTTATGGGGCTGGCAAATATATTTTGCAGTCTTACAACACCAAACAATAAACAGGTCAATAATTAATAAACAAAACCTTTTGATGAGACTTCCCAAATGGAGCCAGTTAAAACATTGTAAATGTGCAATCAAGTACAAGCACTAGATATCGTTAACTTAAGTAAAAAAAAAAAAAAAAAATATATTTCTAGGACAAGTTTTAAATGCATCACTGGTCAATTATCCCTCCAAATTATGGTTTCAATTAGGAATTCAAAAATCATCATAATTATAAAAGGGATTTTTTTGTTCTATCAAAGTTCTTATAATTTCAGAACAAAAAGGCTTGTATCTTGTAATGAGTAAAGAGTAATTAAAGAGACACTCCAGTGTCCGCTAAAAGCATATTAATGAAGAATTACACTTCTTTCTGCGTACTTTATTGTGCATTATTCAACCTCAAAAAAAAACATATGCGAAAACAAAAGAACGACGAGGCACACATGCAAAAAGTTCTTCTATGCATCGCAATTGCGATGTTTACACTGAATCCAGCACGCCTCAGCGTTCTTTCCTTTTTGCACGTAACATTGTTGAGAAAAGGGAGCAGTGGCAGTGTTTAGGCGATGGCTGCACGGAGTCCTGCACAGAGGTACAGCCCTTATATATGAATACATTAAAGTGCATATGATGGCTGGATTATTCCTTTAACATCAACATCAGATTACATAAAAAGGCACATGTAATAAACTATATAGAATAAAAATAATTTGGGGGTCCACCATCTTATCTTTCCATTACATTTCATACACTGTCAGGAATTCTCACCTGTTCTCAAAATACCAGGATTTTGGCTAGTCTGACATTATGATTGCGTGCCGCTGGACTTTCAGGGTTTTCATTTAAACCTCTATTACTGTATCTAGGAGTTTAATCTCAACTGTGCAGCTGATATAACTGGCAGGTCTACATGCAGCAATAAAACGTAAAACAGACAAATTCCATAGTTTTTACATACGGTGAACTTCTTTCATTGTGCCGGTTTCCAACAGGTACATTTGAATGAATACAATACCTAAATATAAACAAAATGGCAACAAAAACTGAACTCACTTACCAACGGTAATCTGGCCTGGCCACTTTCTAAATATCTCTGTGCATGCTCATAGTCATCCGTGTTATCCCAAGATAATTTTGAATGTGGAGCTGCAGGGTATGGCTATAGAAAAGTAAGACCAGACAAACAATATATGAGAGTTGGTTTACCAAAAGAAACATTATCTCAATGCAACAAAGTTAACCACTAACTGCAAAATCGGTTACTTTGCAGATAAACCGATTTGTTAGCAATTCATTTTTAAACTGCCTTTTTACTGTGTATTTATTATGTTTTATTTTATTTTTTAATTCACATAAGTCCAAACAATGTTTTCTATTAAAATTAGTTACTCTACTAATTTTAATAGAAAACATTGTGTGGACTTATGTGAATTAAAAAAAAACGTAATAAATATTACTGTACCCATGCCTTTTTGCACTAAAGGCCGTATTTTAGCTTACATGAGGTTTTTTTGTTTTTTAAACAAAATTTACAAAGTACACTCATAATTTCCATGGAAAATTGGAAGGGACAGATGCAGCCCTCTAGAGTAAAAAACTATTAGAGTATTACTGCAATCGGGGAACAATTATAAATGGGGTTTTTTCTATTTAAGTATAGGTTGTTTTTTTTGTTTTACATACTACCAAGTTCAGAGAAAACCTAATTTGTCCTGGAAAAAAATAATAAAATCTAATGTGTGAGTAAATCAAACATGTAAAAGGAGAATCATGGTAAAAATGGCAAAAAAAAACTGATGTTGTTTGAGGTTGTAGATTAATCCCCTCACAATGTTATAAAAGAAAAAATGCCTTAAGTATCACACTATTAATATAGTGCCGTAGCCCAGAAAGCCGGTATCCTTACCTCTAAGGCCTTCATTTTTTTCAGCAACATTTTCTGTTCACCATTCTTGACCTTCTCTTCAAAAAATTCCTTAAAGGTCTTCTTATAAATTAGCTTCATGTTATATTTCTTGGCCATTCTGCAAAATAAATAGATGTATTATTTCTCCCCACACCTTCTTTTCCATTTCAATTGCAGTAGTACTATGTACCATAGTTTGCATCACTGTGACACCTGGTGGCAACAACAAGAATGGGCATCAGCTTGATTAGAGTGCCTACTTTTTTAAATGAAAATCTGCGTTAACACACTTGTATTGTTAGTAGGGAGCCTAGCATTGTGTGTCAAGCATATTTTTGTTTATTTGAGCAGAAGTTATATAAAACTTGCATAACATTTTGCAGCGGCGCCGCTTAGTTCCTGTTCGCCCAGCGTAGTTGGGGAAAACTAGCCTGAGCTGATGTCAGAAGTGCCATACATAAAGCGAGATCATTTTTGCCAAAAAAAATACACATTTTGCTATTTTTTGCAATAATACCTGTCTTGTGTACAGACATCGGACATGATTAGTAGCACAAATATTTACACTATTATATGTTAATGGCTTTAGGTCATGGAAGTTGAGATCTGTTACAAAGTTCCAGTACTGGCATATCAATTACTTATTGTGCTATGTTATCTGTGCTCCTTATACCATCTGTAAAAATTTAGAAAGTAGAAATCTACCGCTGCAGTCCACATGCACCATAAGAGCAGATGTCACACAAGCGTGTCTAGCAGCATAGAATACCTATGGTACACACAGCTACATGCAAGGTTTAGTACTGAATCCTTGTGCTAAGGCTAAATGAAATGAGTATGCATGCCTCCGGTGCCTGTGCAGAACACCCAGCGCGCGTTTCACTCACTGTACCTTTAAATTGGTTACTCTTTATATCGTATACATATATCGATGTACAATACAATCTTTTATTACTCTTTTTAATGTAAATAACACTGCATTGGTTTATCCAGTTTCCTGAACTAGACAATTTACTAGCCCTTCATGCAAAAAATTCCCAGAAGCCCTTTCCATTACATTACTGGAAAAAATAGCTTGCAAATGAGCAAGCTGTCCTACTAACATTCTCAAAACACCTTACAAAAGATGTCCAATTCAACTCTTTTAACCCAGACACACACACACTGTTTGACTACACTGGTTAACCCAAAATTTGTTCTCGTGGCCACTCTTGTCTTCCTACGCAACTTTAATATATCACATTTACATCCCTATCAAACTGTATCATATGTGTGCATCTTCTCATGACAGGTGACAGAGAGAGGCCTATTAAAAGAAAATATAAAACAGGGAAAATAACTTGGACGTAAAATTTTAAGAAAAAACTCGATGGCATTAAACTTACCGTATTTGCTCAATTATAAGACGACCCCCCAAAATTTGAATATTAATTTAGGGAAAAAAAGAAAAAAGCCTGAATATAAGACTACCCTATAGGAAAAAGGTAAACTACTTTTTCCATATTTAATAAAAACTAAGACTGTGCGATGCACGCAGACAACCTCCGCTACTGCCAGCACTTCCTCTGGGGCTTCTATGACTGAGCACCAGAAAGTCATGTGATGCCGGCGCTGCATCATAGAAGCCCCAGAGGAAGTGCCGGCAGTTGCGGAGGTTGTCGTCCACCGGCTGCCAGAGAGGAGGATCCAGGTCCCCTGCAGCGCTGCGTGGGATCTGGATCTTAGTCTTTTAGTCAGACCTTTATTTGAGCTCTAATAATAAGACGACCTCATATATAAGACGAGGGATATTTTTCAGAGCATTTGCTCTGAAAAAAGCCTTTGTTATAATTGAGCAAATACGGTATATTGATTAATGTATATGAACCAGAATACATTTTTAAGCTGTAAAAACAAAATGTATACATTGTTTTATAATTTATAAAAGTAAAAAGAACACACTTACTCAACCAGGGCAGGAAAATACACCAGAAATTCAGGCACATTAACCACTCCTTCTAAGCTGAAATCGTATTTGCAACCAAACAGAGGGTATTTCCCCTTCTCTTGAAAGGTCACTGAATATACTTCATTGCCAAAAGAACTTGTCTCTGAGGCTTCCAGACGCTTTCTGTGGAGGAAAGTATCAATGCTATCATATGGCATCCATGCATTTCTGGTTGTCATGGGTACATGGCAAGTAACATATTTAAAGACCAGAAAAAATAAATCAGTAAATCTGTTTGTTCTAGCAAAATGTATTTTTAAGTGATGTTTCAAGCTTAAACAAATAAGCTGTCAAAATAAATATTAAAAACAAGACTGCAAGCTCAAATGGACTGACTCTACTTACTGTGCGTCTAGTCAAACTGTAAACATCCACTGCATAAATCTGCATTACTCCCCACATACATACACACTATTTTCATATAATGTTGAGGAAGGTGATATGTTTACATTCATAAAGTGACATTATACATCGGAAAAAGGTGACTCTCTCAGAGAGAACGAAAGATTGACATGCTGTGACTGTGTGTCATTTGATTGAGAATACCATGTGACATACATATTACTTAATGGTGATCACCATGTTTGCGTTAGGCTGAGAGCTGACAGCATGTTTGATTTTGCGTCAATATAGCTGAAGCTGATTAGTGTGTTTGCATCCTTGTGGCAAAGCGTGGTCAGTATGAGTGATCATATTAACTTAGGAGCATAAAATTGATCACAAACATACCCTTGTCAAATACATTTTTTTGGTAGCGCATGAAACTAGAATGTATTTGCAAAATACAATGATGTCACAAGTCCACTGCTCCCTTTTTTTACAGTGTCTAAAAGGTAATAATGGTTTTGCATCTACCAATGTGCACCAAAGCTATAAAATTGTACTTTAAAAAGCAAGACATTAATAAATTTGCCATACAGTAAACAGGTTATTAAACACAATCACTAATTGATTATACATTCTCACTTGGTTGTATTAAAAGATTGATTGTCTTTAAGATAAAACTTGTTTTAATATATTCAGGTTTTGTTTCACATCCACTTTAGCACACTGGAAAGATTATGATAATCCATTTGAAGATTGTAATCCATTACTTCCCAAAGATGGCAGACAAGATTTGGTGAGGTACTAAAGAAAGCAATCTAATGAAATAGCTTGCCCCCCCCCTTACCCAAAATGTAAGAAGCAATAAGAGAAAAAGGATCAAGGGCACTTACACCAGCTCAAAGCCATCGGGAGTTGTGCCAATGAAATAGCCTCCAGGGCAAAGTCTTTCACAAGCATTTCTCAGCATCAGGTCAGCCTGCTCGTATGTCTCGAATGAGTAATGGTAAACAAACTGACAGCTGCAAATGTCAAATTTGATCTCTGGATTGCTGTACTTTTCAGACAAAAGCTCCTGAAAATAACATATCATAGTATTGTAAGAATAACAGGATCAAAGAAAGCAAGAGAAGCATATTTATGAGACCTATATGCATATTTACATCCACAATTATGCTTCGATTTTTTAAAAAATATTTCTGAAATTACTATTTTGTTCTTGAAGACAAAACCAACACTCTAAAGTTGAAGTAACTGAGCTCGTTTTCCAGGCTGGGGGGCATGTATCATAAAATGCTTAAAAATGTAATGCTATTGCTATGACAAACCGCTCAAAATGTGTGGGAAGCATCCATTCCTCATGTTTAATTGGTTTGGGGAAACTGGGGGGTGGGGTAATTTTGGATGACACTGTTCTGATAAATTGCCAAAAATGTGTGAGATGAGACCATCACACATGATTGATTGTATTATGTTTAAGACAAATAAAAACATATAAAAAAAAGCCCTCCAATACCTTTGTTGCATCTGCGGTCAGAAACTCAGCATCAAATATTTTCCCAGATGAGAACTGGCCTCTCAGCTCAGAGTAACGCTGTTCACACTGCTTCACAGAAACATCAGCTATATCTGTTAACAAAAGAAATCATAGAGCTCCATATTCTTTTTAAAAGTATCAAATCCCGATTCAGAAACTAAAAGGAGACGCAGTCGTGTTTCAAATAAAGTTTTTCACCTGTACCTTAAAATACACCAATAAAGTTAATGATAAATAATTGATGTTTTTGTTGTCGGCATTATCATAAGGTACAGTCATTGCAGAATATAAACCAGGGCTCATCAAGTCCTGGGCATCAGGTCGACTCAAGGTCATTACCTGGAGCCTGAGAGGTATGCCTGGCTGCGGCTCACCACCCCCAGATTTTGGGCTCCACGGCTGTGCTAAAAATTGTACAGCTTTACTTACAATATTAAGTCGAACATATCAGCAGATATAAGAGGGACAGAGAAAATTGTTACATACACTAACCCTCTCGCTTCCTCAGGCATGGCATGTAAGCTGACCGCTGCTGTCTCTCAGGGTTTGGCTATAGGGGGACGTCACATTTTGTTGGCACTGCGGCACCATGGAAGATTTACTTCCATGTGATGGGATGTCGCTTGCTGGCATATATTGTGCGTGGCTTAGATTGGAGATTTTTATATAAGGATTCATGCTGCAGTCAGAGTACTCAGTACTGATAATATTTTATAAAGGGGCTTTAATTATTTTATTGTATGGGATGACACTAGGTTAGTGTGTGTAAAATGGGAACCTTCAAGCTGGATCCACACACAGTCATTACAGAAACTTTTTTTTTTATTTTTTTTTTAAATCCACATTTTTGACAATGTCTGCTCATTCACCATTTAAATACCAGGCACCAGAGGGGTCAACCAGTTTTAGAATGTGCCAATATATTTAACCCTTTAAATACTGTCCCCAAACATTCTGTGTGGCTCAGGGGAGAATATCAGATGTGTCATTAATTTATAATGAATGTAATCACACATCCAATATTAAACATTACAAAGAGTTAAGAATATTAATTTGACATGTTGCTGTTAATTCAGGTGTCATGATGGATAATACAATTTTCACAGCTAAGGTATAATATTCCGTTTATAAACAAATCACTGTTTTAAAGTTCCCCCTTTATATCGGTTAATGGTTGAACTTTAAATAAATTAAAATAAAACCATCTGGGTTAAAAAAAAAAAACAAAAAAAAAACGGCTCCTACATTTTTTTGGCCGGCTCCTAGATCCAAACCAAATTTGTCTACCCCTGATTTAAGCTACAAATCAGTTGTTGACATCAACCTAAAACCAATCTGCAGGGACTTTAATATAAACATGTTCAAATTAAGCAAAGAGAGATAGTGTTAAATATGAAGCTTTTTAAATAATCTAAAATAAGCTATGGCTACCTAGCTGACAGTTCAAGTATTGTAATCTCCTATATGTCTGCATCATAATCATCTATAAAACAGATAAACATTGTCACATAGGGTTAAACAGAAAAGATTGGTCTGAAGTCCATACCGGTACAAACAATTTTATGGATTCTTCCCTTCTCCCACTTCCGTAAATCACCACCCTTTCCACAGCCTAGGTCCAGGACCGTGATATTCTCCCTCTTCGTCTGCCTCACTTTGTCAAGGAACTCACCTGCACAAAAATATATTGGCTTAATGGATAAAAAACTTTAGCAAACAGCTTAACAATACATATATATTTAACAAATAACACAAGTTATTTTAGAATGTGCATAGATTATTATAGATTATTATAATTACTTATTAATTTACATAGCGCCATAATATTCTAAAGCACTGAACAATAGGTAAACCGGACATAAGCAGTGTATGACATGGACAAAAAGGTAAGGAGTGCCCTGATCAAGTAAGCTCACAATCTAGTTGGGGTATATGTTAAAGATGTAAAGGAGACAAGTACAGACCATCAGAAAGAGGACAGCTAGGAAACTGAACTAGAGCCTGTCAGTTGATAGGCGCCACTGAAAAAGTGGGTCTTGAGGCAAGGGAAGAGTTTGATAAGTCTTTCATGAAAGCATGAGAGGTAGATATCAGAAGACAAAGATCATCAGATGAGCAGAGACACCAGGCAGCAGTGTATTTGGAGACAAGCGAGGAGATGTAAGCAGGGGTTTCACTATGAAGAGCTTTGAAAGCGAGAGTCGGGATTGTAAATTCTGAAGCATACATGCAACCAGTGGAGAGACTGAGGGGACACCTATTAGCAGAGCAATGGGTATGGACGTTAAGCAGCAGCATTCATGATGGAATGTAAGGGGGGCTAGACAGGGAATAAGTTAGGCGAGCTAAGACACACTGCAGTTATCAATACAGAATGTGGGCATGAACAAGAGCCTTACTTGCATCTTATGTTAGGAAGGGGTGAATAAGGGCAATGGTTTTAAGAGGTAGTTGGCACCTGACTGAATGTGATTTGCACTGCAATTATTGGCATGCAACATGTAATTGGCCTGATCCACATATAGAGTTTATCCATACACAAGGTAACAGCAACAGATGCTGCTCCAAAAGCATGGGTGAAAACACTGTGAAGATGATGTACTGAACATAGTTTTCCAACTAAACCGACAGTAATTTAAAATACAGATTTAAACACAAGTTTAAAACTACACAGCTACAAAAATCATGATTTAAGATGATCCACACAACTGGGGGGGGGGGACACTAAAAGGGATTGTTTTTGTACACAATTGTTCTGCTTTTCAATATGGTTTGCAAAACATGAACAAGCAAGTTTGTAAGCAGTTTGTAAGTAAGCAAACTAACAGGATAACATTGCTGTCTAAACATCAGTATTTAGTTAAACAAGATTTCGAATACCTACCTTCCTAAAAAAGAACTGCTGCCTCGTTAATTTTACTTGATTAGCCCAACATAATAATGATTTTTGTTGTAGAAACCATGAGTCTTGGCGGTACATGCGGGGCAAATAACTTCACCAACCTACCAATAAGAGCACTTTTCATCCAATTATTGAAGTTCCTGAGGTGTATAATGCGAGACTTGCTCCGTGCGTGTATTCCAACCTCTTTAAGTTCATTGTAATGTGCAGCAACTTTTGAGCTGTGTCCTTCCTCTGTGTGCTGTATTACGAAAAAAAAAAAATAACACGAATAGAATGCGTATTTGGCCTTTTCCTTTAACTCTAAAAGGAACATAACACTAAATATATCTTAACCTAGGTGTAGCTACAAGTTTATCGACAATACTGCAGTTAACTGGAAGGTCTTATTCTTCTGTGAAGCAAACAAAATATCCGAATATGTATGGTAGGCAGAATCTTTTAACTGTCCCCTGTACTTAAGCATTACAGGGGAGGGATATGAGAGTGTGGGCTTTTGCCACATGATACTCAGTTGGTTATTGTATGAAACTACACCAGATCAAATAACTAAAATGACCAATTTATCAACAGGATACTTACCACTCTCTTGGAAGGTGATTCTAAACCATCGAGTTTTCTCTTCCGTGATGAGGTTGCAGCTTTATCAGGGCTACCACCACTATCTCTTAAATTGGAATCTTTGCTCATTTGTGGTATCGCTTTTTGAGCAGTTCCTGTCTCATCCATTTTTATGAGATCTTTACTACAAACAATTCATTCCTGAAAAGAAGAAAAAAAAAAAAGGATTAAAACACAACTGTCGTCTTAAAAGGAATAAATGCATCCGTACAAGTATCCTAAAATACCGTAATAAAAAATATATATATATATTGAACCTCATTATGTAACAATTTGTTTGGGTGAGAGTGTTCTTGTCTACAGCTGTCACACAGTGTAAAGTTCCATGTACACATACCAAACATATAATTTCAAAGGCGTACAAACCATCAGATTCATAAAATCCAGAAACTGAAAAACCTTTCGGTGTTTAACCCCTTAATGACAAAGCCTGTACATGTACGGGCTCAAAATGCATTGTTTTCAATGGGTTTAGGGACCGCCCATTGTCCTTAAGGGGTTAATCATTCCCTAGCCGTTATTTTCATTTTATTTTGTGTTCACAAACAAAATATAATTCTGATGCACAATTTAAAAATCAGCCTTATGACCATAGGAACTATTAGAACGGCACTGCTCAATAGACAATTTCATCGGTTGCTATGCCGAGAACGCCACATTTTAATCTTTTCACCAAATTTGCTCTTAGTTTAAGATGTCCAAACATGGTTTAAGTAGGATTTGCAGTATAAGACATGAAGAGCGTCCCTAGTTCGGTTTTCCATTAGCTGTGCCGTACATGTATTTAAATACAAAAGTGCACAGATGTCTCTATCAAAAAATACATCACATGCTTAGTAATAAAGCTAAGCTTTTACAGCAAACAAAACGCAAAGTGCATCCTCTCTGATCAATTAACATTACACTCGCTTGTGAACACATACATCACTGGGTTATATGAGAATTGCTGGAAGCAGATCCTATTTAAACGGATGTGATTTACTGCAGTGTGCATATATGCTCTGACATATGTTATATTTAAAGTAATCAGCCCTATGCAATACAGTGCTTCAGCACTGCAGGTTTCCTTCCTAGTGAATAATGGTAATTTCGCATTTTCGTACAATTGGCTCTGTGGGTCTATGAATGGGTCTATGAAGTTACAAAAACATTCCTCTAACGGTGACGCTATCATATGAAATGATCAATAAACACAACATATATCTAAGTAAAGCCTGGGTTACAATTGTGGAAGCTACAATACCGGTCAAAACAATGCTTACTGGCCTAAAAACACATACCCACCAAAATAGTTGCAACAGGAATTAAGCCAGCAAAATGCAAATGAAAAGCTAAATATTTTGCTTCACTGAAAGGCTGGTTCCGGCCTACCATTAACGGTACACAGACAGCGAAACCTCTATGAATCACACATAAGCCAGAACCCGGACTCCAGTGTCTGTGGAAGCGCTCGTGCTTCCGTCGCAGGCATCATAGACTACGGATGTGTACGGCTCTAATTTACTCACCCACAAGCGCCCCCAGCGACTAGGAGGGCGCACTGCAGGCGGCATGCTGTTTTTCACATGCCGTACGTTCGTTGTAGTAGGATCTCCCTGCTCAGTCCAGCGCTGGACCCCTTGGCTAGTAAGTGGTCCTTGTGTTGACAGAACGCTCGTCTGATAGTTTATTCGATGCGATTTCCCCAATTATGCTCACACGTTAAACCCAATCGTTCACTGGATGTGTTAAATTGTAAATATAAAATTCGATTTATAGTCCAGACAACAGGAATTGGACATAATTACGTAATCTATATTCAGTAACATATATCTGGTGAAGTGTGTACTGTATTCCGTTGCTTTTGGGAGGCTGTGAAACTGACAAGGCAGGAGGAGGCATAAACTACAACTCCCGTGATGCTTCATGGCATACAAAGAGTGGGGCAGGACGGGAACGGGTAGGCCCTGTATGGCTATGCAATGCATGGAGTGGGAGGTACACTGTGCATGACTCCTTAATCCCTAAACACCCTGTCATCCATGAATGGATAGGCTCCTTCAAAGTGCTGGTTTCAGGAAGCATGGTCGGTGCTTGGAGATGACAAGAGACATGTCTCCATGCGCCTTGTAGCTCGCAGTAGTGCTTGTAAAGCCAGGGCTATTAAATGAGCAGAAATAAAAACAGGGCTGTCTTTTTCGTGTAAAGAAAGGTGAGTGGAGTGCCCATGTCTTGTTTTCTACTGACAAGTATATCTACTGTAATAGAATAAGAATTGTATTTGCTCTGGCATTGAAAGGGTAAATACACCTTTATATAGCCGCTGTACGTTGCTTTATTCTTCTACGACTGTAATCACTGACAACTTTTTTTCACTAAACTTTATTGTAAGACGCATGCCTTTTCCGTGATTGCAAGCGAGACTTTCAAGGTTGCGAGTGGCTTTCGTAATGTGACCTAAATGTACGCGTGATATCCGACTAATTCTCGTGGTGTTTTGGATTTTGTAGTGATTTTGGGGTGACTGTTGAACTTAATGTCCGGAATATCTGTTGAAATGAATAGCAATGACTCAGAGAGTGATTCACAATGTGGGGGAAAAACCTTTGACCGTTCCAATATGTGACTTATCTTTTCCTTTTACAACCGCTACACACCCTGGGTGTACATTTTTCCCTCCAATATAAATTGCTTGCTAGAGGTGAGAATCCTACTGGCATGGCAGGTGTATAGCACCGTGACCTTTAACGTCCAGCCACCTCGTATACACAACCGCCGCTGCTTTGTGGTTTTTAGGCTAGGATTACTACCTTTTCAGGAAATTAATTACCTACCAATGGTATTTCTTTCATAGGGTGGTTGGATGGCAGCCTTAATCTCTGCTTTGAGCCTTTTCATGTTAATCCATTTTACCAATTTATAGAAATTGGTGTATTTTTTTCCATGCTTGTTTATACTCCCCCCCGCTGTATTAACCCGTACCACCTCCACCAAGAAGCTTTTCCATTTATCTACTCAACTGTAATGAAGTGAAGTTTGGTGCTCCCGGCGCTGGGTGGGCTATTTGCGCAAGCACCACATAATTCTGTGCTCAGCTATAGTATAGCTTCAGCACCACTATGGAGGAGACGGTGTGCATGTGCAGCCCAACATGGGTGGATTTGTAGTCCCAGAAACAATGTTTCCATGTGTTAATGAATTGTAGTTACATTCCAGCATACCCAAAATGCCAATATATTTCAGCACAGATTGATAGTGGAAGAGACGTCATAACCAGTGGAGCAAGAATTGATCTGCTATACAACTTAAGAACCAGGCTGTTTTTTATTTTTTGTACGCTTTCTGAGTGAGGCTGCAGCGCTTGTGTTTAGTGTATACAAATTATATATTGTTTTTTAGATCAAGAGAACAATTCAAGAGAATTTTTTTGATCATATCATAGTTCCTACACTTTGGTTTGAAAAATATTTTATTAATCTACAAAAGCTAAAGAAAAAAACCTGCTAAATAGAGTCTACTATTTGTCCTGTTATAGGGCAGTAAGTACAAGTAGCGTTTTACTATTTCAAAACCTCTTTTTCCCTTTAAATCTTGTAAGCCTGTCTCCGTTATTATTATTTATTGTTTTATATATATAGCGCCATCGAATTCCGCAGCGCTGTTTCCATGTCTTATTTGGGAGATCTTTGAAGCCGGCCAATTGAGTTTACCCCAATCAAACTATGTATGTTTTAAAACTAGACGCCCTAAGGGTTTTCAAATGCTGGTATTTTAACACTTTGCATGAACTAGTTCTACTACCAGCCTTTGTCAAACCTTGTGGTGGTATTTTTTTTTTTTTTTACACATTGTACTTGAATTTACAGCTCCTGGTATATGTCACTCCAGAACAACACAATATCTGTTCAGCAACATCTCCTGAGTACAGTGATACCACCCATGCAAATTCAGGTTATTTGGGGGACTAAAAGGCCACATCTGGACAGTCTGTATCCATGTCCTATTTGGGACATCTTTGAACTCGGCCAGTTCAATTTACCCCATCAAACCATACATTCTTTTTTAAACTAGACACCCCATGGGTATTTGACGTGATATTTTGACTCTTTCCATGTCCAGAACAATGCATTTTAAAGCACCCTGTGAAAAAAATGAACCACTTACCTGATGCAGATATTTGAACCATGTTGGAAAAGGTTTCTTGCTTTCCACGACCCGAAATGTCATGCACAATGATTGGCAGATTAAGCTGTCAATCAGTAGCAGTAAGTGCTTCCAATAAATGCAGCATTAAGCAGTGCCAGTACTGGATCTGACATTTAGTAAAGAGGTGGGGAAAGGGGGTAAATGCATTTGGGGTGTTCTGCAAAGTCCCCTCATGCACTTGACTACACGAAAATTTTAAGGGACCACACCTGCGATATGCATGAAACTGCATATAATGGCTGGAGTGACCTTTTAATGCCTTTGAACCAACATGTGGCAATTAATTGGGATCCATATATCTGTATTAAGTCTTTGGAAAATGGCATTTTGCTATAAAAGTGTCATATACATGGATAGAGACCACTCACCAAATGTTCTTCCCCACAGACTTTGTTGTAGCTCTTGTAAAAGGAATAGCAGCTTCCTGTAAAAGAAAGTACCGTATTTGCTCGATTATAAGACTACCCCCCAAAATCTGAATATTAACTTAGGAAAAAAAGAAAAAGCCTGAATATAAGACGACCCTAAAGGAAAAAAGTTTTACCAGTAAATGTTAATTCATGTAAACTATTTTTTTAATAAAAGCTATGATTGAGAATATTTTTTTTTGTTTTTATTTCCTTGTATTTTCCAACCTGTCCCCCAGTTACGCACATCTGCCCCCAGGCTTGCTACACCAATATGGCACTGTGGCCCATGATATGCCTTTTGACCCCCTATGTGCCACTCTGCCTCCAGAAATGCCTTATACCCCTATATCCCATTCTGGCATTTAGGGGGTTAAATGCATATTATGGGGCAGAGTGGCATATAGGGAGGTATAAGGCATTGTATAGAGCACTCTGCCTTTTAACCCCCTAAGTGCCAGAGTGGCATATAGGGGTATAAGGCATTCCAGAAATGCCCTATGCCCCCATTTAACACACACACACACACTTACTTGCTTCCAATTTCCTGCTGTATTGCCGGGGCAGCGGGTTGATGTCTCCTTCCGCTGCAGCCGGAAGGAGGTGGAGTTGGCAGCCGGGGTTTGTCTGCGTCCGTCGCGCAGACATACCTTCCCCGGCTGTCAGAGATCAGAGTTCCCCTCACCGGTGCAGGGAACTCTGATCTCTGACAGTCGGGGAAGGTATGTGCGACGGACGCAGACAACCCCCGCTGCTAGCCACACCTCCTTCCGGCTGCAGCGGACGTTGTCTACGCGGATCGTGTAGACGTCAACCCGCTGCCCCGGCAATACAGCAGGAAGCACCGGTAAGTGTGTGTGGGGGGGGGTGTTAAATGGGGGGGGGGATCCAGGTCCCCTGCAGCGGTGCGGGGGATCTGGATCTTAATCTCATAATCAGACCTCTATTTGATTACAACCCCGATTAGAAGACGAGGGGTATTTTTCAGAGCATTTGCTCTGAAAAAAACCTCTTCTTATAATCGAGCAAATACGGTGTTTTGCTCTATCCAAAGAAAGCAGCAGTGTTAGATTCCCTCTTGGTGAAAGCCTAGGACCTTGAGCCTCAAGGCGAGGGGACAGCTGCAGATTTCAATTTGAGGTGTCCCTGTACAGAAATACAATTTTTCATGATTTCGTATCTTGCAATGTCCTGTCAAAGAATACGCAGAAGAACAATGGAGCCGAGAAACATACCACTTCCCTGAAACACTGCAGAACTGTTTGGGTGCGCTCCGATCCAGGATTCAGCATGCTAGCCTATTTAGGTGCAGCAGCACAGACAGGTTTAAAGATCCCGAGTTATATATTTATATCAATAGACAAACGTGTAGAGATGTGTTTTCTGAATTTTTTAATTTTTTGCGTGTAATCCACAGGTCTTTGATTTTATTGTGGACAGCCAGACGAAATTAGCAGTATGTTAGTCCAGTCAACTACAACTTTGTGACCACAGCAGAGGGCGCTTGTCTGTTTACTGATCTTCTGACTGCCTTGTTATCTCTGCTTGGAAAAGGTACAGCAGCACTTTCTGGAACACATTATGAACATGATCTACACTGAGGGGTAGCGTTTTAAATAGTAACCTAATATCGTGTGTATCAATGTGTGTGATAAGATATGGCATTAGTGTGATTTATTATAGTCTTTCTTTTATACTGAATAATAGACCATCTGAATTTTTGTTTTAAATCACAGGTATACTGTCAGTATGCATGCGCTCAGGACTTTGCTTTTGAGATCAAATGCCAAAAGTGCTCTTCGTTTACCCACTTCATCCCTTCAACTGTGTACACAACAGCCTCCCGTGTCACTTAAATTTGGATGTCAAGTGTTAGTGGCACATGGACAACACAGGCATTGGCTTCATTCACCACCAGGACAAAATGTGTCACAAGATAAAACATCTCAAACCCCATCTGTTGAAGGTGAGAACCCATATAAAAGTGAAGGAAATCAACCAGCTACCGCTTCGGACTCGGATCCATTTCAAGACAAGTCCATCGGTCTATTTCACAGGTTTAAAAAGACTTTTAAACAGCATGGAAAAGTCCTAATTCCTGTCCATCTGGTGACATCCAGCATTTGGTTTGGATCCTTTTACTATGCAGCCATGAAGTAAGTTAATATATTCTTACAAAAATGCGTATATTTATTTATGAAGATATATATATATATATATATATATATATATATATATATATATATATTCAGTTCAGATATCAAAAAGTTTTGAAAGCAATTACTCAGGGGCAGGAAAAGTTTCGTTTTTATCCTGCGTGGGACAACACTTACACTTTATATAAGGCAGGACCTTTTTGTTAATTTTTTTTCCCTGCCCTACCTCAGACAGGAATCAATCATCTCATATTTTTCATTCTTTCTGGGGTCCTCTGTCGTAGACCCTTATACTAATTGCATGTGTCAGAATAACTTGTTTCCTTGCCCAGGCTGTCCAATGTAGGATCAAGGCAATAAGGCACTTCCCTATGCTTACTGAACATTTTTTGTTTTGTTTTTATAACATTGAGGGGTTGTTTTATCAGGAAGTTTTCCATCTCCAAGCCATATCCTTCTTTTGCTGTTTTTTCTTTGGCTCTGTGCTGTTCCCCAGCACTCTTTTGTGATGTAAGATTGCTTGAACACATGTACGAACGGATTATGTGATGTTGAAAGGGATCGTCTGGAAGCTAAAGTAGAATGGAAGCGATAGTGACTTCCAGTGGTGTCTGTAACACAAGACAAAGGAGCAGCTGCTTTGGGCCTAGGCTTATGTTAGGAGCTTGTGGCAGCTGTCCCTTGGGACCACTCAACATCCACTATGTTCTAGAGATGAAGGTCTGGACCAGACTGAAGAATTCAGCAGTAGTTAGATTGCCATGTATTACTTATCTGACACGTGGAGCCTCTCTTATGCAGCACATAACGATAAGATACCTATAAGAAAGCATTGTTTTATGGCAAGGCTAGTTTCAAGTTCTACCTTTTTAGAAAACAAGATTCCTCTGCTACTCCGAACGCTGAACCTCTCGCTTATCCGCCGCTAAGGCCTCCCCTTCAAGAAACATCGGCCAATACAAGAGGGTAAAATCAGAAACGGGAAACGCACCGGTATCTAAAATGGTACAAGGGGGTCATTTACATACGATAGTAACAGCCAAACATATACAGTTCTCAATTAGGCCCTCTTTGGTACACTGCTCAGTATTTGCACTGAGCCCATCTAAGCCCACTAGGGGGTCGCTATTGTAGTCTGTGAGGAAGATGGTAAACGCGGCCGTTCCCTGACTTCTCGCCGAAACCAGTTTGAAATGGCTGGATATCAGTTCTTGGTGCATATACTGGCCATAGAGGTCACTGTCCTGTAAGTCCTGACCCGATGGAGAGTAAAACACACCACACATAAAGCCCCCTCCCAAAATGCAGGTACCCCAAGTCTGTGTCCAAACCCCACCGTCTTTAGAGTCTCTGGTAATTGGGGAAACGTGGCAATCTGTAACGGGGAAGAAGCCTTCCCAACGGATCACTTATACCCACCTCCCAAAAAACAGAACCCCTTCCAAGGCCAGATCCCATAGTCCTGTAGAGAGGAGGCTGCCCCCAGGCCCCTCCAAGGCCTTCTCTGAGACCAGTATAGCAATGTTTTCTGATCTAGGGGTTTCCTTTTACTCACCAGTACGTGCATCCCAATCGTCTAGAAAGTCTCATAAGTTTTAGGGCTGTTGTGAACTCTGGTATTTACTCAAATGCACACAGGCTCTACAAGACTAGCTTGCCGTAGAAATAATTCACTATTAACTCTTGTGGCAAACCCTCTCATCAACCCTAGATTTCAGCTCCAGTGCAGAATGCCAAATGGAGCCAGTAGAGTGAAAACATTAGGTACGGAGTGCTCAGAGGCATTTGGTAAATGCAGCAGTTTTATATAAATAGCTATGTATTTGGTAGATTATGGCTAGCTTCCAGGCAAATGTGGAAAGGCTGATTATAATAAAATATTTACACGTTGTAGTTCATCGTTCCATTTTTTTATTCCCATTGACAAAAATGTTGATAATTAACAATATGTAAACCCCTCCACAAAATTGTATGCGCTATATTTCAACATAAAAACAACAAGTTTTCTTAATATCCCTTTCATACCCTAACCAAGTAGCAGTCAAAGTTTACTGCGTGAGTGGAGTGAGTACCAGTTCTTTCCATGAGCATGAAAGCAGATGTAATCTATCAGAGCCCTAGACAGAAGCAACAGTGTCATACTATAGGCCCCCGCGGGCTACAACCAGGACAGATTTTCTGGATATTCCAGCATGAGAACAAATGGTTGGAACTGATTTAAATTCATTACATTCAAAAGCAGTTATTTACCTAAATCCTGGTCCTGGTAAAGTTCGACACCCTGTGTGGCACAAATGCAGGCGGTATCTAAGAAAGCTAAAATTCATTCTCTGTCGTTGGTTTCCTATGATGCTTCCCATTTGGAAAATATGCCAACTATATTTACCATTCTGACTCTCAAAGGGATCAAGGGTACGTAATGCATAGGAAAATTACACTGCAGTTATTTTCCCTTTGTTTCGTAATCTTAAAACAAAATGATGTCATTGTTTTGGTAAACAATGACCTACGTGGGCTACACTCGTCGCCGGCAGCTTCCAGTTCTCAGTCTAGGTCCCTGACATCAGAGCGTATTATAGAACAAGTGTTTGTTTTAGTTACTCCTCTACCAGCTGGCGTTCTTGCCCTTCCTAACAGTTACTGATCCCAAATGTCAGTCTAAACTTAGCGTGCTCCTTTGCATTATGATTTCCTAGCTATTAAAATAATGTGCCAGGCATAGCAGAATGTAGTATTCTGCCACTTTATACCCAAACAATCCTCATCTAGTTAGTTGATCCTTTAAAGTGGAACAACTTTTAATATAGTGTCTGCTTTCCTGGTAATGTTTAGCCATTAGGCTTTGTATACAACCCAAGACTAAATACAAATTCTAACTGTACTAAAACACAGTCTTCAAATACACTGAATTTATGTAGCATTAAAAAGAAAAACTTTTTATTTTTTATTTCCCCCAATAAAGGCCATTTATCTGCAGCCATGCATGCTGTCATTATAGGCAGTCGTGATATTTTGAGTGTATTTTCTGCAGAGGGCTTGGCTGGCCCTGTATAATGCATAGTTAAATCTCTTCACACATTGAATGATACATGACAAGCAAAGCCCTTCATTGTGGAGAAACATGCTAGTGTCGGCCCCTCATAATGAGTTGAGAAGTGAGCGATTTAAAGCCGCAACTCTTGACAAGTCTCCATTTGGTTAACCCCAATATTATTAACACTGATTTAATATTACTACTAAAAATGATGGGAGCCCCACTTTAGAGCACTGCTATAAAGTTCCCTCATATAGTACCTGTACAAATTCATCTATAGCCCTGTTGCCTAATGAAACAGAGTTTAATGCACCAGTATGACTATGAATGGGTTGTTTTTAATTCTGCTAACTACCATTTAATGCTTAGACTGAGAGTATTTTCTGCAATCCATTTTTTTTTTTTGTTTTTTTTTTTTCATTCTGTGTATGACCGCAGAGCAATGCCTGGCGGATCATACTGTGTCCCGCTGTGTTTGAAAAAGTTCATTGAGAGCAAATGGACTTGTTAAATACTGTTCTTTTTTCTACAGCAACCTACAAATGTAACATGCAAAGAAAGATATACAAAACCCCCTCTTTTCTAACGTATGTATTATGCACGCACAACAGCATATTACGCTTGAGTATTTTTTTATTCTGCAGGAAAAGTTGAAAAATAATCTGAAGTTCCAGCAGAGGGCGCTCTCTGGCCACTAGTGATGTTGAGGCGTGACGCACACATAGTACATGTTAGAATAGATGCTGTTTGTGTTAAGTAAAAGCCAGTAAATATTTAACTTAGTTTTAATTACTGACTCTTTATAATATACTTTTTGGTAAGACCACAGCTTGATGATTCAGGACAATTTTGGACACAAGCTAAAATGAAGACCCCATGGAACCGAAAAATGTTCCAAGACAGACAACCAACTGAATTAAACCGATGGAAGATATCGGCTATGTATTCAAAGATAATTCAAAGACCATCCAGGGGATTTTTTTTAGTTCATAAACCTTAACAGACAACATGCAGACATTCTCTAAGGTTAGTTCACACACATATGCACACACTCAGGATCAATGGAGCATGCTCTTCTACTTCTCCCACAGTCTGGTGACAATGCGGTGCCTTTTTAAATGTTTTGTAGAGTACAAGAATCACCTTTGTTTATCTGTCTCACAGAGGCGTTAATGTAGTTCCATTCCTGGAGCTCATCGGTCTGCCGGATGTGATTGTAAACATTCTGAAGAATTCTCAAGGTGGAAATGCGCTAACAGCCTACGCTCTGTACAAGGTAATGCTTTAGAAGAAATAACTTTATCTCTGTTCAGTTATAATGTGTTCCCGCTACCTTGCTATGTATTTAGTAGAGTACGTGTATGTTTAGTTGTCTGTAAAACTAGTTTTTACAGTTAAGCTCATCTACTACCTTTGTCTGGTTCTTTTATGTGCATTCTTACATGGCGGCAGCTAGCGCTTTGGGATAGAGTTTTTACCAAGCTCTGTTTAACAAGGTGGGATAACCCCCCACCCATCAGCAATTACTGTAAGGTTTAATATTAAAACACATCTTTCTTGATAACCTAGTTATGTCCTTCTTTGGCAGATATCTGCTTTACAAATGTACTGATCAAGTGATGGACCAATAAATAATCTATTTTTGCAGATTTGAATATTCTCTGTGTGTTTCCTTCTGTATGAAGATCAACCTACCTCTTGTGTTTGCATATCATGAAAATAGGCAGTATCCATTCTCCCTCACGTGAGAGAGAAAGAGAGACCATTGGTTCAATGTTGATTTAAAACTTTGCATTGGATAATGCCCGTTTTCATGATATACAAACAAACATAAGACGTAGGTTGATTTTCTTACCGAAGGAAACTGGCAGAGAATATTCATGCCTACAAAAATGGATTATTTATTGGTTCATCCCTTGATCAGTATGAGATTCATAAAGCAGACTTCCGTCAAGGAACAGGGGAAACACCAAAGTGGGGGAATGAAACACTAGACATGTTTTGTACTTAACTGCGCTTAATCGTTGCAAGATCATGAATGTTGTCATTAGCCTGTGATGTATGATGTTGTGTCACGAGCTACAGGTCAAACATGGACCTGAATGGCATGTCTAAAGTCCATCATAGATTCAGTGGTCGTTATTATTACCAAAATACCACCATAGATTGATAGGCGTTTCAACTTGCAGATCTTGATTGTGTATACATCAAAACAATATTGGTATTATTGACATTTCACCAAAATAGCCTTTAACACTTTTTTTTTTTTTTTGTAAATTAAATAGTGTATTGTATAAGACCTGGTACAAATGAATACCATGATTGTTCCAAACACCAATATTGTTTTAAAACCAGATTACAGGTGTATGACCCGTCTGATCCGGAGCAGACAATCTAGTTAGCCGCAGTAGGGTTAAACCCGAGCTCTAATAGTGTTGTCTTTTTCTTCCCCTGCTGTCTAGACCAGTAAGCAGGCTTTTCAGCTCTATGAAAGCCGCTTACTTCACAGTGCTTAATTTCAGAACATCCCCTTCTTGCTGAAAGCAAAAGTATTGAAAGTAATGATTAACTTTATACATACTAACTAGGTCACTCATCCTTCCGTACTGTTATTGTTTGAAAATAGTGACTTTACAATCACGGAATTAGCATTCTGCGCGTCACGGGCAGTAGTTCCACGTTTCAGCTGGGTTAGCTAGTTAATACATAGTAACGACATGGCTTTTTTTGTGCTAAATGTTTAGCTATTTTTGTATACTTATAAGACGCTGCCGCATTATTAATAGTCGCTGTTTAAACTGTAACAGCAGTGAAGACATTTTTTATTCGGGCAGAAAACAATCACGTTGTTATGTACGTGTTAATCTCTACAGCTGGAACTTTAAGAGTAGCAAAAATAGCTTTGAATAAAATAAAGTGGTAACTAGGCTGCAGTGCCAGCACAACATGTCTGATATAATTATGACTAGATGATCCGAATGAATTCCCCAGTGGCACTGTGGTGAATCAGAGACCGATGGGTGACTTAGCATTGCTATGAGCTGATGGCTGCAAAGTCTGCATTCACGGTCACAAATCCGGTTGATGCACTTAGCAGGCAGTCTTTGAGTCCCTTTCTAAATCTACTTCATGAATATTTTTAGTGTTTTTTGTTGTTCATGGTCCATAATTTACTTAATTTTGTGATTTTCACTTAATCTACCTCAGCCACGGAAGTCAGCATAATTATGTCACTTATAGTTATTGAAACAGTCACCTATTGACAGGAGTAGTTGTTCCAGAACACTGGAGGTTGGCAGTACCACTTTGCAAAAAGGTAGCAGTAAATTGCACGTCAGTAGCTGGGAAAATGATGGAAACCGTGCTAAAGAAGTACATTGTTAAATATCTGGAAGAAATGGTTTGCATGATCAGAAACCACCCAGGTTTACTACAGGAAGATCTTTGTTTATTTGACTAAGTAACTAAAACAATAGCCTGTATCTACTGGACAGGAGGAGCCCTGGTCTATTTAGATTTTCATTAAGGCATTTGACACTGTTCCTCAGAAGTCTGCAAATTAATTGCACTATTTAATTTTGCATGTAGGGCTGCAACAAATGATGATTTTCATAATCAATTAGGCCAATTATTTTTTCGATTAATCAGATACACAAAAAATTTTCATAATTTTTTTATTTAAAATAACAATGTTAAAAACAAGCAGGAGAATAAAAAAAAACTTTCAGAAAAATGCATTTCTTGTTTTTATTTCCCTACCTGCCCCCCCCCCAGTTATGCACATCTGAGCCCAGGCTTGCCACAATGCCTCCCAGATATGCCACTCCGCCCACCCCAGATATGCCACTCCGCCCACCCCAGATATGCCTTATATCCCCTTGATATGCCACTTTGCCACATGATGCCATATACCCCATGATATGCCATATACCCCCTGATATGCCACTCCGCCCTCCCCAGATATGCCTTGTACCTCCAGAAATACCCCTCTGCCCCCAGATATGCCTTATACCCCCTATACTCCATAGTGCCCTCTGATATGCCTTATGCCCCAGATATGCCACTCTGCCCCTAAATATGCCTTATATCCCCTATATGCCTTATACCCCCTGATATGCCA
Organism: Spea bombifrons; assembly: GCF_027358695.1. Classification (NCBI taxonomy): domain Eukaryota; kingdom Metazoa; phylum Chordata; class Amphibia; order Anura; family Pelobatidae; genus Spea; species Spea bombifrons. The sequence goes on from NC_071091.1 coordinate 74,426,008, forward strand.
CTGTGCCCTTTTGATATGCCTTATACCCCTTAAATCCCACTCTGTCCCCCCATGCTCCAGATTCCTTGGTGTCTAGTAGGGGGAGACGGTGAATATCTGCGCGACAAACCTCTACTGCTGGCCGGCACTTTCGCTGGAGCTTCTATGACTGAGCACAGGAAGGTCATGTGACGCCATTGCTCCATCATAGAAGCCCCGGCGGAAGTGCCAGCAGTAGCGGAGGTTGTCTGCACGCATCGCGCAGACGCCCACTGGCTGCCAGAGAGGGGGATCCGGGTCCCCTAAAAAAGTTAAATGAATAAGGCAATGCTTGAGTGACAGGAGGCAGAAGGTTGTAGTTAATGGTGTGTATTCAGAGGAAGGACCTTGTACTAGTGGGGTACCTCAGGGATCTATATTGTAAGGTATGCATTTTTACAGAGGATACAAAGATCTGCAACCTAGACATTCCTGGTGGAACAACCCAATGGCAAGTGACTTAAGTAAATCAAAAGAATGGTTGAGAGTGTGGCAGGTGCAGTTTGATATTGACAAATATGAAAGAATGCACATACATCCCAATGTAGAATATAGCATTGAGGACACTGTTCTGTCAGTTATAACAAAAGGGACTTATTAGTAACAATTTCTGCAGACTTAATGGTAAGCAGACAATGCTGCAATAAAGCATCAGACAAAGCAAGCAGAGTGCTGGGTTGTATAGAGAGGGGCATTAGTAGCAGGAATAGGGAGATGGTTCTGACACGTTATAGATCTCTGGTCAGACCTCACCTATAGTATTGTGTACAGTTCTTGAGACCCCATCTGCAGAAAGATATAGACACATTGGAGAGAGTTCAGAGGAGACCTACAGAAATGTTAAGTGGTTTGCAGGATAAGAAAGACTAAAGGAGCTCATTGTGTAGCTTGGAGAACAGAAGAGAAGGGAGGGTGTGTGATAGAAACATTAAATACTTTGAGGGAGGGAAGTTTATTTCAGGGGAGAAATGTTAGGAAAAAAAGGCCAAAGTCTGAAACCTGGTGGTCAGAGATTTAAATGTAATGTAAGGACGTTTTACTTTAAAGAGAATGTGGAAGATAAAAGGAATAGCCTTCCATCAGAAGTGATAAGAGTCTAACACATTGAGTGAATACCAAGTTATCCTGAAACTAACACAAGACATGTGACTGAGGAAGGTCTCAGTCTTCAGGAAAAACGGGCGGACAAGATGGGCCAAATGCTTCTTATCTGCCACAAACGTCTATGTATCTATGAAATGTATTGCATATAATTTTGTCTGCGATGGGCAGGTAAGTAGTAGCCCGTGTGTGAAGTGATTTCTGATTATTTCTCCCTAGCAGTTAAGTGAGATACTAGTTTATCTTGATAACTAGGCATTTGTTGTAAAAGGCCAGGGAGAATGAATATGTCAGATGTAAGTGTCCATAATGCGGGGAGACGTTGACGCATTTCTTGCTAAAGTGGCCTTAATTCCTCTTCATGTCTGTCATGCGTGAGTAATGTAACTGGCCCCTCACAGTTTATAAACTGTGTTTGTATATACATACATATTTCTATATATGCATATACTAGTTTTGAAAAACTTTAGTGCAGTTTTTAATGCCAGTTAATGGCAGTTTTGTTATAGGTTTAGGTATAGATTTTCTCAAACTTTGCATTATAAAGAACATTTAAATAAACTTTAACATGCAGAAAGAAAATCTGAATGTGTACTTTTCTTGTTGATAATGTCTAAAATACTTATTTATGCTTGTCATCTAGATTGCTACACCAGCCCGATATACAGTAACATTAGGAGGAACATCCCTTAGTGTTAAGTACCTTCGGAAGTACGGTTACTTGTCCACACCTCCACTGGTAAAGGACTATTTACACAACCGCATGGAAGTCACAAAGGAACGTCTCAGTGAGAAAATGGAGGAAACCAGGGACATCATTAGTGGCAAAATGGAAGAAACAAAGGATAAAATCACTGAGAAGCTCCAAGAAACCAAAGATAAAGTTTCTTTTAGAAAGAAAAAAGATGAATAAGTAATTCCTTTAAGAAGACGTTACAATTTTTTTTAACTTCTCAATCCAAATTGAACTGACAGTCTTGGGCACACGTTTTTTTTTTCTGTTCCGCCAAGTAAATTTCTTTGCCTTGAACTTTTGTATTTTAAAGGACACAAAGCACAAAAATGCATGTGCCTTTTCTGTGTGTTTACTGTTAGTTGTAATATTTAATGTTTTTCCTGAGCTATTAGTACAATATTGATGTTTCACAATTAAGTAAACCACACGGCTATGCTTCCTGAAAACAATTATTGTAGCTGTTTTTTTTAATAACTAAACGCGTATTAAAGTGTGCAAAGTAAGTACTCATTTGTATCAAATGCCTGATCAAACCACAATTGAGTTTATTCACTAAAGAGAGAGTTAACAGGAGAGTTGTGGTTTTGGCTCCCTTACTTCACTATAAAGTACAGACACTGATAAGTTTCATCAGTGGAAAGAGCCGAACTGGCTGTATAATGCATTATTTAATGGCTGAGGAGACTGAAGAAATCTCACTGATTGAAGTATCCATAATATAGGGCCAGCTCAGAAGCTCACTAGAGTTGGACCATTAAAATGTATAGTAAAGTCAGTGAGTTAACTCATGTCAACTGTCCCTTTAGTGAATAGATCCCATGATTGTACTGCTATGCTTTTGAAGATGAAGCATTGTGAAACGAATGTGTGCGTTAAAACATCTGTGATTGGTAAATCTGACGAGCCATGAAATGCTGGTGACTTAGGCCCCCCCCAGTGGACCACTGGCTAAACAGCAACATCAGGGTCTTTCCACATCGCTCATAGATATTGCAAATAATCTTGTCTGATGATTGCTTAAAGTAAAATCTTGAATATAATGTAGTATTTCCCTACTTTTGAACCCATAAAAACACTGGCTTTTTTTCTATAGCTTTGGGATCTATATTCTGTTTTAGTTTTTTTGTGGTGCTAAGTAGCAAGTGCCTCATCCTTTGGTGAATGTAGACAAATGTTTTACAATAACCAGACAACTAAGCTTTCCAATTCTGTGCTAAAGACGTTTGAACACAACATAGAGGGACTCTCAGTTGAAGCAGTAACCACAGCAGCTGTATTGCAAATAAATGGAAAAGCAATGGGGGACAGTCCATGTAGAGCAATATGGAGAAACCAGATGACAAAGTATGAGGTGGAGTGATGTATTGATTAACCCCTTGAGGATTTTCCTGGGTCAATGACTAGGGAGATTTCCATTTTTTATGTTTGTTTTTTTTGGCAATTATAGCTTCTTTTTTGATATCACATACGTAACTGTGTTTTAGTATTAAAAATACATATAGATTCCACTACTTTCTTTTTCATTTTGGCAGTCTGCTGTGTGATGCTGTAAAACAATACCTCCATTTCCTTTCAGCAACATCTGCTGAGTACAGTGATACCACCCATGCATTTCAATTTTCAGCTTCAAACTTTGACACCTGGTCATCCTGGGCCATAGATTTTTGAAAACTAGACATCCCAGTCTAATGCGATGTCAGAACTGGATGCAAAAATTCCTCTACTCTATAGGTATAGGGTATAAAAACAGAAGTATAATTTTTAACTCCCTACTTAACAAACAGTAACCCACAATTTACTGATCAGACTAATCTGAGTCATGGCACAGGCTTTCAATTATTAAATTAAAATAATTATATATATATATATATATATATATATATATATATATATATATATATATATATTAGTACACACACACACGAGTAAGTGAACCCCTGTCCACCGTTAGATAAATGATTGGCAAATAGAGACAATTTAGAACTGTGGCTATTTTTCTTAGAAGAGGTAGCCTGCTACAGGCTGGAAGGAATCGTTGGAACTGGTTAACATCTCTGTTCATGGGTCTATCATACTCAAAACATTGAACTGGCATGAAGTTCATTGCAGGATACCACAGAGAATGCTGCTGCTCTCCAATTTAACATTGCTGTTCACCTGTTTTGCGGACTGACGAAACTAAGGTTGATTTGTTCGGGATGAACACCCAGCGCTACGTACCCACATGAAAACATCATCCGAATGGTAAAGTATAATGGAGAAGCGTCATTTTTAGGGCTACTCTGCTGCCTTAGGTCCTGGACAGTTTGCCATGTCGGAGGTGACAATGAATTACCAAGTTTAGCAAGGTACCATAAAGGATAATATTGGGGATTCTGTCACACTATGGGTCCATAAATTGCTTAGCCCACCCCTATGGCAAAGTACCCCAACTTTGGTGAGTCCTACCTACTTTCTCATATTGCAATTTAAATCTTTCTCTGGACACCATTCTCATGGCAGGAACGGGCTGCAACTCAATGATGGAAACATTGACATTAAAAGTAAATTTTAAGATAGTGGATATAAAGTACCATATGTGTAATTTCATAAAAAGTCCCCTGATTGAAATAATTTCAATAAATTCTGCATGGGGCTTTAGAGTAAACATTAAGGAAATACTAACCTTTGAAAATGCTGCAATGTATTGCTACAGATCAGTAACCAGAAAGCTGTTCTTGGAATCCCCTTAAAATCTATGATTTATTATTCAGACCATGTGGCAGCTAAGAAACCGCAAAATCTTTTGTTGCTAATAAAATCACATGGTTTAAGCAAAAACCGTGGAAAACCAAAAAGAATGGAACACATGAAAGTTGGCTGTTTTAAAATGTGCATTTTAATTAAAATGTAAAATGATGCACTTGAACATAACAATAAAGAGAGATGTGTAATACATTTTATCTGAATAAACTCTCATTTAGAAAGGAGTGTGAGAGAATTGGTTGTTTGGGATATAGAATGTGTAATGAGGGTCAGATCCATTGAGAGACCAGAGGTAAGACCTGAAGGTTTTTTTTCTGTAGAGCTGTAAACAATTATAATTCTTTAAACATGACAGAAGATCTGTGCTGAGAGCAACTCTACTGTAGTTTGACCTACAACATTAAGTATTAAAATGTTTACTGCATAGAATAGGGGTTCCATAAAAACATAACACAATCTTCATGCAATTATTTTCATAAATATAACAAAAGATCAATTACTGTTTAACGTCCAGTTACGAGACTCATTAAAGATCGGGCCCCGTTATCTGTCTCAGTTATTCTTTCTTATGGTACTAGCCTGCAGGCATTCCTGGAATACAGCTCCAACTACCTGAAGCATCACTGCAGATTGGCATAGTAAGAGTTTCTCAGTATCCTTTTTTAAATATAGTGTAGGAGGACTTCAACAAAAATCAAGGAAAAAACAAAAATGTGTGACGTGAGATGAATGGTGTGAAGGGCAGATCTGCTGTCTCTACACCCTCACTTATGCACCTCCGCCTCTTAAGACAGCTACCATGAAACCTCAGTGCCTGCCAAAAATTAAGACACCCCCATAGAACAACTCATACATCTTAAAAACCAGGCAGAAGGTGAGAGCTTGCCTTGTGGGAGATTGCAGCAAGAGTATATTCTTGCTCCACAATTCAAGGGAAAAGGACCAGTTTGTTTGCACTTAACAAAAAGATACTAATTACTCTGAGACTGCCACTCAAGTAGCACAATGGAGAGATTTACAAGCAGTTCTCATATCAAAAGTATTTGGACACCTGATATTCCATTCCCAAACCATGGGCATTAATATGGAGGTGCCCATTCAGCCAAAAGAGCACTTGTGAGATTAGACACTGATGTTGGATAAGAAGACCTGGCTCGCAATCAGTGTTTCAATTCATTCACACCAAACTCGCCAAACCATGTCTTTATGGACCTTGCACAGGGGTGCCACCATGTTGGACCAAGAAAGGGCCCTCCCCAAATTGGTGCCACAAAATTGGAATCATACAATTCATACTACGCATTCTGGTAGGTAGTGTTATCCAAGCATCTGCCAAAATCAGACTCGTCCATCCGGCTTCCAGATAGGGAAGTATGATTCATGGAACAGGTTTCCACTCCTCCAGAGTCCAATGGTGGTGTGCTTTGCACCACTCCAGCCGACGCTGTCTACGGAGATGACATGTCCATGTGCTTGACTTAATACGCCTGTTAGCAATGTGTGTGGCTTAAACTCAATAATTAGGAGGTCTGGCCACATACTTTTGGGTGCATAGTGTAAGTATTGCTGATATTGAGTGTTGTGTTTTCGTGGAAGCACCTGAGAACTCTAGCAAAAGTGTCCACTTTATGACAATCTAGTAGGTTCTTTGTTAACATGGTAAAGTTGAATAAAACAATTATAGCATTTCTGTGTATCTGTTGTAGGTACAAAGTAAGCAACAAAAGGAGGGATATTTTTAAGCAAGTGGTCATGTCAACATTTTACTTTAATAAAATATTGACTTTAATAATTAACAACCCCCTTGTGTGCTATAGTGTTTCTATAGTGTGTTACTCAACTTTATCTATCCATTGTACAGTTTTGCAGAATGTGGTGGTACCATATAAATCAATAATATACAGTAAAAGAAAAAATTATTTGATCCCCTGCTGATTTTGTATGTTTTCCCACAGACAAAGACATAGTCAGTCTATAATTTTAATGTTAGGTTTTTTAAACAGTGAGAGACAGAATAACAAGAAACAAATAACACATTTCAAATAAGTTATAAATTGATTCACATTTTACTCAGTGAAATAAGTATTTGACCCCTTTGCAAAACATGACTTAGTACTTGGTGGCAAAACCCTTGTTGGCAATCAGAGGTCAGATGTTTCTTGTGGTTGGGCACCAGGTTTGCATACATCTCAGGAGGGATTTTGTCCCACTCCTCTTCGCAGATCCTCTCCAAGTCATTAAGGTTTCGAGGCTGACGTTTGGCAACTCGAACCTTCAGCTCCCTCCACAGATTTTCTATGGGATTATAGTCTGGAGACCAGCTAGTCTCTAGACCTTAACGTGCTTCTTCTTGAGCCACTTCTTTGTTGCCTTGGCAGTGTGTTTTTGGGTCAATGTCATGCTTGAATACCCATCCATGACCCATTTTCAATGCCCTGGCTGAGGGAAGGAGGTTCTCACCCAAGCTTTGACGGCACATGGCCCCATCCATCATCCCTTTGATGCAGGGAAGTTATCCTATCCCCTTAGCAGAAAAACACCCCCAAAGAATAATGTTTCCACCTTCAAGTTTGAGGGTGAGATGGTGTTCTTTGGGTCATAGGCAGCATTTCTCCTCCTCCTCCAAACATGGCTAGTTGAGTTGATGCCAAATAGCTTGATTTTGATCTCATCTGGCCACAACACTTCCACTCAGTTCTCCTCTGAATCATTCAGATGTTCATTGGCAAACTTCGGACGGCCTGTACATGTGCTTTCTTGAGCAGGGGGACCTTGCGGGCGCTGCAGGATTTCAATCCTTCACGGCATAGTGTGTTACCAATACTTATTTCACTGAGTAAAATGCAAATCAATAACTTATTTGAAATGCGTTATTCTGGATTTTTTTTGTTATTCTGTCAAATAAACCTACCATTAAAATTATAGACTGATCGTGTCTTTGTCAGTGGGCAAACATACAAAACCAGCAGGGGGTCAATTATTTTTCTTCTTCACTGTATTATACATTATCAACACCAATGCTTTATTTTATCATGAGTTGACATGTCGCTAAAATATAGCAAATGCAAAACTGGTTTGTCCATCAGCGGTACCTCTCCATCAGCTTCTTGTAAAACAGGATTGATCCTATTCTTTTGGGGGATTCTACCAGAAAAGGGGAGGTAGCTTCAGATCTAAAGATTCGGTGTCTTTATATCACTCTAACACCTTTCTGGAAAATTCATATGCTTTAAACTTGTGAGTTGCCATTTTATTTTGACCAGTTATCTCTAAGAAAGACCTCTGCAGTCTTGTGCACGATGGGTTTTTTGTTTTTTTTCTTTTTGACATGTTTCCATCCCATCATAGTACATGAAGGGTCGGCCTAGCCCTAGATGCATCAGGAAAACATGAGGTAACTGATAGAAACAAAGAAACATAGAATTTTACTGCAGATAAGAACCATCTGACCCATCCAATCCGAGTGCCTCATTTATTCATGAATTACTCTGGTCTGTTTTTAGTAGGCTACCAAAGATTATATTCTTCAGATATTTCTTTTTTGTTTGAAGGACAGTATATGTATTTCTACCAATGAGATGAACATAAGTTCCACTAAGTTCCATTGATGTACCCTTTGCTGGTCTTATACAGGTAAAATCATATATTTGGTTTTACTCAAACAGTAGTTCAGAAACAGTGCCGATATTTAAAATGTTGTGAAATAAGTGAATTGGGTTCATTCAAAATTAGCATTCATTAATTCCCAATAAAACACACAAAATTTGTTTTCAAATTTTATTTTTTTCTCACTGTGCTCTGGACACAGTGGTGTTAAGAACAAGCATAAAACTTTTAATTTGTAACTAACAACAGCACTTAGAACAACTTTTCTTTTTCCAAGTATTGCAGTAACAAAACTGCTTAAACAAAACAAAAAAAAATATCACCATTGTTCAATTAAGAGAGGCTGATAAAACAGGTATATAAAGTTATAAAAAAAAAAAAAAAAAAACCTTTGCCGCTACCAGAAAACAAAAAATAAAAAGTACTGGAGAGAAAAAAAGAGACAGTTCGTTCAATAGGCTTTAATAACAAATTGCAGCCTTGGTAGAGACATTCTGATGGCAACTCATGGTAAGTTTGAGATTACCAATTAACAATTTAAATCATACATCACGGATACTTTTAATGTAAAAATGTTTTATTTTATAATCAAACAGCAAGTGCAAAAATATGGAACATACAAGATCAGACGTGAAATGTTAAATCTCTAAAAGTAAAAACGTGTGACTGACATCATAAAGGCCATAACTAATATCTGTACGACTTTTGTTTCCGTATTTAGAAGGTAATCTAAAACATTTCAAAGGAGTAAAAATTAACCATGGATTTTATATCTTGGCTTTTCATATCTTGGCTTTTTAATTGGTACTACATTCTACTGCATCCAGCACATGGTCATTCTGGGTTTTAGGACAATGGCAGTAATGTCACTTAATACTGACATCTGAAAACGCATTTAAGGATTCAAGGGAAAGGATGTGGGTTAGCATTTAGGACAATAAGATGCCCCTACTATCTACTATTCATTACTCTACACCCTCTAAGATAAAGGGTTATTCACTAAATCAGTAGTTTGCAGATGAAACACTCATTCCCAAGCTTAACTATGCATTATAAAAACAGACAATACAGTGAGCTTCTGCTGCACAAGAGTTGAGTCAACACATGAGCCAAGATGAAGAAAAAAAAAATTCTACTAGAGATGTTTAAATTTCTGAAGCTGTGCAGCATAGACACATTTTACTTTGTTTAGTAATCCAACTAAAATAGTGTAGGTAGAGTGGAATTTTGATCAATACATTGTGCTAACAAACAATCCTTCCAAAAACATTTACCGGTATGTTTTACTGCCAGATGTATTACAGACGGTTGTACTGGCAATGCGATATGGCACACTGTGGCAGCTTTTACCAAACACAAGAACTCTTAACACATGAATGAAGAAAAGACAATTTCAGCTATGTATTGGCTAACCTTCCTGTTAACCCAATGTATGGATCAAATATTGTGCTATTTCAATTGACGCCAGTATTGTTTTAATTGTTTTCTTGTAGCTAAAGTGGACCTGACACCTGCCAAATCAAACAAAACATAATAAATAACTATGCCTTGTTGTTATGCCATGTTTTTGGAAATATTTCAATGCAACATTTATACTTTCATGACCTTTTATTTATGGAGAACATAATATTTATAGCTAGTATGTACTTGAAGTCATCATCATCTTGTATCATTATTGAAGTCTCTAACATTTCATTTAATTTTGTTCCAGAAATTGTGAATTAAATGGATGGTTGGGCGAGAGTTGCGAATGCTGTAGGACGGTACAGCATTAAAATGAAAATATATTAACAATAGCTTTAAAATAGCTTTTAACAAAACACTTTACAAAGCAATATATTGTTTGAACGAGTGGAGCAATTTAAAGTAAGTTTTTCTTTGTGGATTTGTTGAGTGAATTCCTTTATATACCTGCTGTTAGAAGTCACTACTTGATCCTTGATGCGGCAGCAATTCCTCTGCTACAATGGCCCACTTCAAATCTAGAAAGCCTCCACAGACTGCATTTAAGACATGCCAGGATATGCATTCAGGATAATGATTATGGAGGGGGGCGGCTAGGGGCACTGCCCTGTGTTGGGCCAAGGTAAGTACACCATTGCCCATTATCCAAATGTTACTGCACCCCATATGCTACATCTATAGCTAATGTGCAAAAGCAGGGTTAACAATTCAAAGTTCTTGCTTGGTCCAAAGTGTGCCTTAAAAACCTGTATAGCGTAATACATATTTATATCGCCACCTCTTAAATATACATAATACTGTTTTGTTAAGACAAATGTGCAGAGAATATCACGTGTTGCAAAAAAAGCACAATAAATTAATGCAGTGATTACAGCACTGAGTGACAATTTGGTTAAAAGACAAGAAAAATAATTACCATAATTACCGCAGACATTCAATAAGAATGATGCAAATTGTGTCAAGTATTCTCACTTCTCACACTAGTCTAAAGCCTGCTTCTGGAACTATTTGCCAATTTCTTTTCTTATATTTTTTTGTTAAATATTGATAGATTTTGTTGTAGTCTGTTAATTTTTAACCCAACCTGGTTAAACAATACCAGTAACCATAATACCTAATAAATATTGGTTATGCGTAGAATGGCACAATTGGTAAAGTTCAAATGTAAATGCTAGGAAACGTGGAAGTCCTGCATTAATCTTCTGCAGGATAAACAGCGATAGCTTGTGGAGAGACAGAAGAACAAAGGAAAGCAATGCTACATTCTGATTGTCTTCCTGGTTTTTAAGCCAATCAGAAAACAGCAACAATACACATCATATGGACAATCACAAAATGTGCAGATGTGAATACGCAAATGGGATCCCCTGTTCACGATAAATGGAGAAATTAAGCTAAAAATATTTATATAATTTATTCAAACATTACTGTATCCTTAAAAGAAATAATAAAGGGAGGGCCCAATAAGGGAAAGTCGAGGAATGAGAACAAGACACGTTCTGCTTCCAACAGTACTTGGGCACAGTTTTAGACAACTTAACTTGTCTAGACAGTGTATACGAAAGCACTAATTTTAGTGCGCCCTTCGCGCTGCTGACGGGGCAGCACCGTGCAATACATCAGGAATGATCACAATCCTTCGCAATTTGATTACTGGTGATGTCACTTCACTAAGATAAAGGGAATTTTCTCAGATTTAAAGATGGCATTTTAAAAAGAATCATCTGAAAGTCTTAGAGCAAACACTTAATGAGTCAATTTAAAAAAAATAAAAAATAAAAGAGCATTGTTAGAGAATTACAAACAAGTGCTAAGTTTATTCATGTTAAGTGCTTCTAGTAAGTGCTGTGAGTGATGTCATCTTAAATGGTTAACAACCCTTGCAGCTTTTCAGTACTTACGCAGCCTAAGTAATTGTATCTAATGTATAATGTGGAAGTTCCTATAGAGTCTAAATCTTTTTAAGTGCCAAAGCAACATTTTCATCCCTCTGGTTTCCAAAGATTTAAAGAGAGACATTTTGCCTCCAATGAACCTTAATGATTAAATGATGATGCTAGGCGATTATATATATATATTATTCCTAGGTAGAGATATCTTCTTATTACGTTTGGTAACTTTGTATGGTAGGTTTCTAGAGAATAGTTTCCATTCTTTTTCAACTATGATTTCCTTTCATTAGCACGCAAGGCTCTTTAAAACAGGTCAACAGGTACACCCGCTAAGAGAAAACAAACGACACTTTTGTTAGCATGTCACTCAATAAGAGGTGAAGAAATTGTCGCCTATGACAAGTGTGCATGTGTATTTACAATTATAACTCTTACAGTGTGGGAAAGCGGATAGATTGTGGTTTTTATCTTGACCACAAAACAGCTTAAGTACTCCACATTCAGGGGATAATAAAACCATCATGATGGAGGGCACATTAGCAAAAAATGAGGCATTTTAAATTGTACCTGACAGCATCAATAAATTCTGTGCTGCCAGAATTCCTTATCCCGCAGCAATCATTTCAAGCAAACGCCTACATTAAAAACGCTACAAATTTATAGGGAGGTTTCTTCCGTATTAAAGTAGTAGGAAATTATAATATTTCTCCAAGGGGTTACTTCACTAAACATGAGTTGCTTTGAGTTCAAACTTCTTAAATGGACTTTACTATACATTACAAATGGTCAAGCCTAGCGAGTTTCTCATGCGTCGAGACGTACGTTTGGCTCTGTATAATATCCAGTGAGCGACTTGAGGAAATCTCTTCCCGTTACATATTGGCCTTTTCTGCAGCTCAACAAAATTGGCCCTTCTTAACGCATAGTTAAACTGGTGAAAGGTTTCATCGTAGATGCAAACTCCTGGCTTAGTCAATACAACATCAAAAGACCATGTCAAAAATAGGTCACGGTGCAGCAACGACGACGACAATAAACAGCTAAGCGCGATTAGAAAAGGTACACTTTAACATAGTTTTCAACTGAACAAATCAGCTTACTTCCCATGGAGTATACTCAGGGGGTTAATACATAATGATTTCAGTGGGGTCAACAATATCTTAATATTTTACATACGCATTAAAAAATCAAACACTGGCGCATGAGATTTATACAGATATTCAAATCAGACGGTGTTTCTTCTTAATACCATGAAGGCAAGAATCAGAGTATGTCCTGAAAAGGCTGCAACAATAACACTGGTCCAAAAAATCTTTACTAGCACGGACTGAAAGAGTCAAATCATGTTGGAATAAATAATAATAAAAAAAAATATTCAGACGAGCCTCCACAAGGATGATAAAAACCTGTTATCTAAAAACGCAGATTTGCCCGCCCCCCCCATGTTATATTGACATTTGATAGGAAAATAAAATACATAGATTTCTGTCATTTGAACTTGTTTGTTTGCAAATCTTACAAAAAAGACTAGTGACATGTTAGGCATTTCACAAAATCTATGCCATTTCTGTTAAAATTGGTATCAGCTATACATTATATTACAGTATTAACAATGGATATTTTTGTTCTACCCATTGGGTAGGATATGTGCATAATATATTCAAGTTATATACAGCATCTTAGCAAAAAAAAATTTTTGTTTACAGAAGTAAGACATAATGAAAAGCTCAACTTAAGAATAAGCACCGTACACAAGCGAGGCACAGGCGAGCGTGAGGGGAAAGCACACAAAATGGCTTCCTGTTTTCAGACTGCACAACTTGACATGTCATTTGAACAAACATGCAAATTTCTTTTACACGATACATCACAGCACAAAAACATATATATATCATATTCATATAAAATGCACAGTTTGGGAAAAGAAGAAGCATGTAATATCGGTGTCACAATTCTACCACTTACTAAATTATTTGAAGAATCATCATGGGTCAAAGAAGCAGCAGAATAGCCAGTAGCATAATCATACCAAACACCTTTTAACATTTTGCACTGAAAAACAATGCAAATGCTATAGAATAGTTTGACTGTATACTACATATAAAAAAAAAACAAACAGATAATATATTGAAGCTGTTTTTATGCCGTTCCTATTTTTTTTTTGCAGGGGTTCTCCATTGTCACAGTGTAAGTGGCTTATTGTACTCATATACTGAGGAAGCTAAGCTGAGGATGATCAGAGCAGGTAAATGGCGGGAAAAATATAAAAAGTCACAATCGACTCAAAATAATAGGAATAAAGGACAAGGGCAATGTTAAAATAAGTTGTATATGAATATGAATGAAGGAGTAAGGGCATTGAAGAGAAAAGGGAACTAGAAAGAAAACAAAATGAAATAGGAACGATTATAAACCGTTTGAGTCTCCAGTGAGTGAGAAGCGCTCTGCTCATATCTCTTGCACTCTAAAAAATGGGAATCACATGCCAACATGAAGCATTACATTAAAAGGTCTGAGTGTATTTATACAGTAGATAAAGCCAGATTGGAGCAGAAGACCCCAAATCGGTGCATCATGTATCCCTCTTCAGCTAGCAGTTGGTTTCTTTGGCAGTGAAATGGTTTGAAAAGCCCTTCATTAAATTGTTAACTTTGATTATTTAAAACAGTAATGAAAAATGACGTGATTCATCAAACTTTCGGTTAGGAGCTCAGAAATCCAACAAATATCATTTTTTTGCTTTTTGTGCTTTTACAGCTGTAGAAATCAGTCTGCAATGTTGAATTCAGAGTGACCAAAAAAACAAGTAATTGGATGGAAGATGTTTCGACTATTTGCCAGGATTTGTATTTATTTCCATCGTCTGAGGCTTAATCATCTTAAGTCCAATATCTAAATGTGGTTTAATTTACTAAGCTAGGAGTTTGGAGACGACACAAAATATTCAAATGTTACGAATGCTGTTAATTACAATTAGTTATTATGTTAGTGGGAAGGATAGCATTTTACATAAGGGCAGATGTCTTTCTTCTCAAGACAAAAAAAACCAGGACATCACATTTTAAACCATTAAACCTTATTGAAATGAGATTTTGTCTTTAAAAGGGGACTTGCAGGTGAATTGAGGTTATATGAAACATTTCAACTCACCAACTTTTATATGCATTATGAAGGGACAATGAGTGAGAGATTCTACCAGACCTAACTTTGCATTACGCAAGGATAACTCAGCCCTACTTACAGGAAAACTCTTATTACATAGCAAAGTTTGTGCCATGAAATGGTCACTTCAACCATCTAAAATTCACAAAATCTCCATTCCTGTTTCCTAGTAGCAAATACATTCTCCATTGCACACGTTTACAATAAACCAAGGTGTAAACTGAATTGTTACACAACAAATAGTTTCAAGACTACCACAGCTACTACAAGATGTCTCTTTTAAATTTTTTAAGACAATGGGTCTGACTTACTACCCTGGGAGAGGACAAAACTAATCTGTAAAGGACTGAACTCACTGGTTGCCAACCATCGATGGTTATAAGGTGCTACACATTCAAACAGTAAATGCCCAGAATATCATCCAACGTTGACTTATCACAGTCTGTTGAACACACAGTGGGACATTCAGAGTTCTCAGTGGACTTAGTGTGTCTGTCTCTTCAGGACAACAGAGCACAGATGAGTAAGAAGCCTGTGATACATAACAGTTAGTGGTGCCAAGAAATATTTCTAATTGACTGTTATATATAACTAAGGGGTCGCATACCAAAGACACGTTCAGGGGCAATAAAGTTAGTAGACCTTATTGCCCATCTGAATGAGCCATAAAAAGCCAGTTGCTAAACTACAATTACTTCCAAATCACTTAAATATTATGGTTGTTTAGAGGTGGGTCTCTTCCCTCTTGTGAGATGTGCAGAACTGTCATATTGAGACTACACTCGAATAAGACCACCTGAGCTGAGATGGGTACATGTTCTGTAAGGCTGTATGATTTCACAGTAGAAGAATGACTCCAACAAGCCCCAGTCATTTATGGTAGGCGCAGAAAATAATCTAGTTTCAGAGTTAATAAAATTGCAGTTTACTGCATACTGTCTTGTTTTGTAACTTGGTTTTAATGCAATAACATACTAGATTATAAAAATACATTATAAAATTAGAAGAGATTTGCACGTGGTCACACATTATATTGAGTGTTCACAATAATATTCTGTGTATCCATAGACATCTTCAAAATTAAGATTCTGGATATTTATTCAATGCCTCTGTCCATTAGACGGTTCCTAAAACATATAATCAGGTTTCTAAAATGAGATGATGAGAAGATCAGCTTTGTTAAAGCACACAATGAGTGTACCAAAGTCATTATGAATTGTCCAGAGGTTTAGTAATAGGCGCAATCGAGCAAACAGCACTGTTGACCAAAATATGTATGAGGTCAACACGGTTATTATGGAAGTTCTGGAGTTCACTGAAGTGCAGTTTTACCTTAAAAACAATTATTGGGAACATAACCAATCACGTTCTAGTTGTATAATAAATATGTACAGTATATGAAATGTCAGAACCAAAATACTCAAAAATAGCCATCTTCCACCCAAAAACTCATATCAGGAAAACTATGATGGAGATTTTTGGGCTTTGTTGGTCAAAGTAGGAAATGGCACCTTTTACAATTAGTTACAGGAGTCCACTAAGCTGGGCAGGGTAAAAACAGTCCTCTGGCCATTAGGCTACAACTCCTTAAAGGCTGACTGGCAGACCTGGGAACTTCCAAGGGTAATGGGAGCAGCTTTGTGTTGGGATCGGGGTAGCAACATGAGGGGTGCAGATATCCTTAAATTAGCTAGTAGTATGATGGGAAGTGGGCATGGCCAAATGTCACATCCCTGCCCAGGGGTAAAAAGGAAGGTGACCCGAAGTTGCAAGGAGAGCAATGCTTCACTTGGAGACTCCAGGTTAATCCTGAAGAGTTCCTAAGTATCCTTACTGGGAATACTAGAACTTCTAGCCCCAAAACAATCAGATAACTGCTGTTGCCCTGCCTAGGTATAGTGCATATGGGGAACCTTGTACCCCAAGGAAAACAAACCATTGTGTGTTTGCAAGTTCTTTAAAACTGGGCAGTTCACAAACCAGTATTTTCACAATAAAAAAACAACATTCCCTCATAAACATCACAATTAGTTAGTGCAACTTCTCTACTCTCCCTAAACATGGCTTATTGCATTCACACCTTGCATTCACCTAATCCATCCAACTTCATACATTGGCACTCAATAAAAAGGAATATGGATTAATAGAAAATAATTAACACTTAAATTGTCGCCATCAGAAGAAAAGAAAAAAAAAAACTGGCCATCTTCCGAATCATTCACTTGGTAAATTAACACTTTTGTGTCACTGCCATATGCAAATATAAAAAGAGGCTCTGCAAGCTTGAGTTTTGTGCCTTTAAATAACTGAAATATGGTAAGATAAAAAAAAAATCCTCCTTAACAACTATTCTAGGTCCAACAGAAAGGAAGTGTGTCCGAATGCTATCCGAATGAACATACAGTAAAATATGCATTTGGTTTAACTAAATTGTACCACTGGAAACTGATCCGCTCTCTATCCCTGGGCTCAGGAGGCAGCGGGTGTACTTTGATCACTATTTCCTTGGCTTCAGGTACATAAGGATTCAGACGAGGTCCCCTTGCGGCTTGTCTTTTCCGTTTACTGAAACTATTGTGCTCTCTGAAGCGTTCTTTTGAAAATGAAGTCTACCTCTTTGAGATGAAGGAGATGAGTTATTTTGCTGGTGGTGGAAATAAGATGACCCTGGATAATGTCCCATAACTTCATTGTATGTTGGCGGGGGGCCTTCCATTCTGCCATTGCTGCTGTAGCTGGTTGCACTGATACCCGAATTGCTGCTCGGAGGGCAAGGTCCCCCATTGTACATTGAAATATCTATTAAATCGCTGTCAAAAATGGTTCTGTTTGGAGGTGCTCTGACTGATTCTCGGTTCAGTTCCATTTGCTGCTCTGGGTCCCGCAACTGCAGCGTGCACGGCCCCTGGTAGGGCGGAGGCTCTTCCCCATCAGAGAGAGAGATGGTGGGTGGAAGGTCAATCTCGTGCTGTACATAAGGATAAGTTGGCTGGAAGCGGCTAAAACGGTCTCTCTGCATAAAGGAAGGTGCTGTGAATCGCTCTCTTGACCTTGGTGCATACATGATCTAAGAGTAAAAAGAAGTATCACTGGAAAGCTTTGCAGTCAAAATGCATCAATAGTTACAAACAGACTTTCTGCATTCTTAAAAATTAATAGGTAAACTGAGAAATGGATCATGGGCATCTGAATCATTTTCAGTTACTTTCACACAAAGGCACGTATTGTGGTAGGTGATAGGTCATACATTCATTAATGAATGCACGGATGTGATTGAATAAGCAAAATAAACATTAGACAACTTCTACTATAAATGTCAATTCCGGTATAATGAATGAACAAGTATCTCCATGACATTTACATTGTCCTGCCATCATAGTAACCATGTGAAGCACTGATGTAACCAGCAAGTAAAGATAAGATTCATTATTAAACAGATTTATGAAATGGCGGACAACCTTGAGAACTGTGTATAAATTATCAGTAAAAGGTGCCATACCTCTGAACCACCTTGTCGTGATACCATGCTATCTGAAGGCCACAAACACGCCTCCTAAGAGAAACGATGGAGATGGAAGGTTAGTTGCAGTTGTCATCACTTACTGAAATATAGACTCTTCATTACCACAATTTTCCATTTCCAAAAAAATTCCAAGTGATCAAAAATACAGAACTAGAAACCGTTAGGCAAGGAAAATCATTAAGGCTCTGGGGAGTTGTGCTAGGTCAACATCAGTAAATGCTGCATTCCTTACATTTTAAGTCAGTGTCAAGAATAAAAATGTCTTCTTTTCAATAACAAAAACTATTAAAATATGTTTGCTGGTGTAGGATCTATGAATTGTTTCTCTTAAAGCAGGGCTGCACAACTTCAGTCCTCAAATGTCGCAAACAGGCCCCCGATTTACCAGCTTTGCCCAGAGGCATCTCAATTTATAATTAAACTGCTATTCAGGCAAGGATACACAGAATTCCTGGCCTATTTGTAGCTCTTGAGGACTGATGTTCTATAGCATTACCACTGTTTAAAGTGAAAGTTGGGGTATTGTCCAGCTATTAGCTTTTTTTGTCTCTAAAATGAAAAGATTCATCTTTTAATAACTGCTAACAGGGTTTAATTCCATTTGTATTAGCAATCCGGGGATGACTAACTGCTTCATATGAGATTCAATTTAACAATGGGTTCTGAAATAGGAACAGTATATAAGAATGATATGGAGCATTACATGTACATGTCAATTAAGCGGGTTTTTTTCTATGTCACACCTTAATATGGCAGAATATATTAGCCCTTTACAAATTAGATTTAAAGATGCGCTGTCCTTTAAAGCCCTGCTCCCCGACCATTTTTCCTTGACGTCAGTGTGCAGTCCTGGCCGCGTCCCGCAAGGGAAGGCTCCGGGTAGCCGGAGCCCAGAAGTTCCCAAGTATGCCCATCACTTAATCAAATATATATATAGTGAGGGCGTAAATTGTTGGCACTATATAGATAAAAGATAATAACAAAAATTACAAGTATTTAAAAACCAAGAGAAATAATTTGTTAAAGGCTCACTGTTGGCTTTTTCCATCAATGCACTTGATGAACCTAATCTACAAAACCACCACAATGAATAGTACCAGGAACACTGTTTTGAGTCATCTACAGCATATCACACATACCAATGGCCAACATAAGGCCTTGTCCCATTTTTTCAACTCCTGTATCGCTGGGAGGAATAGCCTAAATCGGTTCCAATCCCTACCAGGTTTAGCTTGAAATGCCAAAAGGCACATACTGACAGATTCAGAACCTCATGAGTATTATGTAATAAATACATGCAGATGATACAAATGACCAGCAGATGGCACCAGAGTTACACGGATTAACAACATGTAAACACCTGTAACCGTTCCAAGTTGCGAATGGCAAGAGAGTATGTGGCCATGATGGATGTGTCCTTGCAGACTGAGGCTGAATCCTTCACAATAAATTAAATTATTTCCTGCCAGGGGCATTGCTTCAGTAAGGTAAAAGCGACAGCTAAACTTATACAGTCATCCCAGTTTAGATGACACTGTGTATTACTTTGTGTCTATGGTTTATATTTCCTTTTTAATGCCCTTAACCATGAAGTCATTTGAGATGACCAATTCCTAATAGGAGAGATTTGTCACTTTAGATGTTCTACTGGACGGCAGACAGTGCCTCCAGCAGGTCAAACTTAGAAACGTTATGCTAAGGACATGCCAAAGGCAATATAGGCAAACCACCCCTGCTAATCCATTTAGGTGATTTTCCAAGACCTAACTTCGTCAGGCACATGTGGGTTCAATACAACCAATTTTTTGTTATTTTAATACATATTTTTGTAGGCACAATAACCTCAAGTTCATATGGAGGGGTATTCCATCACATTTACCCCACCACAACTCGTGTTCTGTGCGCTTCACGTATTGCGCTAAGCCTCAGGCAGTAAGCCAGTACCCAACTTCATGCTGATGAGTCTCATTAAGGATGAAACAGCTGTCCATAAGGGGTTTGCTTCTCTGCCTTTTGGCTAAGATCAAGTGTAGTACCTTAGTGGATGAGGGGAAAACTTGGTCCTCTGGCTTAAAGCCCAAGGTGGCTTTTTTGAGCACCCAGCGCAGTCCTGGGCGCACTCAACATTGCATCACTGTTGGTGAGGAGCAAATAAGTGCACCGAGAGTAGTCGGCTTGCTACACCTCACTCCATGATTCTTTGACCCTTACAGGCTTGGAATATGAAGACTTTCGACACTGTTCACGGATTGAGCACTACGCCGCAGCGAAGCTGGACACCAGCTTTTTCGATGGGATAGATGGTGGATCCGACTCTCCTGCAGGCCCTTTGGCCGGGGAGGGAACAAAGACAGGGCATATCCCTACGGGGAGTGCACTGTAAGAAGATTCACGGGGGTTCAGGCTTCTGCTGCGGCTCTTAACTGAGCACACCGAGCACCCTCACAGAGAAGCACGGCTGGCTTCAAGAAAAAAAAACAGCTGTCCATAGGGGGCTATCTGGCTTCTGCCCCTTTGTCTCGAGCTCTGTCTTAAGGCTGTCTAGTACAGCGTACATTTACTCCAAGGGGTCCATGTTTAAAGTAGATATAGAGGCAAAAAGGTGATCATTGTTAACCTAATATTTACACATGCCTACCTAGAATTCCTTGCAGTGGTGGCAGCACTACAAGATTTCTGTGCGAACAGCAAGTCTTCTGCTTGTCCGGTGGTTGCAAATTAGTTTTTAATAATGCCTCTGGTACCCCAATAATTTCAAGCACACCAAGTATAACATTATAATAATGAAAAACATCCACAGAACAAATTCCGGCACAAGACTGTGCAGTTATTCAGTTCTTGTTACTGAGTCATGGTGTTTAAATATATATAGCAGCATAGGCTTGAATTGGAGCTAGCCAAAAGGACCAGTTAAAAAACATCTTTAGATCACATTTTAGATCAATGGGTTTTTGTATTCAAATAATTCTGACTCAATTCAGAAGAGGCCTTATCACCATAACTGAGAACTCTCTGGGTTTGCCTGGAGACTCTGGGAGAAGCGCCAGTTCTCAGGGTCAACACCCAAATCATCTGGGTCACGGGACCGGAGTCCTAACATGCCCCACTCCTCACCCATTTCCCCTTAAAATGGGGGTGTTTCCCACAACATCAATGGGACCTCCCACCAACATCAGCAGCCAGTTGTGGCCGTGTCCCGCAAGGTTAGGCTTTGGGTACCCGGAGCCCACAAGTTCCAAGGCATGCCCTAACACCGTAGTGACAAATTTAGCATTCCTGCTGACCTGACCATTACTTTCATTGTTTTAAGAAAACTTTTCAAATGCATGCACACTGAATAAGCCATCTTTTTTCAGGTGCACCATGAGGTGAAAAAAGGTATTGCAAGTAAACAAATGGAGGTCTGGCAATCTTAATATCAGAACAAAAGTGTGGGCCCCTGGTAAAACACACAGATAACCGGGGAGAGGACACACTGAATCTTAGTTACATTCCCTATATTTCATGATAGCGTTAACAAAACTTTTTTTACGATTAAATTCTCTGACACAAAAAGGGGACGACATCATGTCCTGAAATGCCCGACTGAAAGATAGGACTTCCACAACAATGGAAGCCCTAGAGCAGGAGAAAGACCTAGTGCATCCTCTAATGAAAACTGACTATCACTCGAAGCAATGCCTCTCTCTGTGCCCACAGTACACAGACGCGATGTTCACTCAGCTGTCTGGGTCATACGTGACACATGCCTCCTATCACGGCACAGCAAAGTGGAACCTCGCTGCCAGCAGAGTACATTGTCAAGAAGAGAGCGTCCTCTAATCTTTACACTGGCAAAACAAAGCCGCTAGAGAGACAGCAGGACAAAATAAGTGATTAAGCAAGGGATAGATGCTGTTTTCTGGATTTCGGGAACTTCTATGCTTGGGGACTATGAAATACCTGCAACTGAAACCATATTTCCAAGTGTGGAAAAATCTGGGTCCTTCTACAAGAAGGATTTTATGTTGAACGGTTTAAAAAAAAATAGAACATTAAAAGGCCAATGTCATCCAAGGCAGCCTAAAATACTCTGGATTTATGACTACCAACTAGTTAACCCATTAAGCTATTTAGACGAAAACTATACAATAGTGTCTCCAATGTGTGAGACATCTGGATTGTCTGTGTGGTCAGTACCTGTGAGTCTAACTATACCTTTAATATGGCTTATCGGTGCAAGTGAATTAGATAACTGCAATTGTCTAAGGGCATACATATTGTATACAAGGATACTTTATGGAAAATACATTGAGCCAGCTCTAGGTTATCTTTTAGTATAGGCGAAGAATAAGTGAAGGTCTAGTCGATCTGTATGTTTGCTGGCACAAATAAGCAATGTAATATTTTTAAAATGTGCTGAATCTAGGACAGAACCAGTAGAGAAACCTAAAGTTGTTTGGACTTTTCCTGGACATTTTTTTATGGCTAAAAGTGTCGCTAAAAACTTTATGTAAGACCGTTCCACAATCCATCACTCCAGAAGCGTCCCAAATAGTGTTGTGTGTGAGGAAAACAAAAGGAACTTACTGGTTGTAATGTCTCCTCTTGTCTTCTGCTTTGGCTTTGTCTGTTAATGAAGGACCACGTCGATAGTTTATAGTGATTCAGAAGACATATAATCACCACGACCATCACTGTTATGACCACAATTATGAGGATTATCTGGACAAACTCCAGCTCAGCTGTAAACAAACAAACAAAAATATATGCTGTTAGCACATCGTATGAAAGGTTGACACACAGATACATATTCAACATAAAGTATACCGGTCATGCATTTCGGAGGGCGTTATAAAACTGCTTGCAAATTACATTTCAGGTGGTCCTGTGTATGCTAAAGCTTGACTAATTAAAACAACTGGAAATAATGCAATTGCTGATCCAATGGCCCATAGCACTAAACCAGCATTTGCTAAAGTTTGTGCTGAACATCTAATATTGTAGTAATATTCTCTTTAACTAGCATGAGCTCAGAAATGTTTGCCAACATATACACGAGCAGATGTCTTCCATTACTTTCCAAACATCTTGCAAACTTTTAAGGAACATTGCACATTACAGAAATATTCTGCCAATTATATTTCTGTTAATTAGTTAGACAGAAGCTGCCAACATCTCCAAATGCAATGGCATTTGTCTGTATGAAATTATATGATACAATATCCAGTGTTTCGATTGTAAAAACACCAACGTAAACAAAAAAATACGCATAAACCATGCATAGGTATCAACATTTACACAAAAGGCACAAAACATTACATATACCGTATTTGCTTGGTGTACACTTCAAAATCAACATTTAGTCGAGTTTGTAATAATAATTTAAGCCTACTTGGAAGATGGGGACTTGCGATCAAACATGGTTTCTAGAAGATTTACAACCAAGGAACCGATGTAGCAGTGGAGAATGAATTGACGGTTATAGTAGGTCTCAACCTTTACTCTAAATCAAAAAAAATTCAAACTTTTACACCTCATCTTGGTAGTCTCCCACCATATGTGCCATATCTAGCATGTGTCACTCTTTTTGCGGGACATTCTCTTTTTAGTGACCCAAATCTCTCAGATCGTTTTTTTTTTTTTTTAGGTGTTCAGAAAATATATAAGGTGTCGGAGCACCCACAGCCCTAAAAGTTAAAATATTTTGCGTATAACAGCATAAAACATAAGTTAAATTGTGTAAATAAAATGAATCATTTATCTTATTGACCTATATAAATGGGGAGCAAATGTACACCGTAGACAGCCTTTAAACTGGTGTGTTTGCCAGTTTCAAATGACGGACCGGGCATACAAAGGGTAAGCTTTAGAGCCTAAAACACTTAATAGGTATATTTTCAGTCCCTTTTTTGGTCAACCCTTGGAATGCTATACATATTTCAGTGCAAGGTGACCCATCAATCTGGACTACGTTGAAAAAGCTCTAGATGGCCCATGTAAATAGCCGAGTATCAGCTATGAAACCACACAGTGGCCCAAAGCAAGTCTAGTGACTCCTTAAGGGAAGCTAGTACAGTGTCTTTCACCAGTGAGCACACAAAGAACTTGTGGGAAAGCAATTGTCCAGTCTGGAATACTAACTTAAAAGTCTGCCAAACAAAGAGAAAGGACAAAATACGTAGAATGCCAAAAACAGCCAGTTCACAGAAATATCAAAAGTTTGGCTTTGCATAAATTTCTATGAACAAAAATAACCAGAAAGATCAGCGTGAGGAAATACTACACTTTGCTGCCAGTTCCTATTAGGACACTAGAGCAAACAAAAGAGCAAAGCAGGTCATAGTGACTACGTGAGGACAAATGAATGAAGGCGCTGGAGAACCAGCTAACGTGGGCTATAGGAACATACAATACCACGTTCAGACACCAGACAGTAAACTGTATGGGAAAGTCTTAATGTTTAATGCAGGACTTTATGTATGAATGAGCTGCCACAACATAAAACGCAACCAATAGAACAAAACAAGAAAGAAACAGTAGACAGAAGAATACTGTGCAGAAGAGCTTACAGTCTGGAATGGAGAACATAGCAACAAATGAAACAATATCCTCTATTGCTTCGGTTCAAACACGGCCAGCCCTAGGTTCACATGACCCCAGTGTGCAAATTATTTTGCAAGTAGTAGTGTTATTGCACTGGGTAATAGCAATTCTGTGTTACTATTAAGTTAAAGTTTTGTTAAGTTAATGAAAGCAACAGTCTAGTGCCCAAAACTGTTTTTTAATTCACATAGGAGTCTGTTTTGCATGGCCACTAATGCATTAGTATGCAAACGTCTTGCACGTATCCTTTATTGAAATGACTTATTCAGCGAAATGTATGTATGCTATCAAAACACCCATGTCCAAGTGACAAACATATTATTGTCTACCTAATGACTAGAATGGGAGTTCTACTGAGCATGTGTAAGAAGCATACTGCGGTATTACAAAATAATGCTTGCGCCAATTTTCATGCCGTAAAATGCACAAAAATACAAGCTAAATGATCTCCAGTATGCATTTTGCATGCAAATAGGGGTTAAGGGGTCTTTACATATTATTAGTATATAGCTGTTGGGCTTATTCCCTAAATAGCAACCGAAACACTGTTAACTACATAGTGAATAAACGGTGATAACACTCCATTTTCTTTTATTGCTGAACGAGATGATGGATTTAGCACCACGTTGTTTGGCTCCATCTGTCACAGCCCAAAAACACCCACCACACATACAAATTAGAATAAGGCCTGCTTCTAGTCACTATTAGACACTACAAATTAGACTGATTGTAGTCACTAAGTCCTGACTTACATATACGATTTCCAACTTTCTTTCACAACACAGGAACTCAGAATACTTTTCTCAACCTAAGTAAAATATATATATATATATATATATATATATATATACACATATACATTATATATATATATATATATATATGCAAAGTTGCAGGCTGAGCAGGGATTACAGTATATCAGGAAAAAAGTTATTTCGTATATCACTTAAACAGGAGCTAGAGAAAAACAAACATTACTAGAAAGATGGAAAGGTTGTGCTGGTCCCCATCTGACCTACATAATATTGGTACAGAAGACAGCAAGGATCAAATAGACATCCGTGATTATACCCTACAACTTAAAAACTGAAGTCAGCTAGTCAAGTTACGTGGCTTTGTAAACGTTTCACATTCTACTGAGGGGATTTCCAATTGCTTCAAATAGCAGACAGCTATTGTCATAGCCATGGCTGTGCATCTAATAGCAATTTTAGGAGAGGTGACACTAACACCACCAGACTGGGCAGTTGTTTAGGGCTCCTTCTGGTCTAAGCGGTCACCTCATAGGATATTGGGGGAGTGAAACGTAGATCCACATAAAAGTGCAATGCCTCATAAAACATGGCAGAACTAGTACTTTCATCATCTGCATTAAAGACGGGGCCACTCTAAAGCTTTTTGCTAAAGGCCCCTAAAAGCTAGAACTGTCCCTGCTTACTAGGTTGAGTACAGTTACAAGCAGGAGCTATAATAAAAACTGGGTTCCATATACAAAATATGTACCAAAATGTGCACTTGCTTTGTGAACTCACCTTTACAATTGGTTATATAACTTTAGTAATATTTCTGAATTTTTTCCTCATACCACTAAAACTGAAAAGTATCTCCATTTTATCTGGAAACTAAACCCTCAATCTTACTTTTGCACACTAAATATGTATTAGATTTTTTTAAAGTATTCTGGTGATCCATTGTCTACATTTCCTACTACTCCTTTTTGTTAACAGTTCCATTTTCACTTTTGATATCTCCCTAAAGAGACATTTAACTAAGAAACAAAAATAAAACTTAATAACCAGTTAGATTATTTGATTATTTAACTATTAGACTACGGTGTTACATAATTTAAAAGGCCAAGCATAAATGAAAAGAATGCTTGGTAGAGCTATACGTTTTCTTGAAAGTTACAAAATATCACAGGGCGGAAAAAAGGAAAGCAATTGCTTTAATGTGTTTAGAAACACATATTTGCCCGTGACTACTTTACTTTGTCTTATCATTCAACTCTGGGCAGTCACACAAAAAAAGTACAGTGCACTCAGTCTTTCCTAGAACGCAGAGTTCACGGGGACGAAATGCCACTTACATATGTGCCAAGAGCACCCTCTTCTTGTAAATTTACCAAGGCTCGGGGGAGGATTCTCTGAAGAGGCAGGCACATCCGTTCTCTGAATTAGCATTCAAACATCAAAGCGTTCCATCAAGCTGAAGTCTGGAAAATGTGCTGTAAATTTCCAACTAAAACTCACTATGTGAGAGTATGAACTGTGGCAAGCAATAAAACCACCAACAGCACAACGTTCTTCTGTGATGATATCATATGTTCCACAAATATATTAATCTGTCTCAAAGGTGTACAAGCCTAACGAAACCCCAGAGAGAAATACGGACGTTTACATTAACTGTTCCAAATTATGACCTACAGTACTGAAATGACACAGAGATCTAGGGATCATTATAGATGGGATTAATTTAAGATTTAATGCTTCCTTATGAAAGGGTTGGTGGGTTTACGTTGGACCCTTTGTAAACCATTACGATCATTTAACCTGGAATGTCCTAACATGCCTCTGATGTTAAGTCTTTAGACTGTAAGCCCACCATTCTTGCCATAAACTTTATATGAAAGTGTTGTAAGTCTACATGGCAAGCTCCCACACTCCGCGACTCTATCTGTAAGTGTAAATGTGTATTTGTCAATCACTCCATATTTAAATTCTACAGCGCTGTGGAATATGTCAGCACTAAACAAGTAATTTTTTTAAAAAAAAGTATAACAAAACTAGAACTGTCAGACTAAGACACAGATACACTAAAGAGCGCCATAATCGCAAGTTTACCATCTTGCAATCATTTACTTCAAACCCACCTCATACAAAAAAAAACCTCACCTTATTACTAGGTCACTCGGAGACCACAAGGAATGGAACCATTTCACATAGTTTAAGATTTCAAAGGTGGGGGCTCTTAGTTAGTGCTAGAATGTGAGAGAGGAAATAACCCCATTCTAGTTCTGTCCTGATTATACCATAAGGTTTCAAAACGGTAAAAGAAAGAGCATACAGAGTGCATTTCACAATCCCAAACTCCATCTGAACTCAAACTCAAAGAGCGTGAATCAGGATTGGATTGAAACCTCGAAGTACAGTAGGGAAAGCTCACATCTGTAGAGCAAAAATACTTTTTTTTCCTCTAAAAGTAGAGAACGAACATTATTTATCATAAATCAAACAGAAGTAAAGTTTCCATACTAAATGTTTTTTAAACGTATTTTTGTTTAATGCGAGGGCAATGACTGTGGGTTAATTTTATCTACCTGGTTGCGTTGCCTCTGCCTGAAGTTTCTGAAGAAGCTTCTTAAGTATACCTTGAAGCAGATGCAAACTTATGAGACTCCTTTTTTTTATAAACATAACGTCAAAGAAAAGACTCTAAGGGGTACAGAGTCTGGATGATTAGGTTAACAGTAAGGACATAAACCTACAGTAGGAAAACTGTACAGCAAAAAAGGAATACCTTTCACTAAGAAAAGATCGTTTAATCCAGCATCGTTCAATGTTGTATCGTTGAGGCGATCACTGGACATAATCAGATCCTGTGGATAATAGCATGTATGCAGCCAAAGCACCTCAACTTCTGTACTCAATGCATTCCACTCTGCCTAGGGGTCGATCCGGTGAAGAAACGCTACAGTTAACTCTCGTGCCTCGTTCTTCCGAAGCTCCTTTTTCCGCTTTATTTTCTGTCGGCAGGTCCCAGGTGCAAGACGCAAAAGAAAAGAAAACCAAAACACTGTGGCTTAGACAGCAGACTGCGGCTTCCAATTATCTGCAGCCATCAGGAGAAAGCTACAGGCACTGTGGCAGGAAACCGGTCTTGTTGTGGAAAAAGATAACAAAAATGCAGGCTCATATCCTCGGGCTGTCTACAGCAAACCGTCAGCTGTTTAGCAACATTTACCAAAGAGAGGGAGAGAAACGCTTAAACAAACGCAGAGAGAAACAGATCGTAAAAGGCTGTAATCATCCAGTTTCGTCAAATTTCTACGCAGGAAAAGCTCGGTGGGGGGGGAAAAGTAGCAGTGTGACTGCAGATTTCTTGGCTGTCGTCGCTCTCGAAATCCACTTCAACTTTAGAAGCTTAAGAAACAAAAAAACAGAGAGGGGAAGACAAAAGCACTCCTCGAGAAACGCATTGCTTTCTGCTGTGCCGTCTGCTCGCTCTGCCGGGGAGAGGTTGACACTTGCAGAGGGGGCCTCTAATTCTTCCGCATTTCTGGTACAAGGCACGATGTGCGTCATTCCAGAGTCGAAACTCTTTACCCACTACTTTAGTCAAGACTCTGTCTGATGCTTGCTGACAACCCCCATCTCTTTCCTCCCTCCTCTCTCGCTCCCTTTGCCAAACATCTCCAACTGCTGGCAGCTTCTCACACATGCTCTCTAAGCCAGCCCTGCATTGGAAAAAAAAGTGGAAGTCACAGCTGCATTGACGGACAGATTTATGCTAAACTGAACTGGTTAAGAATGAAAACAGCCACAAAAACATACCACGGACCGATGTCTGCACAAGAACCAGGAGAGTATTATCGTCAGGCACTTAAGATGCTTATTAACAGCTTCTATTAAACTTTTCACTAGTTTGACTCGTCTGCAACACCATTCAGTTGCCCTGAACTTGTTCTGCTCATTTTATAAAGTTTGCACAAAACTGCTAGGCCTGCGATGCATGACTTATTTTAATGGCGAATACAGGACGTTCTGCTTGGATGGTTAACACACTTAAAAATACGGTTACAAAGTATTTGTGGAACAGGTAATTATAGCCTTATGCTAAAGAAGGTACTACTAAAACCGATAAATAGACAGTGTGTACATTGAGTAATAAGTGTATAGGGGTTTCTGCTCTAGGGCTACCCCTATACCTCTCATGCTGAGGGGTGCGCTTTGTGTCCTCTGCTGGTCTCCTTTGTATGATGTCGTACCTAACACTCTGCATTAGGTTGCGGGGAAAACTTACAATGAAGGTCTGTACTGACCTCCGCAGACCATCTGGGCTGGTTTTGTGCGGTATATCTGATCCATCGATCAGATGGTTCTACTAGTGCATCAACAAAACAGGTAGACACACAATTGTTTTAAAACTGTCACAACTACAAATTAGCAAAACCCATCCTTTTAGTGACTTCATACTACTGCATAGAGGTTTAATCCAGCATCCATACATAATGGCTGGAGGAAAGAAGGTTTCTACACCAGCACAGACAGGGGTTCTTTACAGTAAGAGCGGTGAGATTATGGAACTCTCTGCCAGAGGAAGTGGTAATGGTAAACTCAATAAAAGAGTTCAAAAGGAGCCTGGACGTGTTTCTTGAAAGCAATAATATTACAAGTTATGGATATTAGATTAATAGGGATAGAACGTTGATCCAAGGATTTATTCTGCCATATTTGGAGTCGGGAAGGAATTTTCCCCTTGGTATGGGGCAATTGGCATCTGCTTCATAAGGGTTTTTTGCCTTCCTCTGGATCAACACAGTAGGGACACAATATGTATATAGGTTGAACTTGATGGACTTTGGTCTTTTTTCAACCTTATGAACTATGTTACTATGTAACCCCTCCCCCAACTTTAGAAATGGCCAAATCAGGATGCTTTCATTTGGCGAGTGCAGTCAGATGTGAGGCTTTATAAAAACCTTTAAAACTTAAATTCAGGTAGTAACCATGTATAATACAGCCCCTCTCTGTTGACATGATTTTTTCGGCCTGCGTCTTAAGCTCTCGCCAGCATCGGTCACTCTGCTTACTACCCAACCACCACACCTGGTTTCCGAAAGCGGGCTTAGTGGGAAGGTGTCTTAAAGGTGAACTGTCCGACTTAAAACAGGATGGTTTGGAGTTGTGTCAACACGCTCTGTAGGTTGTTCATCTAGAGAACACTTAGCTTTGCTCATTTCACTTGATGGAAGGTTACCGGGCTGGAGTGGCACAGACAGCTGCCCACAGGTTTTAGTCTTGAACCCTGCTGCTAGGACAGAATGCAATGTCTGCGCATGAGCAGCAGACCCAGCAGTGAAGCCTCCCAAGAGATGGGCAGTAGCTTCCCCTTTAAAAAAACAGACTTTTAAAGTGTTTTGTGACATGTTGTAAAGCGAGTTGCATCTCTTCTGCACCTTGATTGACTATGCTTTGATGTGCGCTTGCATGTCATTTAAGTATGTCTAACCCTTATTCTTCTTAAATATAATTAACGGTACTAGGGCTAAGATCTGAACACTGTCAGAAATTATACTAGACAGTGTAGGAGCAATTTGTTTGTAAGCATAGAATATTAAAAGTGTTTTTTTACACAATGGTTAACTTTTTTATTGCACATTGTTATCAAAAGAGCTGCCAAGTTTCGCCTGGAATTAAACACTGATCTATAGTTCAACAATTAGACTTCCTTCATACTTTAACAACCTGATTTCCTCAAAGCTATTAACACATACGGTTATTGAGAACACACCAAAGAAAAAAAATAGCAACAAAGGGAAAGGAACAGACTATTTGATGAATTTGTGTCCGAGTAAAAGTGCCATAGTTGTGCAATGAAAATGCCAAAAGCCATAAAAGCTGCCAAAAATAACATAGCTTGGTCTACGCATTTGTTTGTTTTATATTCTAGTCTATGGTATGGCACAACGCATGGTTTGTACAAGGAGAGCTAATGCATATATCTTAAAGGTTTTCATATAACTTGTAAAGAGCCATCTGTTTTGAGATTTTGGGCCTCGTAGTCAAACTCCTGGTTTGTTCCTAAGTTGAGACAAGATAAAAGACTTTTGAACAAATGCCAAATAGTTAAACCAAACCGAATAAGTTGTTTTTAATCAGGGGAGCACAATGTAACATGTCTCTTCGCACTTCCTTTTTAGCCCAGCGTAAACAGGAAGTATGTGTCTTCCTCCAGACAAACTAAAAGAAAACAGCCAATGTAACCGTTACCTTTCACAGAAGGAATATTTTTTTTTTTGGGTGTGATTATTGTGAATACAACATTCTTATATTTCCAGGGCCAGATGATCTTTTAAATAGAAAATGATAAACGTTTTTGGCTGACATTCCCAAAATGTCCAGCAGATGGCACCTTGAATGTAACATGTCAAAATTTGTAAAGAAATGCAAAGTTATTATAAGAATGATAATATAAGTCTCTGTAGGGGTTAGTATTAGCAATAGCATATTTGCATACTCCACTATTGTATCTGTCTATTAAAAAATAAAATTAGGTCAAACCGCTATTATCCCATATTATACAGGGGTCTCCCTGTTGTACAGCGCTCCAAAAAATGCTAGATCACTCATTAATTGCTAAAAACAATAAAAACTGTGTTAACAGTGAGACAATTTGGCAAACTATAAATCTTTTCCTTGCATAAAGGAGAAGAACACATGGATAGGTAAAAAAGATCTTGTTTTGCAAGAAACTGAGATTTCTGCTATGTGAGCCCTATGACTTGTGCAGGAAAGCAAAAGCGCACTGCAATGACACGCAGACACCCACCAGATCTATTAATATAACTCAACCAGTTAAACCATTGTTCTAGAGGCATGAGTAATTTCTGTAGTGATGCACTGTTAGCGAGGATAAACAGCGCACACAATAAGAAAGGAAAAAGGAAACCTTCTGTGACATTGGTCTATTGTTGCTGTGTGCCCTGACAGATACCCCGAGACTGATGGCAGACAATGAAAGCCTCAATAACATAAACAAGCACTTCATCTTCTGCCTCTGAGTATGACATGCCTCTGATGTCTAAGCCAAGCTACTTCTTCCACCACATTCATTTATTTCTTGCTTTAATTCTGTTTGAAGCCATTCTTTCTCAAACAGATTTTCAGTTACAAAGTATAACACAATTAAAAGGCTCAATTTAGCCATGTTTTCACGTGCTTAATACATATTAGAGTCCATTTTGCATGGATTCCAATGCATTTTACTGCACGCAAATCCATGCAGGCATTCTTTAGTTATTTGAGATGGAAAAGGAGACGTCTGTTCCATACGAAAGGTTGACGCATTCTTATGTACCTTTACTGCACATGCGCAGTTGCACTCCCATGCTAACCAAAAGGGTGCTGAGCTTATGTTATCTTAACACTGATGTTTAGCAAGCACACATGCAATTAGCTGCTGAATGCTACTGAGCATGTGCAGGAAGTATGCTTCCTGCTTACACTTCCTGTTGCCCGTTTTCTCAATCCCAGTTGCCTGGCTAATTGGGATAGAATGTGGCGTTACAACTCCACTCACCCATATGACTAACTTTGCCCGTGTAACACCCCACTGGGACGGTCTGGTACAACCTGGGTGCCATCAAGAAACAACAAGCTGCGGGAGCATGGATAGACCTACATGTCACTACCCCACCACATATCCAGAGAGCAAGGGCTGCTGTGAAACATTAAAAGTCCAAGATGACTTCTTAAAATAGTAGGAAAGACTTGGAATTATCAAGCACATGGGGCCCTAACTTCTGTTATTTTAACTTTTTAACATCATTACATACATCTGATATTTTATTATTCTGGAAGTAGGAAGCATCTGCTGAACACAGCCTTCCTGGTAAACATTACACTTACCAATAACACAAAAGAATCTACTGAATGAAATATATGTATTTTTTCCCTTCATTTCCTGTTAGATAATAACGCTTAATTATATGTTATTTTCTTATGAAACCACTTAAGGTATTAGCACAAAACTTGCTACTGTTGTCCAACGAGACAATATTCATACATGTTCTCCATTAATGGAAAACACAATTTCACTACCAAAGTGGACTGCACCCATACTCATACACATTTCACTTATAAGAAATAGATTCCGACCCCGAAATCCTAATGGGATTTGAAAACTTTTTTCCAGCAATGAAAGCTCCATAAAACAAAACATGAATTTCTAAATTATCCTACCAAAAAGCTAAAGGGAAGAAAAAGATAGATATATTTTTTGCTATCACCACCAGATGAATATGGGACAGGCAGGGGGAAGCACCAGGTCTCAGCAGGAGTCAATGCGGGTTTGAACCAGCAACCCTACATATGGTA
This sequence comes from Spea bombifrons, assembly GCF_027358695.1. Lineage (NCBI taxonomy): Eukaryota > Metazoa > Chordata > Amphibia > Anura > Pelobatidae > Spea > Spea bombifrons. Next base: position 74,459,935 of record NC_071091.1, read on the forward strand.
GGTATTACACCTAACATTTGTGCCAGGTGGCTTTTGGGTCACTGGACTCTGCCTCTTCATGGACATATGACGTCTACCTGCTCCTGTCGCATCTGTCCCTCATTCTTTTAATCAATAGCCTATATAAGCTGGGCATCGTGAGGCGTCGGATTCTTTCTACTTCAGTAACCTGTGGGGCCTACCCGATATCTACTCTCTAGTCTAGAATTTGTATCCATCAGCTCCTAAGTTGCACAGACAGCAAAGACTCTTCACCATCCTGATTAGCCCATAATTGTTGCATCAATATGAATTGCATGTCATCACGACATGCAAACTACATTACCCAAGATGAAGAGAGAAAACAACACAGCACAAATATGGGCAAATAACCCTATAGAGCTGCTAAAGAGGAGAATTTAGAAAAAACGTGGCTAACATAGCCACGTTTTTTCTAAATTCTCCTCTTTAGCAAGTCCCATGAAAGACCATCAAGCTGCTTACACCTAATGAGGCAAATTTAATACAGCATGCGTGGCTACCAAGTTCTGTCCTTCGCCATTGCTTTTTAAACAACCAGCTTAAGCTTTTCAAATGAATCAGACACAACATTTACAATCCGATACTTAGAATAGTTAAAAATGGCATTGAGCAGACGAGAGAAAATAGCTTTGGGTCAATAACTGCACATCCAGACATTAAAAAGCTAAGATGTGTGACATGGTTCGTCCCTGTTTTATATTCTTCTGCAATCTCTGCAGAGAAGAGAATGAACGAACAGACAAAGACCTACAAAGAACCTGAAATAATCAAAAACCATTGTTCGCAGAACAATACATTACATGATTGCTTTGCAAAGTGAATTGTGAACACTTATTAAACTTGGAACAGCAAGTATTATACTCTTTTCTTAAAAATAAAAAACTCAACTCTGCTAACTTATTTTTAGAAGAACATATTTTTATGGTGATGAAAAGTTAAGAAATGATGGGTGTCAGGATGATTGAACAGCCACACTAAGAGAACCTGTTGCCTGTGCATCTTACAATTTTGTAGATAGGTAGGTGGCTGCAAGTCAAGCAAATCTGCCACAACCCAGTCAGGGCTGTAGCCATCCTCTGCTCAGCTTACAGTCGTCAATGAGCGCTATGTAATAGACTATTGTAGAATGACATACAAAGCCGGGTAGTTCTTAAGGCCAAAGCCAGACTGAGATCTAGTAAGTGGCACTTTTACAAGAGGCATGTGAATGTATGCAATGATTTTCTTATTTGCATTATTTGATATGAAAATGGTTTTATTGCAATAAAAATAAATAAGAAACATGGTTATGATTTCTAATACCGGTACTTTTATTATGGCCTGTGGCTGAGGCAGCAAATTCCAGATTGCTTTAAATGGTTCCCTTAAAATAAACAAAGATGTATCAGTTATTATATGAAACGAGCTACCATTTCAATAGAGGACCCCTTGATACTAGTCTATTTATTATTACACTAAAGGTCAGTTTAATGAATTCCAAGTTTATTTATCAAGGAGATATCTGGTTAGAAATGTGTTCATGACCTTGGTATTGAGTAAGTAGCCTCGACGCTTTCCAAAGAGAACGGGCGCAGGGTACAGTACATGAAAGAACCATCACGGCTCTGCAGAATAAGCACACTTTGGGAAAGAGAAATAAGGAAGTGGAATTATTTGGCTGGTGATTCAGAGAACATTCTTGTAGTTCTTAATACAGACCCTTGTCTATATATCCCAGCTGGAAGCTAGACAACACAGTGATAACAAAAATCAAGAAAAACATTATGAGGAAAGAATACAAAGACGCCATCAAGAAACAACAAATAGGAAAAAAACATCTTAAAATTTAGAAAGTGGTATGTACGCACATCAAAACAGAATATACCTTGATCACAAGTGGAAAAAAACTGTCTAGTCCAAAAAATGCCCAATTGCCTTTCAGATATCTTTGAAAATGCTTTAAAATACCCAGCTCTGTGATAACAAAAGTAATCTTTTATCATAAAAAGCTTTATAATCTGCTGTTTTATCCAGTGGGCAATGTGGAATGGAGCAGTTAGAACAGTGCGACTACTACAAAGTAAGGATTGAATACACCAATTGTCTACCATGTTTCTACATTACTGAGAATACTAATTCAGAACTCTAGTTTAAGCCAGATTTTTAACTCAAAGCTTTTCACAACTGTCACTAAAACCAGTGCCCAGGGTGAAGTTTTAATTTTACTTACAGAGCCGGATCGATATCATCCCTAGGCATTATAAGATCCCCTACATGCACCAATTAAAATGTACTCAAGCAAAAATATGTTATGGGTAAGATTTGGCCTGCCATAAAAAACCTGGGATAAATAACATTTGGTCATGCTCATTTGAGTTCTGCACCACTTCTCTGGAAAAACACCTTCAATAGTGGGCAACTGGTATCTCTCCAGCTGCTGTCGTACTAGAACTTCTGCGATTCTCAGTTAGCCTCTGGATGCTTAAGTCTGTCTAAAAAAGCCAGAGAGTTACCAGTTAACTACAGTCTGCTGTATGCTTTACCAGCTGGTGACATCTGTGATCAGGTTGGCTAAAGAGAAGCCTTAGTTGGGAAGGTTAACTGAGCTAGCCACATAACTGGTATATAAAAAGCATTCAAACACTTTATTGTTATCCTGAACTGGGTAAACCATATTTTGTGTGTCTTGTAGAAAACGGGCTGTAAGGCTGTGCTAGCCTCAAGGCTGTGTAAGGCTGTGCTAGCCTCAAGGCTGTGTAAGGCTGTGCTAGCCTCTAGCCTCAATGCCCTGGAGGATGAATCTTCTCTCCAGCCCTCAGTGTACGAAATCATATCCCGACACTCCAGGAGCTAGGCTGGTAGGGAGAGTACACTGTACATTCTTGTATTTCTTTTACAGTTTTTACATAAAACCACACTCTGCTCCTGGGCATTACATACTGTATATACTGTATTTCTAAAGAATAATGCATTGTTCCATGTTTATTTGTATGCTTATTTATTGCATTTGTCTAAATTCCGACACAAATGTATAATGACCTTCATAGGGAACTGAAATGGGCCTGCTTAGGGCTAAGTAATCAGATCACTCATTTTATACTGTATGTGGCATGTGGCTTACTCAGTAATCTGATCTCATGGATTCATGAATGGCTTATAAAACTAAAATTGTAAATGTTAGCCTTCATATCCATTTATCATTCAGAATTCCTCTTGCTGAAAAGTGCATCAATGGCTGAAAAGCCCATAGTACAAAAACTATGTTTTAGTACAAAAAGTGATTTTTTTTTTTTTTTTACCGAGTATGGTTTTCAAATGCACCAGTATATAAACTTTCTGCATAACATCATCAACCTGGCTTACTGCTTAAAGTGGATCTGTCACGTTCCTCCTGCTATATATACTATTATATATATATATATATATATATATATATATATATATATATATATATATATAAATAAAATAAAACATATGCATATGCCATAGAAATTCTGTTTTTCAAATCATTATTCTTCTCTATTAACTGTTAAACTGTTCCCTTTAATTCTGAGTGTTTTCATTTTATCCATGTTAATAAGTGAGTGGTAACTGGAATATTTTACACAAAACACATGTTTAACTTTTCCTGTGCCCAATTGAGTCCCACTGTAATATGTTTTTCACTTCAACCCAAACAGTTAATTCAATCTGCTACTTGTTCTTTATAGTTCCGTGTTTACAGCGTCCCCAGTTTGATGTGTCTGTTCCCATAGACACTGTCAAACAAAGATACAAACACTGCATTCACCGCTGAGCTTATGTCACCTCCTCTAACCTTCACACACCTGTCGACACACAGCAAACCTGCAAGCGAAGGACCTTAACACACAAACTCCAGACAAGTCTAGACGTTCAGGTGAAGAACCCTTGGACTTCTCAGATTCAACGGGGAGGGGTGCAACTTGCAAGCTGTGGCTCAGACTGGCTAAACACATACACCACCTGCCAAAGAGTTTAACATCTACCTGAAAGTGGATAGTCCCCTAATCAGATTAAGCCTAGCAGACAAACACACCTAATATAAAACTTCCACTCCCAAACTAATTCCTTAACCAGTTCAGGGAGCCTGCAATAAGCAGCTTTCCGGCTTGCAAAGCAAACATTTGTAACAGACAGTGAATTTGTTCCTGGCTAATTTTTTACTACAGATTGTGTCTGTTTTACTAGATGCCCAAAAATCGACCAGCTCAATCTCTTAGTAGATATTGAACAATGAGAACTCCCCCTATGTCCACTTGGCTTAAAATAACATATCATATGCACTTGCCAGGTGATTCAGCTGAGGGAGAGTATAAAAATGTAAAGAATAGACATGCAAACTTTTTCGGGCGAACAAATTTTGTTCCCTGCCCACTCGGTTCTGACAAAAATTCAGGGGGATTTTTCATGCTCATACTCTCTGAATGTTTCCCTACCTTCTCTGCCAACCACGTTGGCATCTTCTTCTTCACCTTCTTTCTTCTATATTCTCCCTTCTCTATTCTATCTTTAATCCTTAATCTTTTTTCATCCGCATTTTCACAGACATAACTCAGCAACTTCCCCGATTGGAGGATTGGGAGAGGACGTCACCACATGCGGCGCTATATTGCCCTCGGTTGAATCTTTCAGTGACATCCTCTCCCAAAGTTGTACGAATCCGAATACACAAGTCTGCTAAAGAAGCCCCCTCTCAGATGAACTCTCCAGCAGAGACCATCAGAGAAAGATTGGTCGCAAAATATAGTTTACTTAAAAGCACTGTGTTTGCCATGTTCGGCTGAATTTAAGACTTTTCTAACAAAATGCAGTATTAGAAACACCATTCCCAGAAAATAATTCTGTTATTAATACGTTTTTGCCTCGCTTGTCACATGACACAAAAAGTGAAAGGCTGATAGCACTGATATTTTGAACTAATAGAATTCAAATGATCAATTTAAAGTGATCTATAAAATGCTTTATTATATCAGACATATAATTTCCTGTATGGTAAATTATCATTTCAATAAAAATGTTTACACAAAACATAAGATTTTGTTAAAGCATTACCGGCTTTGGATTTTATGCTAGATGTATGGTTTACCTGCACTGTGTGGGATACATGTCGGGTCACAGTTTGACGATGACAAACGTTATATTTTAACAGCCGTGCACCCTGGCTGGTACACAGTATGTTGTTGTGCGTTTATGTTACACATACAATTTGTACATACTCCGGATATGAGAGTTCCGAAATCAATTTCTACTCAAATATTTGTTTTAAAGGATAACTACATCCTACAAGTCTGCAATGTGTAGCCCTTCTTTTAGACCGTGTATGTGCTTATTCACATACATATAGAAGCTACATATAACTTGAGTACTAAACAAATAGCTGTTCAAATGATACTCCTAACTCAATATGCTGGCACCACAGCGTTTTGTTTATTTCTTGTGCCCTTTTTTGTTATTTGTAACCCTGTCCCTGAAATGACTACGTTGACAAAGCCTGCAGGGGCCCAAAGCCAGCAGCATTAGTCACCACGTAATGTGATAAGAGCAAGCAAATCAGAAATATTTTCCATGATACTAGGACTTGTTTGACGCACACAATGCAAAAAGCTTCTAATATAAAACTTCTCTCTTCTAAAGTCACCTACATTAATATTTGCTGTATTAAAGTATCTATGTATATCTATGTAGTGTTCTTACTTCTGACAGTTAAATACTTGAGGAGAAGACACTTCCCCAATACCGGTAAAAACCCACCCTCCATACCAGCAACTGAGTTGGACCTATCCCTTTCAACTCTGTTTGGGGCTCGCCAGACCCCTTTGTACTATACCCTCATTTCAGGTGCCCAAGTTGGGACACATGTTGGAGTGTGTGGCAAGAGGCATGGAGGGGCAGGACTGGCTCGGATATGAGAGGTAGAGGTGTTGCCTTTCCGGAATAGCTATCATGCACCATAAGCATCCCAATAAGGCAAGAAAGGAGCTGCAATGAAACAACAGCCAAGACCTCTACTCACCCCCCACCCCCTCGGTCTGATTAGGGGAAGTAATTGGATTTCTCCCATACCAGCCTATGCTCCCCAAAAGCAGGACAAGGGGACACCTACCCAAGACAGTGCCCAAAAATGTACTGTCCTGCAAACACCAAGACAAACAGGAGAGGTGGAGCTCTGGGGGAAAAGTCTTGGGAAGTTCTCAGGAATCACCTCCACAGTTAGTGACTATGAGAGAAGTCTTATCCTTTCTAGCAGCTAGAAATGCCCTGCCGAAACCATGTTTATTAATATTGTAAAAGAGCATAACATTGATAGGCTTCAGGAACAAAGCCCATATCCTTACTCTTAATACATGTCTATAAAGAACAAACCAAGTTCTGTCTTCATTGAATGGCTAGTTCGGGAAAAGGCAGACCAGACCAAAGGCAAAGTAGTTATGGAGAACTGGAAGTAAACCAGAGGAGCAAGAAAACCAGATAGGAAATAACATTTTATTTCAAGAGAAACATTTATCTTATCCAATGGAAAACATCTTCTATACCTTTCAACAATAAAAAAGCATATCTTCATAGCCATCCCCAAGTCAGAGTAGAGGTTTTTTTCTTCTGTATCTTTTTAACAAGAATAAGAAAATACATAGTAAGAACTAAATATTTTACAGCAGCTGGGTCAGGCATTTACAATGGAGACTAAATGCTGGCAGAGGCACCGCACAGCTGTGTGAGGAACCTTACGCCAATGTCACGACCCAGCTGCTAGATATGAATGCGAGATGGTGCCAACTACAGGCCTCTGATTACGGGAGTCATTTTTTGGATCCTTTGTGTACCATGCATCAGGGAATAATGACCTATTATACGAATGATGTTGTGCAGTCAGACTGGCACAGACTGGAACAATGTTCATTTCCAGAAGTTGAAATTACTCTGGGCTTAGTTTTGTGGTGAAGCAGAAATACAAAACCGAGAGAAGTGAGCCATTAATACCAAAATACTTTATGTGGCACTAATGTAGTAGCCAACAGCTTGTCTCCTGAAGTGCTATACAAATCAAGTTCAAGTTAATTCATGAGATAACACTCATCACTTAATACCGCAGTACAGGATGGAATGCTGAGCGCAGCCAATGTTATGGCCCCCAAATCTATTAGTTTGGCTATGGATCACGGTGAGCTAGGGGTTTAACGAAAGCCCTAATAACATCAGTACAAACATCTAACATACACAATTCTGTTTCAAAATGTATATTAGTAGGATACATCGTATGGGCAGTGACATTCCAGATATTGGGCATTAGAACACAAGTAAACATCTCTGGACATTATTCACATTATGTATAAACTATATTTTTTTACTAAGTACATTTATTTACTAAACACAGAGTGAACAGTAAACAGATGGGATAATTCCTAGGTTTACGGCAAAGAATACAATTAAATCAATACAATTGGCTTGGGTTTATGGGTTCCCTCTTATTAAGTTCCAGTGCAGGTTTCCAACTAAAACAGGGATAACATGCAATAGAGCTCCATTAAATGGGCATTGTAGTGCACCATTAAGTCCCACCAACAAACAATGCATTTTTTTATTATTTTTTTTTTAAATGAAGCGTTTTAGATCTGGTACAGAATACAAAAGCATCAACATAATTAGCAATATTCACTAAGAATCCGCGTCCTGCAGGTTAAAATAATAAATGTGGAGAAATTAGCAGGGAATTCCATTGGTTTCGAAGATAATTTTTTTCTACATTTTTATTTTTTTTTAATAAATGTGACTCACCATGAGCAACTGGAATAGACTCCAAGGGAAATGGGTGGGATAAAGTGCAGTTTGAAAAATAAAGAGCACGTCTGTCCCATGCAGAGACATCTGCTAAGCGTCCTCACTTCCTTTCCCAGTCTTGTCTATTTTAAACCTCAGCTCAGGAAACTTGGCAGTGAAATGTTTCCGAATGTTACCCCTGCCACTTCCACATGCTCAGACCGTTGCAAAAAAGCACAGGCAAATACAATCACTGTTGTCGAGCTGTGGAGAGTGTGCCTCACTCATGTAACCTAATGCACATATTACATTTAACAAGATAAGGCACCCAAGGGTCTAAAAATACACACAAACACACACATATTATATATATCTATATATATATCTATATCTATATATATATATATGCAGCGTGCAGTAATATGTAGAAATAAAGAATTTAGCAGCAGGTATTCGTCCCAGCCAGTCTGCCCTTTTTGCTGATGTAAAGACTCAGTCCTTGGTCTAATCTTAGATTCAGGATAGTATCTACCACCCTCTCAGTCTGGTAAAAGGTGTAATTATTTTACTAGGATACAATAATCAAAGACCGCTGCTAGAACCTGAATATAATCTGTGTTAAATTAAGTGTACCGAGCTGGTCACCAGAGAACCTTTCTAGAATTGCTCTGCCACAACAACCCACATGTTAGAGTTAAATTATCACAGAGTACATTTTTACATTTTAAAAAATATAATAAAGGCACAGGGTTGGTTCAGTGTACTACACAAGTTAATGTAAAAATGCACAAGAAACATATATAAACATATTAAGCAGTTATGTCCTATGCTTAACAGTGTAAATACAATTTTCTACCTACTGCACAAGGCTCTGGCAGAGTAAAGTTAAAATAAAATGAAACATATAAAAAAAAAAAAATATTCCATCTTATTAATTGCCCAATATGAAATTGTGGGTTGGGGATGCAATGGACATTGCATCGTCCACCTAGTTTAAAGCTACGTAACTTGTACTATCTATGAAATAACCATTCTGTGTTGAACAATTACTTTGTAATATCCATCCATAGTGTATACCCATAAAAAATTGGGTAGGACAAGAGATGTCATGGTTGCAGAGCTGGCATGGACTAGCCATCTGGGACACTGAGCAAATGCACTCCATTCTTACTACTGCTCCAGGAGCACACAGCAAGGTTATAAAAACAATAATAAATGACATACGTTATTTAGAAGCCACTAGGCTTAAGGCATCCGCAGTCCAGTCCCGGTGGAGGGTGACATCACACTTGCATTCAACTCTGTAACCTGACTGTCCCATGTATATCGCGTATTACACAACTGTGCCCGTGCAAAACCACACAGTACAGGACAATTAAATAACAAACGATGGTGAGAGAAGTGAATGCATACATTTAACTATACCAAAATGCAGTATGTTTAACAGCATTTGTATTTGGTATTTCACCATTTAATATTTCACCTAAGTGGGAAATGACCAAATACAAATGCTGCTAAACATACAGCATTTTGGCGATGTTAAGCTTATCTGACCCAGTTATGATTGTTGTTATAAATAACTAACATTCTTTACAGAGGAAATAAACTTTACACACTACTAAGACAAGAGCTGTACACAAGGGCAAATTTCATGTGAACGTAAACAATGGCTACGACACAGATATGGCTATAGATAATAAAGTCAACCTTACCTTTTCAAATATGATCACAACATTTTACAATTTAAAGGTAAGGCCACCAGATTTTACTTTTCTTGGTACCAGTGCTGCTTTTTTTTTTTTACTAAAAAAAAAAAAGGGAAATTTCTAAGTCCCTTGCTCCAGTGCCACAGGGCCACATTAGAAGCTGGATTCCCAACCTTCCTCTTCTTGGGTCTGTACTCCCCATGCATATATGCATAGACATATAGCTATCCTGAACCTAAAAGAAGACCGAGGAATGATTAAGGTGTGAGTTTTTACATCAGGAAAAATGGACAGACTAGAGGGGCCGCATGGTTCTTATCTGCCATCAAATTCCATGTTTCTAATCATGAAGTTGGACCGAGGGTCCAAACAAATTCAGCGTGTACCACAAAATACCCTATGGAGAGAGATGATGACATGACCCCACCCAAGTTGGACGGACAGAGTGTGTGCGACATGATGTCATGCTGGCAACTCCATGCATTCTTTGTAGAAAACACTGCAGATATTCCACGCGAACACAAATTACACACCGCAAGCATGTACACATGGCTCCTTCTGCCCAGTATCTCTAATGTTAATGTCCCTCTGTCCTTGTCTGTCAAATAGAGAACTAATCACCCCAATCTCATGTGAATTTTGACTTTATCCCCACTGCTGCAACACCACCTCCGGAATGTTGGATCATCGCCGCTGCTGGATTATGATCTGTTCTATTACATATTTTGTAACAGGAACTTTAAAGTCCTCATTTGCAGCAGGGTAGCATAATGTACTCTTTATAAAATATTCTATAGTTTCCATGCTTTTTGTTTAGCCTGTTACTTTGAGGTTACTTAAAGAGGAAATATATTGCTGCCAATTGTGGCTTCCAGGCACACCCATTGTTGTTTTTGACTTGTCTTGTTTGAATTTTTAAGCCGTTACTTACAGAAAGAAGAAAAAACACATTTTAATATTATTCAACCTCATTTCTCTCTGCCACAGTGGCACCTACTGGAGAAACTTGCTCTAATTTAAGAATCTCAGCTCTCAGCCTTAGGGGGATCTTGCTAAAGCCCAGTACCTATTAGTTTAAGTGAAAAAACTTAAACAAGCTCCTGAATGCTTGTTATTAATAGAAGTTAACAATCCAGTGAATGATGGCATTTATTTTTGCGTTTTAGTGAATGAAGGCATTTTATTGTATGTTCTTTTTGCGGTACAGTCAATGCAATGCGTTGTGACAGACAATATTTATGTTTTAGATCAGTGCTTTTAAACAGTATTTGTTGGGTATGCCCTGATATTGTAATCACATAATAATAGGACACTATACATTCCAAGTATACGGAATACTGCCATTACTTGAATGTGGGGGGTAATTGTGGTGCTGAGTGGTGAAATCTCAACCAATGTGATGTTTCTTCTGAACGGGCTTATTCATTGGATGCTAAGCCGATTAAATCCCGTTTAAAATGTTGTGCTAAAAACTCTTTTTACCATATATAGACCCCCATACTGTCTGGGGTGGGGGTTCTAGGTATGCCAGTTTCAGATGTTTGGCTCTTTTTCTGACTGATGCATTATGCACTAGTAAGTAGTAAGGAAGAGGGATGTGGACTTGACAGGAGACATAAAAAAATAATCATTCACTATGACAATTCTTACTAGGAATTAGTTTATAAAAATATTTCTACCAATTAGTTGTGTGGTAGCCCTTGGTTAGAAAGGAGTTACAATCACTCAGTCCCAGCATTTCCTTCAGATATGATTTCAATTTGTCATATCCAGCTTCTTCGTTTCATGTGATACTCTGATCAGCCTCTAGGTTAGATTTCTGATATGGATGTCACCATTATCTGGATAAGTACAAGGCTACAACTCCTGCCATCAAATGTTACTTACAAGTTGGACCTTTTTTTTGCTATGATGCATTTTTGAGGGTAACCAGAATTAGCATTACATCAGTATAAATGCTATTTTTTTTTTTATAGTTTTAAAGAATCAACATATATCCCAATGAGCATCTGGAGCTTTAGAAGATCTGTCAATAAGATGCAAGACCTGACACAAAAGCTAGAATCTACACAGGTGCAAGACACAGTTTAAAAACCACACAGCAAATACAATGGTAGGGATATATTGGTATATAATGTATATTATACTTTATGTTTTGGGGGGGGTAGTGTTGTACAGAAACGTATTATCACATATAAAGGAATGATTACAGGATACAAGACTATCACAAAGCTTCACATCAATAAAACCGTAACACATCAAACTTGTTTATAAATGAGTCTGTACAAATGTAATACACTGATCTAGCATTAAGTGTCTTATTAAATAACATCAACACATAATGTGACAATAAGTGGGCAACTCCCCACCAGTGCCCAAGCCATTGGGTGTCCCTCATTCAAACTGAACTTTGTTATAGTCTATCATTCTAAATCTACGTCTGCACCACTGATCTAGGAGAAACATTACCGTGTTACTCTACTTCTTGCCCTCCCAGTGTCTCTCTTCTGTGGCCAGGTTTAATTCTGAAGCCATTGGTGCCTCATTAGCAAAAGGCTAGCATAAGGAAAGGGAATGGGTTTAGCCTCAAACCAAAGGGCTTCTTATACAAATATTTTGGGATAGGGAAAATAATGGAATAATGTCCAATGGAAAATAATGGAATAATGTCCAAACCAAACCACAATAACATTTCAGGTATAATAATTTAGGCAGAGAATATGCATTAAGTAAATGCACCATGAGGTTGTATGTGAAGTTTTCCTGCAACTTTAGCCTTTTATAATTTTTAATATATAAATAAATTATATATCGCAATGTAAAAAAAAAGAATTGCTGTCCTCCATATACACCAGCCTTCCATCAAACTTTCTGCACAATACACCAATTCTAAGTAGGTGAATTTAGTGAATACCCAAATAAATATCAGCCTTAATATTCAGCGTTCACTGCAGGAGGTCCTAACACACACACACTCAGATCGTTATTGTAAATTGTGTTCAATAGCACAATATTAAAGCAAGAAATTCTTTTTAAATGTGAAACCCAAAGAAATAGTTTTTGTACTGTAGCTCCAGATTAACGTCTTCATAATAGAAACCGGGGAACGTGAACAGACTATACAGTCAAGAGTTCCGTGAAGTAATCTGCAAAAGCTATTATTTCCTAAACAGCTGCATATTTTTCGAGCACTATCACACCAATCTTACAAAATCGCTCTATTTCCACAACATTTGTTTCCTTATTGTACTTTCTGAAAGCAGATCATTGTAGGGCTTTGAGAGAACCAAAATTTATAAGCTCGAGGGGAGCTTAAATGTGACATTCAACAAAAAAAAAGAAGCTTATGAATAATATTTCCCCTGTATTGTAACCCAGGTAATGTACTTGAAATGATTCTCTGCTATTTGCTTTCAGAATTAATTTGCATTTTTTGTATTAGAGAAATACCTTCCAGGGTAAAAAGTCACTTTGTACATAAATACAAAACCATTTCTGCCCAGAATTGTAATTTATACATATCCATATTCCAAGTACATGTGTACCTGCTGAAGTACACCGCATTCTGCGTGCCCCCAAAAAGTACAATACATCACTCTTAATTATTAAATGCATACCCGTGCACTTTATTGGACATGATAGCTGCATGTCAGCTTATATCCTGCAAATGCATGGAGGGATTCATGAACATACTCTATATATTAGTTATTATTTTATCTTTTATTTATATTGCCCCCACAATTTTTGCAGCACCTCTTACAGTACATATGTATTCAAAGGGTCTGACAAATCTAGAACTGACAGACTATGACAAACTGATACAATAGAGGGTCCTGCATACAAGCTTACAATCAAGAGGGCATTTGCAAGGTTTCCCCATCCCCCAGCTTGCAGGATATGCATTTGGTTGAACAAAAATCCTGCTTACCAGTGCGCATGGATGCTTGCCATCAGCCAACTCCAGCTCGAAAGAGACCCCCTCATACCTATACGCAAAGAGCTCTCCCACAACTGGAAGGAGTATTAGGTTCACCATACGCATACAGGCAAAAGTGAGTACACCCCTCACATTTTATAAATATTTTATTATATCTTTTCATGTGACAACACTGAAGAAATGACACTCTGCTACAATGTAAAGTAGTGAGTGTACAGCCTGTATAACAGTGTAAATTTGCTGCCCCCTCAAAATAACTCAACAGACAGCCATTAATGTCTAAATGTCTAAACAAAAGTGAGTACACCCCTAAGTGGAAATGTCCAAATTGGACCCAAAGTGTCAATATTTTGTGTGGCCACCATTATTTTCCAGCACTGCCTTAACCCTCTTGGGTATGGAGTTCACCAGAGCTCCACAGGTTGCCACTGGAGTCCTCTTTCACTCCTCCATGATGACATCACAGAGCTGGTGGATGTTAAGAGACCTTGCTCTCCCCCACAGATGCTCAATAGGGTTTAGGTCTGGAGACATGCTTGACCAGTCCATCACCTTTACCCTCAGCTTCTTTAGCAAGGCAGTGGTCGTCTTGGAGGTGTGTTTGGGGCTGCCCTGTGGCCCGGTCTCCGAAGGCAGGGGGTCATGCTTTGCTTCAGTATGCCACAGTACATGCTGGCATTCATGGTTCCCTCAATGAACTGTAGCTCCCCAGTGCCGACAGCACTCATGCAGGCCCAGACCATGACACTCCCACCACCATGCTTGATTGTAGGAAAGACACACTTTCTTTCTTTCTACTCCTCACCTGGTTGCCGCCACACACGCTTGACACAATCTGAACCAAATAAGTTTATCTTGGTCTCATCGGACCACACGACATGGCTCCAGTAATCCATGTCATGTCCTGTTTGCGGGCTTTCGTGTGCACCATCTTTAGAAGAGGCTTCCTTCCTTCTGGGACGACAGCCAAGCAGACCAATTTGATGCAGTGTGCGGCCTATGGTCTCAGCACTGACAGGCTGACCCCCCCACCCCACCCCTTCAACCTCTGCAGCAATGCTGGCAGCACCCATATGTCTATTTCCCAAAGACAACCTCTGGATATGATGCTGAGCATGTGCACTCAACTTCTTTGCTCGACCATGGCGAGGCCTCTTCTGAGTGTCCTGTGAAGCCGCTGTATGGTCTTGCCCACCGTGCTGCAGCTCAGTTTCAGGGTCTTGGTAATCTTCTTATAGCCTAGGCCATCTTTATGTAGAGCAGCAATTCTGAGAGAGTTCTTTGCCATGAGGTGCCATGTTGAATTTCCAGTGACCAATATGAGAGAGAGAGTGTGAGTTATAACACCAAATTTAACACACCCAATGTGGACATTTCCACTTAGGGGTGCACTCCCTTTTGTTGCCAAGGTTTAGACAATAATGGCTGTGTATTGAATTTTGAGGGGACAGCAAAGTTACACTGTTATACAGGCTGTACACTACTTTACATTGTTGCAGGAGTGTCATTTCTTCAGTGTTGTCACACATAATAATAAAATATTTACAAAAATGTGAGGGGTGTACACACTTGTGAGACACTGTTAATCCTTATTGGTTACACATACCAACAACGTGCACCCCTATCCACATGCCAATATGCATAAGATCATTGATGCCCTCCACTAAACCAACCAATAAAAACCAACCCTATATTTTGTACACAGCCCAGCCAAGATACACCACAATGAAGCCCCAATTCAGTTTCTGGATGACTTCAAGACCTATTTGTAGCAGCAAGTGAGTAGGGTTAGCCAGCACAGACTGCTATAGTATCTTGTCCCCAGTACTGTAAAAGGTAGGTCCTGGGTTTGTCTGGCGGTGCTGCCATGGGTCAGACCTAAAGCAGCATATCCTGAAATATATAATTGCTGAAGTGGGACTTCATCAGGATTACAAGCACAGATTAGAGTCATTGATTATCATTCATTTCCTATGGCACACTTAACTAACACTTAACGTGTGGCTCCTAAATTACCTTTTTGATTGTTCATTAAAATCTAAAGCAGTTTATTTTGTTTGTGCTCACAGGGCGCAATAGCTTTTTTTTCTCTCCAAATCATCCGACAGCTGCTGAAGCAGAAAAGTAAATGGCCAGCCCCTGGCATGCTGAAGAAAAACTCTATAAATATATTTAATAACTTGCGGCAAAGCCTCTACCAGCTCTCACCTGAGACCAAATCTTTTAAATTCTATTGCTTAAGTGTATAGGGGTGAAAACAAAGCTTTTTACATCACAGATTTGACTTGATTGCACATTTAAATAAGTCCTAGAGGGATAGCAGGATGCCTTGGAAACAGTTAGTACATTTCTCACACCTGTTATCTAGTGTGAGAAAACAATGTATGTGTAGCAGCCGTGCATCATCTGAGGTAAATTCATGGAAATCGTGGCGTATCCTTGACAGTGTGTTTTACCGTTACGACCAGTTCCAAATTAATACGCTATGAACATTCTGAACTCATCGGAAACCAGTAACATCATAATGTAGCTGCAGGTATTGTGCACACATATTATAAAAAAATGCAGGAGGAAAGCTTACACGGAACTATTAATTAAAAAAAAATTACAAAAAATTGAGGACTAGGCAGTTGAGCTATAATAATTTAGTTTCCTTTGATTTTGCTTATGTTTTCTCATGTTGTTTTCTCTCGTAAAGGCTTAATGATTTACAACCTATAGTCTGAGGATAGGCTAGGCTTATTGTACAGCAATCAGACAATTACCTATCCAATATAAAGAAATATAGGGGAAACCAAGCAAGCCCTATGTAACGCCATTGTACCACATGATGTATAATGGGCCATTAAGACTTGTCTCATATCTCTGACCACCTTATAGACTGACACCTTCTAATTACAGACAATTATAATTTTCCAACCTATAAGCACCAGCTGCCTTTCCATTTAGGTTTGTGAATGGCCATAAAATATACCTATCACGCAGATCATTTGTTATTTACAGCAGATATTTCAATATTTTCATACCAGATGCCCAAGATTGAAAAAAATAGGCTGGGTTAAAACCTCGCCCTAAAACATGCAGTTGTGTCTACATGGGAATGTTCTTCAAGTATTTACATTAATGTATTCTCTAAATTTGCCACTAGAGGTCTATAGGGGCCCTGAACTTTAGCTAATATGGAGTTCCTGCTTAAGTTCTAACCCTTATTCCAAAAGTTAAATCATAACAGCAGTTTTCCTTAAAATCCGCAAATCTCCACTTATACACATTATTGTACGATTATAGTTGAATCAAGAGTAATGCTATAATTCACAAAGCTCCATTAAATATATAGGGAACAGAAGAATAAAGAAAAAAACATTTCCACCGCTGCCTTCAGTAACTCTTGAGAGCTGTCGGGTTGTAGGGAAATCAAATAACACATGTGCAGCCTCTAGATGCGACACATTGGCAAAAAGAATCATAAGTCGTATGTAAAAGTTAAGCGACGGAGTAAGGACCCACATGTAATTATTGATATGTTTAACGATATGGAAATGTATTCACATCCACTTACTAGATGTTAAATTCACTTCAGTGTAAAATAATACACTTGATTGGAACACCATTACATTTACAGCTACCTACATCCAAAAGTACAGTGGCTGGTACATCTACTTTGTAAATCATCTGAACTATATTACTATTTTACTTACTAAAGGGAGACTAAGTGGTATTGAACTGCTCTAGCTGACCTGCTGTGGAAGTGTATCTATGATATGGTAATGATCTCCCAGTAATCACAAATTTGCAGCAATGTTAGAGTTTAGAGGCTTGCTCATTCAATTATTTAGAAGCAAAGTTTTCATAAAAGCACACGGGCTCGGATATGGTTCTGTCTGTTCCTATTATGTAATTTACAGATTCCAGAAGTAGTCCTTGAATTTAAACATGGAGTGCCCGTCTTTGTGGTATTCACTAGTGTGCACCCCAAATTGTGCATACACAATGCAAAAAAACCTTTTGTATGGGTTGGAAGGAGAATAAGGCCTGGAGTGGACATGTCTAAACACTGCTCCTGAGACCCAGAAATTTACTGCCGTAATCCGGAAAAGCAGCTAAAGGTATAGATAATCCTGTCCTCATAACCCGTTATATACCTGCATATCGTTCTCTGCTAAACAATAATGCAGCCTATAGTTAGTCATCTATTGAATTTTATTGCACAACTTCCATAGAAAGTGAATTCCATTGTTCTTTGCACCTTGGCAGCACAAAGGCTTCTTCTAAAGATGCCTTTGTGCTGCCAAGGTGCAAATACCTTTCCTCGAGCCTTGATGTCTCTTAAAGGGATATTTATGTCTCTAATTTTATCCTTTTTCTATGCATTCCAACCACATTTAAGGCATGCATATGTATACATCTATTAAATCTAATATTGGAGCTGGAGTCTTCTCTAGTAGCCCAACAGTTACACTCGCACATATACGAGTCAAAGTTCCACTGAGCGTTACATTTACATATTCATAAATTGAGTGGCAGCCATTTGCCAGTATGACAGCTTAACTCCCATGAAATTTACATTTAAATGTGAAAATGTAGAGAAACGAAGAGAGTTCAAGACAGGGTAGTAATTAGTTTTACAGGTTTTGAGCCATAGAGCCACAGAAGTCAACGATGACCTAATTTTTAAACTAACTATCTCAGCAACAATTACACCGATTAGAAAAATGGGGATTTTTTTAATACAATGATTTAATTATGTTAAAAAAAACATACAGATTTGTTTCAATGCAAAAAGGTAACGTAAAATACTAGAATAAGAGAAAAAAAATCAGCCTCTGTCTAAAAACTTACAGCTCGTTGGTTAATGGACCCAGACTTAATGGTTCAGCTATTATTTGTATCATGTAATGGCTTAATTTAGTTTGTCAGTAGACCGAATTCTAAAACACAACAGAAATAGAATATTTCTTTCAATACATTCACATTCTTGATCAATACAATATCTAAGCCCATAATTCATGTCCTGACAGTTATACTTTAAACTTTCTTTTCACTGCATTTTCTTTTGTATTCTTTTGACTATAAAAATAATGAAAAATGTGTTTTCATTCATTGTTTTAAGCATTGCTTACCTTTTTTTTTTATTATGTTTTTTTTTTTAACAGATTCTTCAACTTATCTAACATTATAAAAATAAAATATTACAAGTCTTGAAACAATAGTTGTCACAGCAGAAGCCAATTAAAAAGCACAGCAGGTACAGCATTAATGCTATGTTTCCAGCTGTGATAACATATGTGGTATTTTAAAATCAGATATTATAGTTAATAATTGTGTCCCTTGCCCAAAACTATAGCTACAATGCATACTTTATCATGTAGAATAGTGACAGTGAAAGACAACCTCAAACATCTCTATACCACAGTTGCATTTCGATCAATATGATGTGCAATTACTTATGTTCCAGATTATAATGCAATTCAGGATGGGTTTTTATTAGGCAAGGTTCTGGAGAGAGGAATCGGTTCAGCAGAACATCTATCACTTTTAAAATAAAAACTAATTTTGTATGTTTTTGGTATCAACCAGCTAGAGCACACCAGTAGCCAACTACAGTGGGCCCTTCATCTGCTGCAGTTGGTCTTCGTGGACCTGTGACTTCTCGGTCAGCATGGCTCACGCACCAACATGCATGCATTTGCTTCATTCCGATTCTGAGTGTTAAATGAGCAGCATTTCACTCAGAAACGTTGCTCATTTGATTTACAGACAGCAGCTTCCTGACTTTAGTCATGCACAGGCACTGGAAGTATGCATCCCATACTGCCCTTTCTCCTAGAGGCCTGGTTAAGGATCCAGCCAAGCAGCCAAAACTCTGCGCCACATTAAGAAAACAGGGCAAATGTGTAAAAAATTATACAACTTCTTCTAAAAATCAAGATTCAAGTGATAATAATGCAATACAGTCTAAATTTACCTCAATGTTCCAAATAAAATATATGGATGTACAAAAAATGAAGTTACTAGTAACCATTTCCTAAGAATTGGTTAAAAAGTGTCATCCTTAGAGAGGGTCAAGCGGGACCTTGGGTCCCCAAACTTAAGATGATCCAGTGGTATCTTTCTGCGATCACCAATCGCAGCCTGATCCTTAGCGACGTCTCTCTTCTTGGCTGTGCTGGGCCCTTTGAGCCAGAGAGTGGCGGGATATGTGATCATATGCAGATGCTACGCAGCTCTCAGACCAGCCAAGGAAGAGTGGGAAGTAGAGAAAGGAAAAAGTAGAGCTAGTCTAATGGTATAAGCGCTACACAGGTGTCATTGATGGTCATGGGCCTCACAAATACAGCCGTCTTAGGTATAACTAATATTTACTCAAGATTCTCTATACAGATGCAAGTCTCTCAATTTACTGCTTATTTTGATATGACTATATGTTGACTATATGACTGTATGGATAAAAACTTCCTCTATAGGTTAAGAATTTAAGCTCCGTGGACAAAGCTAGCGTCTTTTCATTTAGCGTGAGGTTTATAGAGCGATCGCTGTAAGTACAAGTAAAAGAATTACACGTTTTAGAAGAGCCATGAGGTTAAAACAGAAGACTAGACAATTGTTTTCACGAGATCTGGATTTGTTCACAAAAATATGGTTTGGCTGAGTTTCCCACACGAAAGGGATTTAGAAAAATAAAATAAGAACACACTGGCAATTTAAACACAAAGTTTCTTTACTGTAACAGGAGGTGGTTTACAAAAAAAAAGAAACCAAAAACTCTAGGGGTTGCTTTTCACAATGCAGTAAGAACAGAAGACTGGCTGGATGAGATTTCTACAATATCGCGGCTTTCATTCAGCAGTTTCCAAACGGCTCAACAAAACCAGTAGGGTCACTTGAGGACAACCTTCTCCCAATTCAGAAAGAGGGAAGGAAAGATTACCTCGGAACAAGTGTGCACAAAAACAAAACATGCCCTTAAATGATCCCTGTGTGTAAGGAGAGTAAACAACGCAGTAATTCTAAAACCACTCATTTTACCGTAGCTTTTTAAACATTCAGGACAAAGAGAGAGAGAGAGAGAGAGAGAGAACGTGGTAGGAAGCTCTGTTTAATAAGGCCTGTCAAACTTTCACTGCCAGAGCAAAGGGTAGGCAGTTATTAGGTTACCACCATCTGATCTACTTAGTAAAAATGTATAGTAAACTTTATGTTCAGCAGAGCTTTGCCAGCTGCAGCGTTAACTGGACTACATTGAGAAACAGACCAAACCAGCTCCAATGGTAAACTATAGGTTCTGAGGTGACAGCGTAAGAACAACAACTAAAAAGGTGCACTCCAGCCATTCTTACAAGTAAAATAGATATTGGAGTCCATTTGCCAAATCGATTGAATTTAAAAATCTACTTCACAAATGCAATTTTCTACACAAAATGTAACAAGTCTTTTGGTATTTTACACTGCCCTTTTTGTGAAGCCGTTCATTAGGCCAGGGCTGGCCTAACTACTGCTTTTCCAATAAAGAGCTACTCTTCCCATAGTGGATTACAACACTAAGAATGCATTACCAGTTGAGCGATAGGAGTTGTAATCATTCACTGCTAGAGTAAAAGTGGGTTCTACTACTCACTAATACCATGAAATATTATTAACGTGCATTAGAAAACAGTTACTTTTGTTTTGGATAAAATGTCATACAGCCTTGGAAAGTTCCTATCTATACGAGTGTGCTTCTCCTGCACTAAGGGCTCTGTTGACCCTGTGTAATGCATTGTAAAGAAGTTGGAAAGATCGACTCTCCTCCAAACTCTGGGGCTGATGGATACATTTGTTTAAAAATTGTTGCATGGAAATGTTCTAATTAACATTACCCCAGTTTATTCTATATTGGGTGTACCATTTTAATAGATCGGTATAAACGTAATGCCTATTGCTAGAAAGCAGATCAGAAGATGTAAAACTGATTGATAGTCATGCCTCTAGCCCTGTCCGCACCAGCCTCCAACCACACCTCTCGGCAAGGGCGTCTGTTTCAATTATGGGAGGTATGTATGGCGTCATATTTAAGGTTGATGGTGCCGCCCAATCTCAAGGGCCAGTCAGTATAGGACTAAATATGCTTCCAGCTACTCTTGATGCAAAGTGTTCTTTTGGTGATAAGATTGCTAGCTGGAGGTATGCTATAAAAAATGACTGTCCCTTGAGTCTTATTTTGGTTATATATACCGTACTTCAGAAAATTGGAACGACATCATCAGAGAAATGGTGGCAAGAACACTAGATACTGGTGATGATGGCACATATTTATTTTATTATTTACCTTAAAGACAACACACAAAAAAGCTGGTTAAAGGCTCCTCAAAATCCATGTTTTTTCACATACACTTGCAAACGGCTGATTAAGATTTTTTGAAAATGCAATGTTCACTGACGGAGAAAACATGCTTATTTTATGAGCCTTGCACGTAAATTATTTGTTAAAATTAGCATAAACTGAAATTACTTAATGCCACATAGATTTCCATATATTTTCAATAATAACTTACGGATTTTAAAGAGTTCCCTGGTTATTTTGATTACTCTGATTACTTTACTGACACAGTAAAGCCTAGTGGAGGAAAAAATACAGTGATAGCAATCATTAATAATGATCCACAAGAAAGAAAAGGGCAAATTAGTAGCCTGGCTCTTAATTCTCACCCACAAGGCTTTGAAGATTAAGACCGTCAGAACCCTCAATAATGATGATTGAGTGTTAGCACCACAGTCAAATTACACACAACCAAATTGCATCAAATCATACATACACGGTAAATATATTCTATTTCTGTTTATTCGATGTACAACAATACTCCTCTCTTGCCGTTTCTGTGTACACAAGGATTGATTTAGTCAGTGTGACAGTACCATGTTGTTTCAGAGAAAAGTAGTATAAGATGAATTGCTGGGGAGGAGGGCATACAAGCATAAGCTAGAAGAATAACTACCTATAATGAGAACACTTTACAAAATGAACCATTACAAAGAACAGAGAATTCAGAGAGCATCTGTATAAGATAAACAGCCAAAAGCCAGAAAAAATATTTATCTTAGAGCTGAGCATTTGGCTTTAGCAAGTTATGCATATTTAGTACTCTCCGGGTTTCACCTAGAGTCTCCAGGTAAAGACCTTCTTCCCCAGGTCAATTATCTACAAAGCCAATAAACAGAAGAGGGAGAACTCGAGGTAACCTATCCCCAGAAGCTCTCAGGCATGAATTTATGTAATGTACAGAGGTTACATGGCCAGGATGGAATTTTCCCATGCTTTGTGGCAGATGAATTCATTTTAAAAATAATTAATTTATTAAGATATTTTCTCAATTTATAGACACATTATTGTGACTTTTAGGGCTGTAGTACACGGTTACAATCAAACCCTCCAAACACTCTGAACTCCTAGAAAAATAGGACAGAAAAAATTGGATCTTTAAGGGAAGAATTTGGGATTTATTGTTTGACAGAGCCATCATTCTGGTTCAGTGGAGTGTCCTAGAATGAGTGACAACTTGGGCATAAGTTCCTCTATATATCCAACATTATATTGTAATAATTTATGATATTTGTAGTAGGTGTGCATGTGTATAAAAAACTAAAGTGTCTTTAAGTATGGTTATTTTGCCTTTTTCAGTAAAAAGGGGGTATCTTACAACCAGGGACAGATCTGCTTATCTGGACCAACTTTTAACCACCTCTTCCTTTTGTGGATGAAAAGATGGTGGATAATTTCAGAACAGATACCAATGGGCTATAAAGCAGGAAACCGTTCCGATCTCTGTATCAGCATAAGATCTATTAAAGGAGCAAATATTTTGAGAGCACATTTTTAATTTCAGAAACATTTCAACATAGCATAATTCTGTTCCCAAAGGAAGAGTTTGCTGGAGGCATCTATCTATATATATCTATATGTATGTGTGTGTATATATATATATATATATATATATATATATATATATATATATATATATATATATACACACACACATATATATATATATATATATATATATATACACACACACATATATATATATATATATATATATATATATATATTAAAAATAAAGTTATGCAAATGTAACCACCCATTCGGCAATCTGTCACAAATTTAATTTATTTTAACCAGGTTATTTATTTCCAGATGCTACACCATGTTAATCTAGACTGTTTGTCATACTTAATATATGCATGAACCACACAAGTACATAGATTCCAATATTCAGACAAATGAATCACTGTTTAAATCCAAAGACAATTTTTCACTTGCCTTCTGCTGTGTATTGTCTCCTCTGCCTTTTTTTTACGATGTAATGTATTCTGTTCGGGGATATTGTGTGTTTCTACACGTCCATTGATCTAATGAGCATGCATAGCTGAGCATGTTGCAGACATAATGCATGAACTTAACATTCAAAACAGTTTGAAAAGAACTATATGCGATCTAGAGGAAATTCATGTTTAGTGAAGAAATTCAATTTTGCAACCTAAAACATGCAACTTTAAAAGGTTCACCACCCAGATGATGTTTACAGCTGTGTCCTACTACTTTACAAAATACCCTAAAATTTATTCAACTAAAGATAGCACTAGGGAACATTAGGAGGCCTATTTATCAAGTCACATCGAGACATATATTAGTGAAATACACATTTAGAGCAATTAAAATAAACCTTATAATGGTTTCTCTAGATTGTAAGCTGGTTTGGTCAGGGCCCACCTTATCGGTTGTTTCTGTACATTAAATTGTTATTGTTATATATTACTTCTTACCCGTTTTCCCATTGTACATTGCTGTGGAATATGATGGCGCTATATAAGACAAATAGCAATGAAACATTTCTGAGAAATTCTTCAGCAGATTTTTTTCCGCTGTCAATAACATTTCCTAGCACTGCAATAGACTCATTTAGTGAGTGAGTTTCACAGTTCGCTAATGCCCCACTCGGCCAGAAGTGATTGACAAGCCAGGTTCAGGTAGAATCAACATGGGGCTAGATGGAGGTAGTAAGAGCAACAGGAAATAATTGCTAGTGGATGCAATGCCCCCGCACCTCTATATGCTTCTCTGCTACTGAAAGCTCAAAAAATGATCCCTCACCTTGCCTAGGCACCACGATCCCTAAGGACGGCTCTGGAGACGATGATATAGGTGCTTTGGATACATAAGGAACCTTCAGGGTAGGTAGTAATCTTGCCATTCCGAAGACATAACTCATAGGAGAAGATATGGTAAGGTAAGCTCTGTTAAAAAAGGAGACAGGGAATCACCCAGAGGGCCAGGCACTGTATATGGGCTGAATAAGGACATGTGAAGAACAAAGACCAGGCATCCAAATCCTGGCCATTCACCAGAAAATGCAAATGCAAATGAAAACACTTTAATTCATGTTTTTTTTTTCTTTTTAACATATTTGCCTCTTAAAGCTATTAGTATGTCTTCTATATACTATACCCCAAGCTAACAACCCCATACCTTGAAAGGTATGTGCCTGGGATACAAGCAAGAGATGACCTATCCTTCATGATCACATAGGTGATTTTCTGATTGTAAAAACTAATGCACTGTGACTCTTTGGGGAAGTATATTTTCCCATTATCTTATATTTATATAATATGTATAATACCACAGATTGCCAGGAGAGCAAATCGGATCATGAGACATTGCCAATATATACCCTATGTGGGACTTACTTTTCCAAAAGACAAAAAAAAGGCGATCTGTTTACAGTCTTGCCTGCCAATATCGGTGTTAAATTACATTCCATCATTTCACCTGCACCGTCTCACCTAGCTGGCACAGACAGAAATCGGGCACATTTGTTTTTTTTTCTGTTTCCGTGTCATTTGACCTTTCTGGTGTGAATCAGTGGGAATATTTGCTGACCTGTCTGGCGAATCTGTTGACTTTCCCCGGCGACCTGCCTTTGACACTATTATAATACACTGACACACCTTTGAGAGATAAGAAAGCGAGGGAAGCAAATCACTTCCAAACCGGATCTGCTGCTAATCAGGCAGGTATTGAGCTGTTCACTCCTGCAGACTTGCTTAGCATAGAAATCGGCTGTCTTCCCAGGAAGATGAGGTAATGTCTGGCTTAAATGCCAATCTCCCTAACTGGCAGGGCACACTGGATAAATATTTCTTTCGCTGGACCACAAACTTTTTTTTTTGATAACCTCAGTTATTTTCAGTAATAATTGTGGCTTACAGTGTATTTATAAAGGTAAACGATGCTGCACAGTGCGGTGAATTGAAAGCATTTGAAGTCCCGGTTGGCGGCATATAGTTCTATAAATCTGTTGGTGAATTATAGCTTCTATTATGACTAGACATCATTATTTCCACGCCTCCCAACTGCCCCGCTTTTGCCACTCTATCCCGTTATCCCAAGCTCTATCCCGCTATCCCAAGCTCTACCTCTGTCTTGCTCTTGGTGGGACAACAGTATTCTGGATCGCAATGTTGCAGCCCCAGTTTCATTACCTGGTGTCTGGGACACCAGAGACCACGTACTGCCCAGACAAAGTAGTGCCAGCAGGGACGCACACCCTTCAGAGGTATGTATTTCCGCTAAAGAGCATGCGAGGTACAATTAAACAGCTACTTGAGAGCCGTACTTTGACTACCTTATTTACACATAAATGAATAGTTGGTTCGAGGAAATGGTATACTTGCAGAACCCATCACAATAATCTGGATTTGCGCTTGTACTGCGATGCCCCTCTTGAAGGAAAATATTGACGTACACACGTTTCTTACATGTATTGTATACATTATCGTTTAATTGAGTGAAGGAATTTGGGTAACACTTGTCCCACACCAATAAAAGGAAACCAAAACAGAACCTCCTATATCATAAAAATGTTTATATGACAGTGTATGCATTATGAATACATATTAATATACAGACTGTAAGAGGCAAAGGTCAGAATGAAGACTATTACTCAAGCGTTGAGCTCGTTGACTTAAAATGAAACCTTTCACCCACAAACGAGAAGCCTGCTTTATGTAGACTAAACAATTTATAGGTTATGCCAGCAAAAACACTGATGTATAAGGTGTATAATGTTTAAACCTAAATGTCGGTATGATGCCTGTGGTCCCATAATGATGACATACTGGGAATGTATACCTTGCTCTCATCTACCAGGGATGACTTATTTCCATCGTATACCTGATATCCTACATGCTCATTTTTTAATGCACATATCTTGTCTAACTTCACTTATTAACGCTGAAATGGTATACAGTTATTTATTTAAATAAAGGGTCATTTGAGAGAAGATTTATACATTGCCGAGTACAGTATCAAAGTATGAAAGTAAATTGCAGCTTCGGGTTCAAAGTAAATAGCAGTTCATAAATAAAGTGATGTGGATAATTACATTTGGCAGTGTAAGGTGAACTTCAGTTAAATCAGACACAGTAAAGTGCATATACAGCAGGTGAGTGTAATAAATTGGGATTGTGCCGTTGGGATGTACTGCATGTGGTAATAAACCAAAAATCCATTAACGAAGCATGCAAAGAATGCTAATTAGCATCAGTTTCCTTAATGAACAGTTTAACAAGTCTCATAATAAGAGGCTGAGGAGACAAAATGAACCATATACAGTTCACTAACGGCATAATTGTCAGTTATCTTTACACCATACTATTAACATGGCAAGTAGTCATCCTTGAACAAATTGGAAAGCAACAGAAACATAGAATTTGACGGCAGATAAGAACCATTCGCCCATCTATTCTGCCCATTTTTCCAAAAGTAAAGTCTCAGACATTAATCAGTCCTTGGTCTAATCTTAGATTGAGGATAGCTTTATGCCTATCCCATGCATGCTTAAATTCCCTCATCTTGAGCCTCGGCCACTTTTGCTACACTTTTTATACACAGCCCCCCATTGTATCTCTTAGAAACATGTTGTAATTATGTAGAACCTCTTATCCCTCTAACCTGCCTACCATTTTATTCAGATTATCTTGAGAACAGATATTAATCCATAAATTAGGTGGCCCTTCAGTTTGTTGAAGGTGTCGAAAAATGCATATTTCTCACAAATGACTATATGTCATTGACTTTGCCACTGTTTTGCTTTCATTGGATTTTACTTTTGTAGGATTTGACACTTAGAATACCAGAGGAACACGATTTCTTTACATTACAAAGTATGCAACTAATCCACCCATTAGTGGACAGACTCCATAGATTTAACAAGCAGCACATACTAATTTCTGCAACTCTGCCACCTGTAAGCATCTGTGTAAGAACAATAGATACTCAAAAAACCCTATTCATCTTCTTTGATAACGTTCCATAGAAAGCTAGCTGCTACGTTACAATCATAACAGATGAGAAATGGAACCGCACTTCAACACTGACAAGTATGCTTCTATTTATCCTATACTACTTACAGCAGAACACTTGCGTCTGGCTCATTCTGAGAACTCTATAGGTAAGAATCAGAACTGAATTATTCAAGGGATCATCAACATTGCGTCTTTGTACAGCACCAACACTGTTATCCATAAAGAATCTCTTGCTGTTTACTGTCTAGAACAAACTGATCTTGGTATATAAACCCCTGACTGGGATAAGTGTCCTCTAACACACTACTCTATTATATATTTAGATGAGGGCCATACCATATTCAGGGTTGGAAGGTTTTAGGCCGCATGTTTCCAAATACAAACTATTTTCTCATATAGAAGCAGATTTCATTGTCTCGTTGAAAAGCTCGCTGAACCACGGCTTTTCGGTTCATCAGTTTCAGAGAATAAATCTCGGAAAAGCATTAACATGAAAATCATGAAAATCTCATTGGGAAAGAAGCACAGCATGCAAATAATTTAAGGCTTGCCAGAGTTGGATTTACATCACTGGTGCCCATAGGAACAAAGATTACTGGTACCAATGCACGGTTCAATTAAAAAAAAAAAATCAAACCAAAAAGGCTATTAGAACACAGGCTGAAACTGGACAAGGCACATGAAAGAGCTGGTGGGATATGGTCAAAAATGCACGAGACATGGACAAGAGTGGATGGTGCTAGTGCTATGCTTTGAAATGTGACTAGATTTCATAGGTAGGACAGTAAATCACTTTGAACATGTTTTTACAGAATGGCTTGTGAAAGTCATACATCAAAGCTGTCCGTTCATTAAATGTGAATTCAGTGTCTTTAGGTCTCATCAGAACAGTGGACTGTAGCCATCCGCCTGAGATTGCCATCATTGCAAGGAGCAATTTGGGCTTGAGCTTCATCATAGATCTACTTAAAGTGCTCTCATAAAACTCTCACTGAGCCAAATCCGTTAAAGTCTAAGAATGCGTTCGCTTACATAGGTCCTATTATGGTGTTTGAAGACACTGCTTATATCTGAAGAGATGGAAAAGATAGCCCAGAATCTGTGAGCTGGCATCATGCAAGGTTTATTGGATTTATGACAGAAAGCACTCATGTTGTATCCATTTCTAAGCCACAAATACAGCTTGACTCCATGGGAGTGACATTGAAAAGTTGTTTCTTTTCCGCCTATGTCCACAGTGTGAAAGTGGGAGCAAACGGACACTTTCTGCCTACTGACGCCACATTCGTTAAAACATGTGTATTATGTTGTCACTTGGTACATCTGGCAGCAGGAACTCCACTACAGAAAAAACCTCAGGGTTTTCCCGTCGGGGACAAGAGAGTTTCCCTTGCGATAGTTTCAGAGATGATCACATTTTTTTTCCCGGCTCTAGCCACAAAGGAAACTTGCATAAAAATGAAACTTAATTATAGTACAGTATTCTAGTGTGCCCTTCCACAATACAATCACATGTATGCCACGTGCGCTATTCAGGCCCAGACTGGCCACACACTCACCCGATGGGTTTTACAGCATGCCGACAGTGGCTGGATATGCCTGGTGGCATGATCTTAAAGAGCCAGGGCCCCCCGAGTCTAACTGGTGACATTACAATAGCGGCCATTGAAAATTAACAACAGAATTAAAATTCACAAGATATAAATTGACAATAAGATTAACACAAGTTAAGACATACTGGTGCAGAAGGAGAAGAGGGTTTACAATCTATTAAATATGTTTAAATGTGGAGAAATATGTGCTCAGCTATTTAGGTGAGATTAGTAATTTTTTTTTTATGGAACTGAATCTAAACAGTTTTGGAGGTATAATTTCATTGGATCGCTCACCACACAACCACAGCAACTAGGCAGGCCATCAGTCATACAGCTGTATGTACAGAGGAGCCCTATGCTCTCACTGATAGGTAGCTGGCTCAGCAAACGCTCCAACAGAACTCATTAATTTTGGATCATAAAATGAAATATGCTAATGACTTTACATGCGTGCACAGAGAATGAATACTTAAAACTAGTAAATTTAAAACCTTTTGACAGCTTCAAATTAGCAGGTTATTTTTTTCATAGATCAAAAAAAAAATTGAAAAAGTATGTTTGTTCACTGTCCCTGTGACCTTCCAGGTGACAGTGCTGGGGGACACACAGACACTATGCGTAGGTTTGCTCATGGAACACTGCTGTAGGGAAAGTTCAGAATCTTCAATATTTTAATAAGTATAAAATAAATTAAAAAAATAAATAAACATGGCTATTTTTCTCACTGCTCAGCGCTCCTTACAGCACGGCCCATGATGTGCCCATCGGTGAAAACGGGACATGCAGCCACTACTCCACCAAAGCGTATATCAACCAACGATAATATGAATGCGGAACACATGCCATTCTAAAAGTATAAAAAGTACAAATGACCGACAATGACATATACAATCCTTTACTACCTAGTGTCCTATTATTCATTACACATCCAAACTGATCATGCACCGGTTAGCTGCTGGGCTCTTGCAGCTGCCAAAAACATGACAACACAGTCATGCACTTTGGCACTGTGTGTTATCAATCCAAGGGCAGTGCCAGTAACAACCTTACTAGGAAACGGCTGGCAGAACACACTGTAGAGTATGGGATCACGTGACTGTCACATTACCCACAAACAATTGCAAAAAAAATAAGTAAATCCTCATACATAGTGTACGTCTCAATCAAGTCAGGCTGTTTCATGGTGACTATCCTAAAACGTAAATAAAAAAATATACATGCACATATACACGCTAACATAAAGATAGGGTGTCTCACAAGACTTTACCAGTGGCTGCTGGCCACCTTTCACATTCTCTTCTAGGGGCAGGGTTCATGAATATACTCCGCCAGCACCGTCTGTGCCGATGGTGTCAGTCTGGATCAGACAGAGCATTTCTCAAACGAACATGCAGAGCAAACATGACTTTTCACTGTATTCACATTTAAACACTTTATGGAATTAAGAAAAAAATATATATATATTTATATAAATATGTATATATAGATGTATAAAATTTGTCACTTCGGTGAAGCTATGTCATTCAGTTTCAATATAGTTTGTAAATTGTGATATGCAACAGTGCTATGATGTGTATAGCTCTGCTGTTCTTCCACATTGTCAATTTTTGATGCTCCTTTTCATAAATGAATAAAGATATTACCTGAAATAAATTTCATTCCATATCTCTTGAGCCACAGGAATCCCAATTTCATGACAGCAATTCACTAGTGACCTTGGCACTCAGAATTCCCTTTCCAAAGTTCATGCCTTTTTACCATATGTCCTATAGAACACATTTCAGCTTTGTATTTTAGGATTTCACACAGTCAGAATCAATCTACCCAGTAGACTTTGCTCCTTTCCTCTTTGAATAATTGGTTTTTCCACACTCATCTACTTGTACAAGATCTCCCGAGCCATAGGGCACGATGTTGTTTAACAGTGGGGGGGCTCTAAAAAGACATATATGACTATGATTTATGTTCCAGTTATTTCTCACAGCCGCATGTAGGCAATTAATGACTCCAGCAATTCATGCCACTGAGTCATATGAAAGCACAGCACTCATTCCATTATGAATGCGCTCCCTGCTGTACAGAATCCCTAAACACAGTTTGGCATACATGCTAGTAACATTACTTATGTGTAGCTTTGCCTGGTACAAACAATATATGGAAATTATATATATATTTATAATCATACACCATAAAAAAAATTGCATTAATTCAGCACAGGTCACACTTCTACGAATGGATGTACCCCTTTTAAGGCACTTATGCTTAAAAGTTGAGAAACATTCAGCCACACACATCACACTCAGCTATGCATGTTTTAAATATTTTTTTTTTTTTAAAACATGGTTTATTACACAATTTTACATTTTAAAGGCAGTGGGAATTATGGGCTTCTTGGGGGAAACCTCCCTTGATAAGTCCACGGAGTATGGTAATCGATCATGTCTGTGGCTTTGCAGCACTGACCTCAGTCACAGGTCCCAATTTGGCATATATGCCATTATATAAAGTGACCTCCCCTTTCCTCGCTGCCCAGTTGCTCCAAGAGTGTGTGTTATTGCTGTTCTGACTGATCTTCAAGATGTTGACCCTTGTTTGACCTGCTGTTTGTGAACCTAGCTGCCAGCCCTGACCTTTGCCTGACTGACTACAAGTTTGGATATGCCCTTCACACTACACACCCTTTCTCCTAGCTTTTTGGGCTCCTCCGCCTAGTAACCCTGACAAAATACAACTGAGCTATATTATGGAGCCCACAGGAGTAGCAGAAGTCATCACTACCCTGATGCAACAGCTTGCTACCCTGATGCAGATCGTGCAGGTACTCCAGTAACAGGTTGGACAGGCCCCGCCTGCCCGAGCACCAGGACCCTTCTGCTACAGGAGTAGCACCCAAGAGGGCACCATGGCTCCTAAACCACAAGTGTTGCTACTCAAACGTTAAAGGTGAAAGGACCAAATACCATTTATTTATGACCCCATCAGTTAGCATTTATCCTCAAACCCCAGACCTATGCTACAGATTATGTGAAGGTCCAAAAACCTCAGAAATGGGCACATCACTTGATGTGCACTAACAATCCCACCTTGGATTCATGAGCTTCATTCTGCTAGGCTATGGACTCTGTGTATGGCTTCCAATGGAGGAATACGTTGTTGACTTTAGGCGATTAGCAATTGAGACCACCTGAACCAAGCCAGCCCTTTTGGGTCAATTTAGATTTGGACTTTCAGAGTTACTCAAACATGAGCTTGCTAGAGTGGGTATGCCATATTCTATAGAGCATATCATCCTTCTGGTCATACAGCTGAACAGATGGCTAAGAGAGAGACATCTGGAACATATATTCCTACATTGTATCAGACCTTTGCTCATGTCTTTGAAAGGAAAGGAGCAGATGTTTTGCCCCCTCATAGAGAGTTTGACTGTCCATTCGGTCTGGGCTCCCATTCCATATGGCCGGATCTATCTGAACCTGAATGAAGCCAAACTCAAGGTCCTAAAGTAGTACATTGATGATAATCTTGCCGAGGGCTTTATACGTCCCTACACCTGCTGGAGAGGGCATCTTCTTTATCAGCAAAAAAAAACAAGGACGGTGGATTGTGCCCCTGTGATGGCTAAAGGGAACTGAACAAAAAACTATAAAAAATAAAAGTGCTTTGTGCGTTTACAAAAATAGATCACTGAAGAGCTTACGATCTGGTTTGTATATGGTAGGGTTGTGATGAGTGAAAGACCGGTTTTCAATCCTATGGCCATTTTGACTGCCCTGTCTCGATGACATTCTCATATATTCCCCCAGGCTTGAATACTGTCTCCACAAATAGTCTGTGCTGTGTTGTTTAAAAATTAGAAATTAGAGAAATAATGTCTTCATAGCAACCACAGAGAAATTCCTGGGTTTCAGGATATCTCCTAACAAACTAGAGATGGAACCAAGAAAGCTAACAGCCTTCCTGGAATGGCCGCAGCCCACAAACACAGGCTGTGGCCATTCTAGGGCTTTGTCAATTTCTACATGAAATTAATCAGAAACTTTTCACAGATCATCCAGCCTTTCACATCACATTTTTAATCATTGTTTCATCTCCAGGATGACTGGGTCTCTTTTCAACCTCTTGCAGAGTTTGTACACAACAGCTTCCACCTTCATTTGGCTTCCACCCTACGATGTTTCCAGGTTCAACCATTCCGCCCATGTGCCTGTTGCGTCTATTTGCATCTGTAATAAGTAGTGGTAGGAAGTGAAATCTTGGATTCCCGAATCCACTATAGAAAACTGTAGTACTGCAATAGCTGCAGTTCCACTGGAAGGTTTATGGCGCAGCCAACAGGCCGTAGGAATCTTCCGCTCATGTACATGCATATGTGTGTTGCATATATCTCGATATTCAGTGGAGTCTGGCCATGTCTGCCTAGGATAAATTACAGTGAGTTAATGTATGACCCCCCCCCAATGCATCAAATTTTTGTACAGGGCCAAACAAAGTCCCTATAGTCCCTATTGCATTAAAGACAGTTCTGCTTACTTACACACCATTGAATAATGGAGAAGACCTCAACATGTGATATGCATATGAGTTCTACATACTACAGTAAAACCTCTGCGGTTAAGGTGTAGCCCAGCAGCTACAGAGTGGAGGTGTCAGATTGATGATCTTAGTGTGTCTAGGTAAGTATAGAGTTTGTGTAAGTGTATATATGTGTGCGTAAGGCACGTGAAGTGTGTGTTACTGTGTAAATTTCTGTGTGCTAGTGCATATGTTAGTTCCTGGGAGGGGGCGCACAAGGTAACTGCTTGTATAATCCTGAGTTAGGTATGGACACCTATAACATAACTGTCACAGGTCATACACTGGAATTGCTAGAATCAGATATGTCCACTGCAAATATAAAATTAAAAAATATGATTGACAGCAAATGTCCTTGGCTGATAAAATGTAGAACTTAAAGCCAACTCTGAAGTAAGGCAAAGGTTACCAGGGAGGTATTTTGTGCCTTTGTTTCTTAGGGAGATGTTCCTATCTGTAGCAGTTGTAGGTCAGGCACTACTGCTGTTCTTTAACAAGGTAATTATGTGTAGCGGATTATAAATGCTTCAGTCTTGCCTATTATAATGGCTTTCACGGTCTCAAATTTTCCGTGTTATGAGCCGCTCTTAACATCTTGCTCACTTGATACTTTTCAGCACTGCTCTCCAAGTTCAGCACTCGAGGAAAATCAATAGCTCTGATTTTCAAATACATACAAAGATTTCCCCTGTGGTAATCCCAGGTGGTTTAACAAGCTGGTTTAATGTCAAATAAAAACACTAAAAACATAGCCTGTAAGATGTTCTTCATTGCTGTGCTTGTGGAAGACAAGTAAAGTAGTCAAGGTAATTAAAAATGGATATTTGTTTGTTAGTATTTTGCCCAAGTAAACTTCATGCATGAACATTCACTATTTCCACTGTGAATTAAATGTGTTCTTGGTACACCGTAGTCTTTTACTAGCATGTTAGAAAGCATCTTATTAGTACTCGTTATTTAGTTTTCTTTTAACCCCTGTTACATCTTGATGATTTTTGTGTTTAGATGGCAAGGAGTCCACTATCACGGGACCTGTGTATATTCTAGATATTTTAACGCTGCAAAACAACCTCAAAATACATCACTTTTGATCCAACTAATCTCTTTCCAGAGCATGCAAGCTCTGAGCAAACATCTTAACAATTCAAAATACTAATAAAGATTTTTCAGCTTTTTGAAAGATATGCAGAAAAGAACGGTAAACCTTTGTGCTTACGCCGCAGCCAATACAAAAGCATAGTCCCTTTACAGGCATGTCCCGCTTTAACGACACCGGTGAGTAAAGACATAGTTGCAGTACAACCGTTCCCCTGTTTTACATATAACTTTATAACAGCAAGACGCCGGCACGTCAGTTTGTCTTTCGAGTGTCTTTTGTGGTGGAGACGACCTGATGATTGCGGTGGAGTACATGCATTGATAAGGGAGAAAAGGTGGTGGGGGATGCCTGTATTTGTTGCTACTCTGACATTAGAGGAAACAAATCAGATTAATACAATTATTTCCCCCTTTTATTTGGACGATGGGAGAAGGTAGGTCTAGTGCCACCATATAAGAAACTGCAATTTCTGATTAGATCTCACATGTATGTATGGTTCCATACTCCATGGACAACCATATTGTCCCATCGACCTGCCCTGTGGTTTTGCTTTTGTGGGCTGTTGGGATCATGGTCTGGCTAAGGAGATCCTCTGATCTCCTGTAATCAGCCCAGTGGAGGTCTGTGCTATTAGTGGAGTATGTGGTTCCTCTTGCAACTTGTTAGATGCCAGATGAATCTTGTTGAGGTGAATGTAGATGATGTATCCCAGCAGACCTCTGATCTTCCTAACTGGTTGCACCTTTAAGAGCTTATTTAACGCTTTGTTTGAATTTTCTGAAGAAATGAAGGACATTAAAATGAAGCTCAAAACAGCCAAAAAAATATTCTATTCTATCTGTAAATGTCAAGTTTATTTTTGGTGTCATGGCTTCATTAGAATTCTAGAAAAAAATAAAATCGGGGGCGGGGGGAGAAATACCGCCTACGAAATTCTGACCAGGAAAATAATGGCCAATTTTCTATAAAAAGTGCTCTGAGGCAACGGATAACTATAGGTTATCACCTGCCAATCTCACATGATGTATTATGAATCTCTTTCCTCCCAGCCATTTCCCAAGTAACAACTGAACTGAAGAAGTGACATTTCAAGGTAAGGATTACTGTCAAAATGAATTTATACGCCTCTGTGTCATTCGCGTAAATGTAGGAGAAGATAATATGTATAGTACCTCTGGCGTGTTCGTGCACTACAGTAAGGCAGGTGGTATATCACTCAGACCATTTCCCTATATATTAAAACTCTCTCCTAGACGTTTCTTATTCCACCCCCACAGAGTCCTCATATTCTTTATGCCACAAAAAGAAGAGAAATCATTGTATAGCCGGACAAGCCAGGATGGGATTGAGCCCACCTCCTAGTCAAAGGGGGACAAGTGTGAGCTGGTGTCAGTCCTTTAGCTGATGTAGTTGGTAGGATTGTTCGGCTCATTGATCCCAAGGTCTAACTCAGCCCTGACTCGGCTTATGTGGCTTAGCCATCCCTACATAGTTGTGGATGTTAATATTGTACAATCTTATTGGTTATATATTGATGTTAAACAGTCTTTTTGAATACCATTTCAGTCTCTACATTATTGACTATTCCAGCTGCAGGTGTCATTTGTAAAGACTAGGGTGGTATACATTAAATAAGCATACACAGGTCTCTAAAGGTTTTAAGCTGGGTACGGTTTAAAATATTAAATCTTTATAATACAATAGGTTTCTATTATGCACCTAGTTCTTTTTTTTGTACAGTTTGGGATGTTCTTATCCTTTCATTTGAAGATTGTACATTATATCATTAAGATATTACCAGAAGCTCCAAAATAACTTGCACAAGTATGATCCATTCTTACCTGGTATATGAATGGATGAAACACTCATCCTACACAATGTTATCACGGATAAAACAAGCTTTGTGTTTCCTCAATAATAAAGGGCATCAGGAACATCAGCTTGGTGTGCACCATAAATGGGAAAAAAGGACAATTACCAGAATATTTATAAGACATACTAGCGCCAAACCTTCTTCTACACCAAATACCCTAAAGTCTGTTTCTCAATAAAGGTAACGTGCAATGCATAGCCAAAACAACACAAATTTTAAAACCAACTCAAATTAGCTTTACAATGCGATTTAACTTGAGGATTTCAATAAAAAACTTATTGGATGAGTGAATGCTCTGATCGGTAATACACATCTGAAAAAAAACATCTAAAATTGACATTGATGTACTGAGATACTACATCTGAAGTTTGCTTTACCTTATATAAACTCTGAAAACATCTGCACACGTATTTTGATGGTACGATATTTGTGGATTTTTTTTTGTTCCAATTGAACATATGTTTTACGTCTGTAAAGTACTGTTTCTGAGTATGCGCACAGAGAATTAGAAAGCTTTTTATATTGCAAACACTACACATGGTTTTTGAAGTTCAGACACATAATTGGTACTTAACCTGCCGGGTATACAGAATGTTCCTGTTCAGAATGTAACATGAAATCTGTTGTTCCTTTTAAAAGGACCAATTTTGTATATTCAACAAAGATCTTTTTATTGGTAAAAACACAGTGGTATTCAATCATTTTCAATTAATACAGTAACCATTCATGGGTATTTTCACAAACCAACAAGCTCAGAAAAGAGAGAGGTTACAACTGTTTATCCAAGGCTAACCAGCAAAAAGATGCCATAGACACTAAAGACTGAAATGATGTCTTTAATACATATAGGTTTTGATAATCTCATTACTTGAACTGCACTTAAAAGGCCTGCGAGCAGATAGAGTAGCACTGAGACTACAGCACACATCATGTTCCCTTACGTTCTCCTTATAGTGTCTTCGACCCAGAAGCAGATTTCCTGCTTCCCTTGTTCCAAATTTAAATTTTTTGGTCCATAAACGAATTTTCTGTTGTGTCTATGCACGTTATTTTGAGAATTCTAGTGTTGCGACACACTGATACATCGAAAACCAAATGTTCTGCTGTCCGCATTGGGAAAAGGAAAAAAAATTTAGGTCACAAATGGGGGGTGTAAAACATTGACAAGCTCTCAGTAATATACGTTATTAGACCATTATGTCCCTTAACTGCTAGAAAGTCATCCTAACCAAATTTTAAAGTCATTCACAGAAAGATTACACTCAACTGTCCCCTTCCACAGGGGAAGCCATCTGATGACTTTGGCTTATGGGTTATGATGTTTGGGTGTGGTGCCTTCTTATTGTATTTAAGTTTGACCTATAATGGGAAAAAACCTCATACAAGCACTAACCTTTCCTGAAAACCTCTGCCAGACTAATATTCTCATCGCATTGCTCTTCCCCTGCTGTCCTACTGTGCCAGTGCTTTCATTGGCTCCTCATAGCCCCCAGAAATAAATGTTAACTCCAGATGCTGACCTACAACATCGCATTGCCCTATTTCTCTACTCATATCTCCAATACTCTCTTTACCGAAATGTTTGCACGTCACACTTCTATTGCTATCACCTTTTTCCACTCATTTGTAGATGATTTTACCTGTGCAGTAGCTGTAATCTTGAATTCCCTACCCCCACTCTATCAGACTCTCTCTCTGGCTTTGAACATTCAGAAAAGCATACAACTTCCGCTCCTATCAACCTCAACGTGCATCTATAAAGAATTATCTGTTTTCATCTAGCTATGAGATCTCCAGGTCACCGAATCCTCCACATCGGCCTCGCTACAATCAAATCATTATCATCCTCACAATCTTACCACAAGCAAGCACAGTGCTGTCTTCTCCTTCTGTACCAGCGTTGCCTTAGTGTCTTGTTGTCAAAATTGTATATTGTCAATTTTAACTGTCCCCTATTGTAAGAGAACTATGGAATCTGCCAGCACTCTATAAACAAAATATAACGGAATGAAACACATACAATCCAGTAATTTTAAATATCTATAATAGAGGGACACATGTTTAGTTGGGTATTTGTTCAGCAAAAGCCCAATAAATAAATACTTCAAATTAACAACTTGGTTATTTACAAATGGACTAGAGTGCAATCAGAATTTCAGAACTTGGTGTAAGATTTCATCCCACATTTCATCAAACTTCGTGGGCACTTTCCACTACCACGTTTATTTTTACATCTTACCTAACTAAGCTGAAAACTAAAGCCTTCATTGGAACAAATCAGGACTAGTGTCTCCAGTCTATTTTTGCAAATTGGCAAATGCAGTAACGACCCTAGCAAACTGCAAGTTTTAGTAAACATACACAAATATTTCTGCAATCCAACATGGAATCACATAAGGGCTGAAGCGCTTTGTGAGAACTCTCTGTCTTTCCTTTTAAATTGGCGACCACCGTGGTTTACCATCACGATCCCTTGAGTTTTTATTATGAGGACGCATGCTAAATAGTACAAGAATGTTCTTTTACATGTTATATGGCAACACCTTGAGAGAAACAAAAGTACATTCAGTTCAACAATTGGGCAGCATATATCCCAATTATGTATTAAGCTGAATATATCACTAGTATGCGACTGATACAAACTGTATGATCCTTCATAAGGAACAGCGCCACCTACAAAAATGCAGCATTTTTTACTGCCTTTGGTTTTGACAATTTTTAGTTAATATATGAATAGATTCAGAAACTTTACCAACAAATGTGTGAAATGTAATTCTAACATGGACCTGAAAGTAGAAGAAAAGGACCTTTTCCACCAACCAAAAGCTGTCTTATCCAACATTCTATAAAGGCGAACGCTGGAAAAGTCATCGTGTCATAGTGGTTCATACTCAGACCTGAATGCGCATAATGCTGAACGTGTCAAAGTATTTGTTTTAATAACCTTCATATCATTTAAGGTGTTAAGGCCTTAGTAAATTAAGTGCCAACCAGAAGGGTGCATTCCAGCAGGTGAATATAATCATTAACATGTATTGGTGTACAAGTAGGTTAAAACCTGGCCTTAAATACAGAGCTTGGTTCATCCAGTGTGTAGGGCTCTTAAGTTCACAATTGCTTATTGAGTCTTGATTGCCCACCATTGCGTAGAACAGGCAATTGTCTGTTCTCTGAGAATGTTTTGCCATGCTTAAGTCTTTCATAAAACTGAAGACAAAATACCTTCCTTTATTTTTCCTTCCACGTTGGTTCTCCTTAAGTGTTTGTGTGAAAGAGAGAGTTTTGGAGATGTTGCACTTTCAGTTTTCCGTGGTCTTTACATATATATAGGATTTTTGACACAAAGCAAGAACAATTTTCTCAAACGGGTTTCATAATTCAAGATGAAAAAACCCTGCAGAAAACCTGAAATGTAACAAAAAAGTAATACCACACTCCTGGCTAGATTTTATAAAGATTTTATTATATATGTTAT
Organism: Spea bombifrons; assembly: GCF_027358695.1. Taxonomy (NCBI): domain Eukaryota; kingdom Metazoa; phylum Chordata; class Amphibia; order Anura; family Pelobatidae; genus Spea; species Spea bombifrons. The sequence goes on from NC_071091.1 coordinate 74,500,305, forward strand.
GTACACACATGCATATCTTTGGTTATATTTCTTTTTATCAACACAGATTGGGCATCACAACTTTGTAAATATTTGCTACTGCAAAAATCTTGCCACAGTCGGATGGAGCAAAAAATATTTTCAACAAATAAATGTAATGTTTAAGCTGTGCTGTTTTATATTGTTTACTCTTGAAAATATAGTAAATTCAACACAGTTACTGAACTTTCTAGATCAAATTTCCCTAAAAATATATATTGCTATTTTTTAAGGTTGTTTGCAATACATTTCAGAAAAGTTACAGTTGAAAGCTAACCTTAAACAACTTTTATATAGTTATGTAGTTTTTCTTTATTGAACTTTTCATAATAAATGCCAATGGCTGAAAAAAAATGAAAACATATAAAAATATCTTTAGAGGCATCGTTGTGCTTGACATTGAACTGCATTTTTGTCTGTATTAAAAAGAGGGGAGTTGAAATATGTTGCTCTGCTATCATTGAGCAAAAAAAAATTAGAAACATCAATTTCGCTGCAATTTGTATGAGTTTGTTTGGTAGCTGGAACAGGTCATATGAGGGAAAGAGACTTGTGTGTTCTGTACTTTCAAGGTTTTAAAGAATGCACTTGTAGCTAGGACAAAACACTGCGATACAGAAAAAAGATCATTGTGTTTTTTCAAATACATTTTTCTAAATCTCATAATTCTGTTCGTATTCATATTTCAAAAATTAAAAGCAAATAAAGCAGTATGAATAGATAAAAAAAAGATTTGTTAGGTAAAAACACAAAAAATTTGGTTTAACTAAGTATGCTGGTGTTCTGGGATTAAGGAAGACTACAGAAAGATAGCAGCTTTTCCACCATACTGCGTGTTAAAAGCACCAGATGACCAGCACTGTCCAGTAAAGACACCAAACCTGTCAGACAGCCATCTGCTACAAGCACACACAGCTTTCAAGATTAACGAAAGAGACTCGAAATGTGTCTGGAAAAAAGTCTAGGGTTGTTTCTGCCTGGGTGCAGATTTTTTTTTTTTTTTACTAAGACCCCTCCCTGGAGTTAATGTGATATTTATTACTAATGGACCAACACGATGTCTATCAGCTTTCAAAAGTCAAAGTTCTCTTCACATTGGTGAGGTCAGGCACAGATGTTGGACGAGAAGGCCCGGCTCACAATCTCCATTCCGGTTCATTCCAAAGGTGCCTGATGGGGTTGAGGTCAGGGCTCTGTGCGGCCGGTCAAGTTCTTCCACACCAAACTCCACTGGATGAATGGGCAAATATTCCCATGGAAACAATACAAAATCTTGTGGAAAGCCTTCCCAGAAGAAGGGGGGGGTCAAAGTATATATTCATGTTCTTTTTAATTCTTCCACACAATGTATTTAGAATGTGATGTCATAAAAGTTCCTTTTGGTGTAATTGTCAGGTGTTCCAATACTTTTGTCTATATAGTGTATATTGTCTCCCCCTCCCAAGATCTATAGGTAGATCAAATATTGACAAGCAGTATGAAGTTTCCAAAAAAGAAAATAATTTAATGTCATAAAGAAGTCTACACTTTTACATTTGCATGATAAAGAACTTGATATTTTCTACTTATCCCATAGGGGACTTGCAGAGTTTTATAACATTATATATGCAGACAATTTGTTTGGAAAATTGCTTGCCAATGCACAAACAAAACGGTATACCTACTAGAGATCTGCTGTCTTGGCTGCTTGATGGGCTACATATGCACACTCACAGTTCTCTCTAACCTAAAAGTGCAATAACCAAAAAGTAGCTCATGAGTGCAAGACCTACACAGTAGGTATAGTTAGCGGAATGCATGTTTGATTATACTCTATATACTCTATACAAAGTTCCACTGTGTCACTTTTTTCATAACCTAAAGTTTAACACATATCATATGCCTTTTGTGAGTCTATACTGCTGCGGTAAGTTACCAGTATCTGCGAAAGGCATGATTATTCGCAATAGAAAAATTAAACATTTGCCTCGTCAATACGTTTCTCAAAAAACAAAACTGTAAGACATTTACCCAAAATAAAAACTCCACTGGCTCCTTGTACATGAATAGTATACTTTATCTGTGATGCTGTGTGAAGCCAAATCATCTGCGATTTCCCTCTGATTACAGGAGAGAAGCCCGAACTTCCCCATGTCGCAGAACCCACAGTCTCACTTGCTGCCCTCAGAGACCACAGCTTCACGGCGTGTCTAGACAATATTCATGATCCATCTGTCTGGCCCAGCCTGGCGGATGGCAAACGTGAACAATCCAAACAATTTTAGATCCTCTATCCCATCTTCCTAGCCTGTATGAAACAGTAACCCGATGCTGCAAATGACAATCATTGTTGTAATTCTCACAATGCCAGTGCCAGACTAGCATTAACATCTCCCCCAGACTGCTAAATATTTAAAGTGCTGGATACATTTCACCTGAAGTAGGGCACATGAAAGCCAGGGCACAATCAAAATGTAAATGGAAGAGGATGGCTTTTATTATTTGCACAGGCACTGTCACAGTATGAGGCTAATGTGGCCAATTTCTGCCTTTGCTATTCACAGAAACAAAAATAAAATGTAGTTTCCAGCCGTGACAATATTGAAAGCGGAAAGGGGACTTTTACATGAATATCTATTTTTTTTTTATCTATTCTTCTCGCAAATCTGAAATGTATAAAGGAAAAGGGAAGAATAGCAATTTTTAGGAAAATGTCTGTGTGCTGGGTCAGTTAAAGACATCAATTCAATGTTTGGGTATGCCAAGCATAATTGTTTATTTAAAAAAAAAACAAGTTTTTGCAGGGATTTTTTTAAAAGAGAAAAAGACTAACAATTCCCTGGAACCCATACTTCCCCCTGACTTTACACAGACTGCAAAATAATACATATTTTTCATATTGTCTTCACACTCCTCTTCACACTCCTGACTATATCTACAGCATTAGACTTTACAAAAAAAGATAAAAAATATAAGATATATATATATACACACACACACACACACGTCATACAGGATGGAAAATTATATAAAAAAAAAAACTGTGCCAATAAGTTAATTTGAACACATTTTCAGTGTTTCTTCTTGCAGCTTTCAGTCTTAAAACATTGTAGCTAAATATTTTCAGGAATTCAATTCTAGATTAAAGCTTATTGGTTCTGTCAGTGGAGCCCAAAGTAAACTATTCTTTTAAAATTACAACATTTTTTCTTAAATCTACAACTCCATGTACTATAAAACATAAGCAGATAACGGGTACCGTTTCAAGCTAATCCTTTTAAGATCCTCAGAGGTTCTAAGGATCATAGGCAGCCCCATAGTCTTACCCAATAGGTGAAAGCTCCTTGGAGGTGGGTGCATGCAGGTGGAGAGGCGCCAAAGACGTGGTTCACCTTGAGAACAAGACACCCTAGAGTTCATTTAGGCTTCTCCAACCAACTTCTGAACCATGTATAAGAAGCCACACTGAGTCAGCACTGCTAACCTTGAATCCTAACAACTCTTGAAGAACAAAAAGCGCTACCTGTTTGCTCCACCTTAACTTTTAGTACCAAGCATTTTGAGCTTTTAAGTGGGCATTGCATTCAACAGTTGCAAAAGTTGTGTGACCACAATGGGAATTAGCGTAATGTTCTTGGTGGCTGCTCTTCGGTTACCACTTTGCACCAAAATTATTCTTTCCATGGACAAAAAAATCCAGTAACACTTACTAAGCAAGTTCCACTTAAATTTACTTACTGCTAGCTTGGTAAATACCAGTTCTGTTAAATACAGGAAGGAAAATAATTACCCAAGCTATTATATGGCATGGCATCACATTCTGTGTTGCTAGACTATGCAAGGAAATCAGTTTCTGTTAAATATTCAATATTTTATATCAGCTTGCACACGTAATGGTGAATTTTAATACAATCAGTCACAGAGAATGAACTTGTAATTGGTCTGAATGTAATATAAATTTGAAATGCGAACAATACATGTTTAATTAAATATGGCAGACTAAAGTCTTCAGTATTATTATATTTTTTTATACTGTATAGCACCAACAATTTATGCAGCACTTCTTAGAATACATATAGAATGAAGAGGACCCCATAAAGTATGAGTGCCAGCATTTGAGACAAGCTTTGTTGATGCTGCAAGCCCCATTTGCCTTTACTGGGTACAAAAGCATAATCCAAATTCAATTTGTGTAAGTTTCCTTCAGGGTACTTAGTCATGTGAGATTTATTGTGTGCTCTGTAGAAGTATTAAATATTTAAATCCTAGCAAAGCATAATACCATCAAAGTGTCCGGCTACATGACAACCAACAATGGAAACAACTTTCAGCAGAACTACAAAGCTGCTAAACCTCCTACAACATCTGCTTTTCCATTTATCCCCAGAGCACAAGCATCATGTTTATCAATTGCCCTGAGTACATGGAAAATACACCCTACACGATCCAAGTCCAAGTTTGTTTCTATAGGCTCCACGGACCACCAACAGAGTTCTTTTGCAACTTTAATTGCAGACTGCACAACTATCTATTCAAACCTCAGATAAACCGGAGTGCTTTTTATCTAAAATACTTTATAATCAATTATTCCTTTCCCTAGTTTGATTATGTAATGATCAATCCACAAAACAGATAGCCTTTGCCAGGTCTGGAACCTGACCAATGAGAAAAGGGAGAAAGCAGGATGAGGATGTCAACTAGTATACACAGAAGCCCCAGAACAAGTACTTCATCAAATGGTTAAACAAGTACTAGGACAAGTACTTAGACATTATAACGCTGGACTGAGAACCAAAGCCGAGCGCCACAGCCAAACGTAGTAGGCTGTGAAACCATGGTCTCTTACGTATGCCATTGTTAGACATTTGGAATACCAAATCATGGAGCATTATAAATACATGACTACATGCAGGTGTCACGGCAATGTACGACTGAGGTCAGGGTGGAGGCAACTGTAACGTGGACTGTTTAAATATAACGACGTCTGGGATAACAACATTTCCTCATGTGAACATCTGACTAAAGAGAAACAATTTGTCCAGACGAATCTTTTTAATGTGACAATTATTAACTTTTTATTACTTTTTCAGAGCTCCCCAAATGTTTTTTTTATCGTTCTGTTTGGAAATGGTTTATGTTATTGAAGTCTGATCCACGCATATTGCTTTGGTTGTGGTAAACGTGTTTTGTGCAGCTGTAAGTACTGAGTCATCTGGCTGCGTGTGCCACCAAGCTAAAGCAGCCAGCTTCCTGAGCGTTTCAATTTTCAGGGGAAAATGTCCCAAATATTATATGCCCTTTGATTACACAAGTGCTTAAATGTCAAACATATGAAACTTAAATTGCTTTATTGCCATAAGCAAATACCGATCATTCCTTCTGTTAAAATACAAAATCTACCAAATTAATATAGACGTGCTGCATAAAATACCAAGGCTCCATCCTGGGTAGGGTGACCATATTTCCTAAATGCCATTCAAGGACACTTACTTTCCCAAGTGCCCTGTGTTAGCCAGCAGCAAACATGTTAAATCCAACACAGAGGCTTAGCTGCCAGCCAGTCAACCAGAGGCTAAACGGTCATCCAGAGGGCTGAGCTGCCATGTGCCAACCAGCTAACCCATAGGTAGTACTACTAGACTGAGTTGTGAGTGACACTCCCCGCACTGTTTCACTCACTCTCCATCATACCCACTGACGCAACATCTGGTGATAGGGGGAAGACATCTGCTCACTGCTAAAGCAAAAGCTCATTCATCAGTGTGCAGTGGTATCTCCAGAAATCATATTGGGAGGGCACACGAGAGGACAGGGACAAAAGTAGGCGGGCAAATATAAAACAGATCACAAAATGGCATCGCAAATGCCCTTACATACATGTATACAGTATATATTGTTAATTATTACAGGGCATTACGGTATGTCATTACGCATGCACATATAACATTTTCAGGAAACATACAGCAAGTTATGGATACGGGCTACCAGACAAGCATTGCTACGAAAACATTGCAGAACCCCAGCTCAGCATGCCTACTGGCCTATTTCTAGAATCCAATCTAATTATAGAAGGCTGGTACCATCTAACAGACTGCTCATTTTAACACTACACATACCCTGCAGGGTGGAGATTCCAAATACCACAGCAAATACCCATTAGAACATCTGCGGAGATTACTTTGAGACAGACTGATTAGTTGTCAGTAAAATGGATAGAACCATTAGGCTACGTAATTACACCAATAAATTTCGTACAGTAGAATCTGTTGCAAATTCTTAAAGGCAGTTATTCAATGAGTCCATTTTGTGCCCAATTTATTAACAATATACAATCTGATGACTGCAGATAAAAACGTGTCCCATCCAGACTACGTACCTACCGTATTTTGTCCCTGGAAGTGTCAATCAATCTCCACCTTATCTCCCAACATTCCGACTAGAATCTCTCTAGAAAGAGGTCTATCTTTCTGTTAAGAGCGCTTAGACCGTGGAGTGCTTCATCGAGACTTTTTATGTGGTTTCGTAATTATTTGTGTAACTTAGTGAGCCATTAGTAAAAATACTATTTTATTTACACATTTATAAACCTATTCCCTGATGATTCTACACATTATAGTGGCTTTGAGTTGGGTAATATGCTCTACAACATCTGATGGTAGGCTATTCTCCTTATTATCCACTTTCTCAATTCTAACATTTTCAAAAGTGATATTCTAATTTTATACTATATTATCTTGCTCTACTTCCCCCTTTTCTTAACTGAATCTATATATAGGAAGGCCTTGGTAGATCTGTTAGCCTTCAAGCTAATGTGTAAAATAGTACAGTGATTATAAGAATGTATTAGTTATTTTTGTCTGCGACAACAATATATTGCAAAAATTAGTACAAATCTAACTTATACCACTGTGTTTATATCAGAATAATATAGCAAATACGCCATTTAATGCTTTATTAAATATCTGCGGTTTTCTTTTTAAATGAACTGGGGAAAACTGCCAGATGTGGTTTGCCAACCTTTAGTGTTCAACCTTTACAAGTACATTGATCTATATTGATATAGGTCTCTGCAAATATTTGTAAATTTTTCTTGAGTGCATTTTATAATCTACTGTAACCACCACAATCAGAGTTATCTAGACTCAATTCCCTGTTTGCTGTGTGATGCAACAAAGTTACTGATGTCCCATGCATACTGTGGGTGGACTTTAAACTCATAGCCAGTGACATCATCCAACGGCCCCTCTTTCAAAGCCATCCTTCAAAGGATCCTTGTTAGGTCAGTATCCTGAATAATTGAGGTCAGGCACTGATATTGGGCAATTAGGCCTGGCTTTCAGTCTGTGTTCTAATTTATCCCAAATGTGTTTAATTGTGCATTTATTAAAGCTCGGTGTAGGTCTGTCGAGTTCTTCCATGGTGATCTTGGATACATTGTCATGCTGAAACAGAAAAAGGCCTTCTCGAAGCACTGAATTGTCTTGAATGTATGTCACTAAATGCTATGGTATTTAGACGCTTATTCACTGGGATTAAGGGACCTAACCCCTTAGTTCTAGCACCACAAACAGCCCAAAACCTTTTTTCTCCACCAAAGTTTACAGTAGGCATTACGTAGCCAGGCAGGTAATGTTCAATTCGCATCAGACTCTAACCTAACCTGACAGTCAGAATCTTGGCACTGTGTGCCGTTAGCAATGGGCGTGGGTGAAATCTCCAAATTCACTAATTATAAGGGACGTCCACATAATTTGGTGTGTGTGTATGTGGATTTTTGTATTTCTATAATACATTATTTATACACACATACACACACACAATCAAAAATATGTGGATTTTTTTTTAGCGTAGTCACATACAGTCTCATGGCAGACTGGGGGTGACGGGGCAGCCTTGTCACTTAAGGTTAGCCCATTTGCTCGTGCGTACGGCTGGGCACATACAGCTGGAGTGGCAGATCGGGTAAATATGGAGCGTTGTAGTAGGCTAGTGCATTTGTTGTAGGCATTTGCCTGTATAGTATACTCATGTAAAGGAAACATAGTTGGAAATCTAGTTCACAGACGTGCACATAAACTAACAAATGTACCAAGTCCCAAAGGAAATTGCTGTTGGGGAAAGCAAATCCAAAAGTGCAGAAATGTTTTTTTGCTCACAAACACAGTTTGACTATAAAATCTAACAAAGGATATCAATATTTATCATATACTATAATAACCATTTGTTTTTAACATGGCACCAGTAGTTTAATACCTGTTCCTACAATGTGGGCCAATATCATACCCCACCTTTCTGCAACTGAGAAGGTTTGATGCAAACAAAAAACTCTCGCTTTATGACGCTGTAAGCGTATCCCACCTATGGTCATATGTATTAACTTTATTATTATATGTATTAACTTTGACAATTTCAGTTTACTGTTTCGCAAACTCTGTGTTTAGTGCAACAACAAAGGTTTATATGCCATCACCACTTATTCAATCCATAATCAAAAGTAAAACCAATGTTTCAGGTTTTGTTAAAAGCGCCAAGCGGATTTCGCACCATTAATAGTAGATGTGAGCACATCACAAAAGCAAGGCTTGAAAATCCGTTCCCTGCTTTAAGTTATTGATTGTTTTTTCATAGACAGAGGTAAATCCTCTGGCTACAAAGATCAAGCAGAGTTCGTCTAAAAATAGTGGTCCACCAGGAATTTCATTTCCAAGAAAGCAGCAGAGGAAGCACATTTACTTTGTACAAAATTCACTGAAAGAGCATCAGCTGTTAACTGTGTATATGGAACAGAAAATCAAAATGCACTTTTGGTTGTCTGCAGTTATTTCTAGTGGTTGGGCAGCTCACAAATACCCAAATATCCAGTAAATTACTGAATAATAGCAGTTGTTGATAGCACCCAGATTATAATAATGCATATTACATTATTCTGTGAGTCTTTAATACTCTAAAACAAAAAACATTAAGGTATTTAACATGAGGGGAAAAAAGACGCTGCCCTGCTGCTGCACTTGCCCTTCTCGTTCATGGTCAGAAGATTCTTGCTTTAATTGGCTGCTTGAAACAGCCAATCAGTGGCATTAAAGTGTTTCCGCTGAAATCAAATAGAGCACTTTCTGCTCACGCAGCGTTCTCCAAGCCAGCACTGGTGCTGCAGGGGATCTGGATCTTAGTCTTGTAGTCAGACCTCTGTATATATGTACAGAGGTGTTGAGTTGTGCAGAATTCCCCCATTCATTTGCAAAAGGGAAACTGTAAAACTTTATATGATGACTGGAATGTCCCTTTAACAAATAATTTAAGGATATGTTGGTTAAACCTCTAAAATCTAGGGGTCTTCAAACTTTCAATCTAACAAGATCAATTAACTATTTCAAGAGCACCTATGAAAAAACAGTTCAGAGGTAGTTTAGTGGCATGTTCTGGCTGGATGCTTAGCCCAGGGCAGTTCCCCAGATACCTCTCACCACTATGTTTTGTGCCGGGATACGATGTCAGCTGCTCCAACCATTCACAATTCTCCACTGTGTATATGAGCTGGTTACAAAGGAGATCTCTGATCTCCTCAACCAGAGTTTTAAGGCGAGCTACACATTACATGTTGTATAGAACCACACAAAAAATATCTGAGGGCATGTCACACTAGGACATGCAGTTAAATGCCTATTGATAGTTTTACATTTTGAAGTTGACAAATCCTAACGCACATTAAAACCATGAAGAAATTGGCATGAGTAAGGTAAGCTGGACAATTTAACAGACAAGCTATTACAGCACTATGCTGAGTCTACATTCCGTTCAGTGCCAGCATCAAGAGGAAGCTTTTCTGTAGATCAAAGAACACTTGATGTAAATTGTACAAACACAAATGCAAAATATATTCTACTCCGCCATTCAGCCCTTCCTTCAAACGCTGACGTCAAGCAGTCGTTAAAATACTTGCCACTGGTTTTTGGCTAAATGATTGATAGCGGAAACATGATAACGCACAAAGAGAATAAAACTAAAAGGGGCTCCAAGCCCCGAGTGCATGAGATCTGTACTTACAGTTGAATATACCTGGAGGTGGGTGTTCGGTCACTAGGGGGCAGTGTTCTTCACCTCTGTTATCCCCACAGTCGTTCAGCTGGTTACAGATTGGTGAACCAATATATAAACATTTGCCACTGGTGCAGGTGAATTTGCACTCTGAAGAGAAACAGAATTAAAACAATGGTTAAAACCCTAAAACTAGGAAGAAAACTAGTCATGACTTAACATGTGTATATGCTTCACCTCTACAGTGAAAGTCACTATCCCCCCTAAAACATTCCCATGAACTAAGGTTTGTGTCCAAAACCCAATACTACATCTATTTTCATAAAAACTAATGGTGCTGGCAGGAAAGGGACTACAACACTGGGCGCCAGTGCTCATTTAGGGTTAAGGGAACAAAAACCTTACTATCATGGAAATGATTATTATTCAGCCAATTTGCATATCTGTTTTTTTCTGCTTAAAAGACTCAAAGACTTATCCTTGGGCTCATCTTAGATTCAGCATATCTTGCTTAAATTCTCTTGCTGTTTTAACCTCTGTCCCTTCTGCTGGGAAGCCATTTCACTTAACCACTCTCTCAGTGAAGTAAAACTTCCTTATGTTACAGCTAAGCCTCTGACGCTCTAGTTTTAGATTTTGACCTATTGTTCCAAGGTCCAGACTGGCTTACGGGGAACCAGTTTAATTCCTGGTACTCTAGCCGATCTAGGTGTCAGCCAAGCAGAACTGGGGCCACGCTGATATCTGTGGCCCAACCGTACCTAGGAACTTCTGAGCTCCAGCTACCCAGAGCCTTCCCTTGCGGGATGCGGGCAGGACTGCCTACCGATGTCAACGCGTGGTCCTGCGATGTTGGTGGGCAGTCCCGCTGACATGGCGGGAAACACCCCACTCCCGCGACACGGAGGATTCGAGTATTGACCCAGAGAACTAGAGAAGTGGTGCTTTACCCGGGTCAAACCCAGGTATGGGCTTGACGCCCGTGAAACGCAGGCTCGCAGCTTACCTCTGTAGAGCTCACACAATGGCAAATAAATTTTGTTTTCCCGCCCAGGCTCCTGCTTTCCCTTGAGCTCGACCATGCAATAAAATATATGGGCCTGGTGTAGAAATATTTCCAGGGCTGTCCGTCCCTGTGTTGTTCTAACATGTTCCCTTCTTTAAAATAAAAGGAAGTACTGGAGGGGCGTTTAAGTATTTATATGTTTATATCAAATCTTCCCTCTCTCTTCTTTCCTCCACCCTATACATATTGATCTCTTAGTCTTTCCTGATCATTTTTATACTGACATAACTTACATAATAATGGTATTTCAATTTCACACTCTTGTTAGCAAACATGTCCAGTTGTGGGTAACATTAATAACTGAATGGTTACGATGAAGGTCTTTGACCCCTCTGGAGCTAATGCATACAAGTTCTTCCGTCTTTTCCGAACATCAGGAATTTCGTATTTGTATTGCCCATTATTTGTGGCTTATGGTATACTTCTTATAAATACGTAACATTCTGCATCATCAAGTGTGGTCATCAATGTGGTCTGTTTCGCCATGAAAACAAAACTTTTTATATACCTACAAGACTGTAGCTGGACCCAGAAGATTAATGGTTAACATTTTCAAGTGTCTCACGCTCAGTGTGCAGATACATATTTCACTGTCTTGATCTGCGTTATTCTATTTATTTCGCTTTCTTAAAGTACTTGCTTTTTTAAAATGCTGAATGTCAGTGTTTCATAATTCAATAAATATTACCAGAAAGCAAAAAACAGATCACGCCATATAGGATGGAGAATATAGCAATGGCCTTTATCTCCCCATCTGGGACAATTCACACCGCATGCAGCCTTTCCTCCCACACGCTCCCATGTTATAAATAGAATTATGTTATTTTCATCTGACAGCCTGGAAAACCCATCACAGAGATTGTGAAGGTGAATTAGAATTCCAAATAATTCCTATTTCAACAATTAAAGAATAGTAATTTAAACATTAATACATCTGTAGATGAAAACAAAAAATCTAATTATGGAAATGTCAATTAATTTTTAGGTAAATTTCATCAACAGCTATGTAGACGCATACACAACAATGAAACACATACAAAGAAACAAAGGAAAAAAGTAGATCATTAGCACAAAAAGACCAGGTAAAAACGACATAGAAAATGAAACACCCCACTCCCACTGTATTGTGGTGCTTCTCACAATGCATTCAGTTGTACCCTAGACTGAGGTGTGCCTGAGCCTTCCAAATGATTAGGGACACTAACCTAGTTAAATACAGGATGTTCTGGGCCACAACCCCCTTTCCCAAAACTTAGCGGAAGAGCAGGAGGGCCGTCTGTTAATTATCTTAATTCATACAGTCAAAAAGGTTTGACTGAGCCATTAAGCCGTACCTCCAAACATTTCCATTGGTCTCCTTGGCGTTAGTGGTATGGCTTGCCATGGCGTTTCCTGAGATTTTTTTTTGTAACTTTGTAAGAAAGATACTTAAAAAAATATATTTGACTTACACAATTTAATGTATAAACCGAATTCGTGTTGTGTCTATACACATTGCAGGAATCCCCACCACACTTTCTGAGCTCCTAGAAATGGGGTACATTGGGGAATGAAAGGGCACTTGGGAGGAAAATTATTGTTGCCAGTTATATAGCCATAAATGTATGTAAATAGCAGAAGACAGTGAGTGTCTTCAACATAAAAGTCACGAAAGAAGATTTTTCATAGCAACTTGCTAATTGCAGTAACCAAATGAGTACAATATTTGTCTTTATAGAAACCCCAAGTTGTCAGAGCTTGAAGATATTGTTGAGTGCTTTATATTCATGGAAGGAGTTCAACTATGGCATTCACACATCATCATATCAGAAAATAATCAAGAGCGAGGGACACTGGGAGTAATCAGGATTAGACACCATGGAGTTCCGAACCATGAATGTAAGCCAATATTTGAACTCAACATCTGGCGCTTGTGCTATGTATGTTTAAAACAATTGTAATTTAGCTTATTGAGACCAAAAAGGAACTTGGTGCATGGTGATTTAGATAATATAGCTTACGGAACGCCTCTTTATTTTGTCTGGAAGAAACCAGCCATTAAATGTTGGAACGTTGTATTATATATTTCTATTTCCTAACATTAAGTGGATAGTATCAGTACCCCAAACCATTTCATCACTGAAAAGACATCCCTTTCACACACCATAACACTTTCTCAAGTGGTGGCCAACGGAAATAACTGTCTGAAGACAGCAAACTGTATAGACAATGAACAAACGAATGATGCCAGTTGCAGTATTCAGTTCCCGGGAGCAACTTCATGCCCTAATGATGGAGATTTTATTTCTAGCTAGACATGACTAAATTAAAAAAAGTAACCTTGAGTGGGCTATTAACAACCTAAATGTCCATTTGGCTTGTCTAGACAGCAGAACAATAAAAAAAAAAACATTAAGCACCAATTGAAAAAGCCACAACAGTTATTCTTTAATGTATATATTACACAGGCTACGAAGCATCATGGTTATGTTTAGAAGCAGCAATTAGAAAAGCTACACTAGCTTAGTAGAACAACTAATTATACCTCTGCTTTTTGGGTTTCTCTGTCTCCAAGACTAAAGCTGTGTAATGTTTGAGATTGAGATTATAAAATTAGTTCCTTTTGTGATAAAATCGACTTTTTTCTAATACAAAACTAAATAATTTTCAGCTCTTTGCTTGTCTTCAAAGGATTCTTGTTCCGTGCATGTACCTTAATTACTACTACTACTATTCGGGGGTCAGATGTCGGTGTCAATGTAAATGATTAATTCTGCCATTTAATATATGCACACACTGGAGTGCTAGGATTTTAATCTATGTATAATTAAGAGGCCAGCAGTTAAACATGAGTTCTCAGGTTCTCAATCACTTGTGTTGCCTATTGTGTTGTAAAGGGGCAGTGTCATGAAACATATAAAATCCTGCTTAACTCCAAGTGCTGCCTTTATTAGTACAGCCTTTTTTATGCATATTATTACTCATTTTAGTCAAATAGCTCCAATAGCTAGAAGCTCGCTTACCATACGGGAACAGGTAACATAAGAAAAACAGGTTACAATTTCTCCTGTGTCAAAAAGTATACCATTGTCAAACTGTTCTGGACTAGAACTAAGAGGCTGTATTGGTTAGTTTCATTTGATTTTGTTCATGTTGATTTTTCATCAAGAAAATGTTTTAAAACCAAAGGCTGATCCTAAAGATTATGGACTACACCTCCACCTGGGTTATTTTACCAGACCAAAACATAGAGACAACTTGACCCATGCAGGCATGGAGAGATATTATTATGCTGTGCCGCTGACTAGGCTGGTAGGATGGACCCTAAAACAAGGCTTCAACTACAACAATATTTTACAAATATACCGTAATAAGTTACCCCTTTTGTATTGAGTAGACCATGAGTTCTAGCCTAAAGCAATAGATAGTACCCCACAGTTCAAGTAACTGAGAGCTTGAACAAACTGATCTCTGTCACCACTATTTCTGACTTCTAACCCTGATTTTGTATCCAGAACCCCATCCACGGTACTTTATTTTATTTTAGGGGAAAACTCCAACCTCACACACTTGAGCCACTTACTGCAGTGGTCAATTTTCATTTGGTCCTCTTTAATTTTTTATATGTACGGAGGCATTCTGTAGAACACAAACTGTGCCCATGTAATATACTAACCGCTAATAAACTCCAGAGCAGGTTATCAAGTTAAACAACCAATTAGTGACGAGGAGGCAGTGAACTGCGGCTCTGCAGCTTCCCCTAAAGGTAAGTGTCTTATTTTATTAATAGGTTTATTTAATGTATATTAAATTACTTACAAAGTACTTTAATATGCATACTTTGCTGGCGAGGCTGCCCCAGCCAACTTTACCTAACCAACTTGTTAAACCCAGATGAACAGACACCATCTATATGCCTGTGGAAGCCTGTGGAAGCCTGCAGCTAACTTCTGTAGCTGCTTCCGAACTATAACTCCTATGTTCTCAGCCAGTCATGAACACAAACCATTTACTTTAGACCGCTGACAGATCAACACCAGCCTACTTTGTTTCAGAAGTAACATACGCATTAAAATAGATAACCGCTCATGCATACGTCAATGTTGGAGGAAAACTCTGCCATATTTTTTCACAGAATACCAATACACTTTGTAGTGAGCATTCCTTAGGGGTACAAGGCATGTAAATGTAGCCCTTTAATAGTATATACTGCATTGCAGAGCCTAAAAAAAAAATGTAAAGTTACACTAACAAAATAGTTAATCTGCTAGGCCAGGAGAATAGTTTTAATTTGAATATTCCCTTCCTTTCCAAGCAATTTCATAGGCCAGACAATTCAATCTGTATGGGCATTAAAGCCCATTTGAAATCAGAATGCACAGCAGCTCTCTATGGGCATGAAAAAAGTTCATGAATTATGCAACAAAATGTATCCCTTATCCCAGCATGAGGTCCTTGAAAGCAACTCCTCTGGAATGTTCACATCTTCAAAGTAGTTAAATCTGCTCATTTCACATATGACCAGAGATTTGTGTAATAACACCTGGATATTCTCCAACTTTGGATTTACAGCAGGGAAGTAGCGGAGCATTCGGGATTCCTTTGGAGTAATGAAAAGCAAAATAATTTGAAAAAAAAAAAATAGCTGTTCTACATTGCTAACATTTCGGTCTCCAACTTTAACTTGTGTTACTTTGTTCAATATTTGCAGGTTTTGGGGCAATAAGTACAAGTAGCATTTTGCGTTTTCAAAACCATTTTTTTCCAGATCTGGCCATTCTGCCCCATGTGCTAATAGGGCAATCTTTGAAGCCGGCTAATTCAATTTACCCCATCAAACCATATCATTTAAAAACAGGGTATTTCACATGCTGGTACTTTAACCATTTCCATGCAGTAATTCTACTACTACCCTTAGTCAAGCTTTGTGGTAGTAATTTATTTTGTAGGATTTTTTTTCCACACAAATTGTACTTCAGTTATGGATTTACAGCTCTAGTTTGGAATAAAATTGCACTCATTTATCCTATCGCTATGTCCTTTTTGGGACATCTTTGAACCCAGCCACTCCATTTTCCCCATCAAACAAGACACCCCTTAGGTATTTGAAATGCTAGCATTTTAACTCTTTCCATGTCATGGTTTTTGGGAAGATACAGCGCTAATTTTAGCACTAGCTTTTTTTGCTATTTTTATCCAATTTTTTTTAAATTATTTTTTCAATATTTTACTAACCACACTGTGATTAGAAAGCTGGTGAGACCCTCTTGGAAACTTGTTCATTTTTTTAAAGGATGCCACTATCTTGCAAGAGGCAAAATCTCTCGCAGTGGCACATGTGACCGCTCTCCAGAGTGGTCACAGCGCATCCAGGGGTGGGTGTTCAGTGTCGCTGAATGCCTCACTATCCAGGCATTTCAGCGACAACATTGAAGCTCATTTAAAACAGGCGTCCACCGCCATACAGTGTATGGAAGACGTTGATGCCCCAAGGAGGGGCCAATGATCCCAATCTCGGTGTTGCTGAATACCACAACATCGAAGCATCACAGCAACACCATTTAAGTGTTTAATGCCATGACATGCCAGGCACATCATTGGTTATTAAGGGGTTAAAGGGTAGAGTGACTAGATATGAATACCAGCTCTCTGAAGCATAGTGGCATGGGGACAGTTGGTGGAGTAAGCATATGATGTGGGTCTGGGGTGGGTAACAATTTAGGCTTAACAGCGTGGCAAAATGAGATAGGAAACAGATGACAAGATCATTACAGGTTAGAAACTGTTTTAATGATGGGCACAATCACTGGTATTTGTACATTTTTGGTGGTTTTGGGATATTGCAATAACTTTAATTATGTTAAGTAATAAGGAATACTAAGATTTAAAATACAAAAAACTGGTCAGACTTACGTAACTGTTGGCCTGTTTTGCGACTAATTTGCTAACTTCTATTTAAAGGGATAGCATTCATATGATTGCTGTTGGTGTCCCCTTCTCCCGAAACCCCATACGCATTTGCCTTTTTTACCTCCCTGTAAATTTGCGTGCAAAAAAGGAGCACGACTGAACATACCTCATGACACATTATATACTTACACCCAGTCAGCTCTGGCATGGTGAACGTTGCAGGGAGAGAGTTGCATCAGATGCCCTCCCATTGACTTTAGTAGGAGAACATCATGCAACTGATTGGCTGCATCAATTGTTGACAATGGACAAGGTGAGGAGCTCCAGCTTCTCTATAAGGCAAGTGTTTAAATTGCTTTTAAATATTTCATGGAATGCCTTTTAATGTACTCACAAAGTACTTTACCATGCATTCTTCCTTGTTGAGGCTGTCAGGGATATTAAGCTGACAATTTAATTGAAGTTGTTGTGAAGGGAGGATAGTCTGGTGCTTACGTACAAAAACATTTTTGCATTTTTGTTTTCCTTGTTATTATTAACTTGTTTTGGGTTAAAGTATGAATTTGTTACCTTGTTGACTATATATTAGAAAATGATTTTTTTCTTCTGTGGGACAATATTAGATAAAATTTTGACTGGAGACTTTTCTGGTGGATCAGAAGATATGGGTATCGGGAAGGGTTGAACTTGATGAACTCTATGTCTTCTCTCAACCTATTCCTATAAAGCAATATATATATATATATATATATATATATATATATATATATATACATACATATATATATATATATATATATATATATATACCATATATTGTGAGAAGGCCACTTTAACACATTTCTCATTCATTTTCTTTCTAACAGGTACTTTCTATTTATTTTGTACGCTTATGTTTTACATGTTGTCATTGTTTAGTAATAACATAGATCTTTATTATTATAATACTGCTTTCATTTATGTTATTGAAGTTCAAATATTTTGTTCATTACATTGTTGCTGTTTTTTCTTTATAGTTTACTTTGTTTTCTCCATTTCAGTGACAGTGGGGTGTGGGTCTCTAAGGTTTTCAGGGAACCAATATTAACCCCTTAACGAGAAAGCCCAAACATGTACAGGCTCAAAATGCATTGTTTTCAATGGGTTTAGGGACCGCCCATTGTCCTTAATGGGTTAAATTATACTACCTTACAGGACAATGGGTCATTTAATGGAATTCAGCACTATGCATTTTGCTTATTGTTAGAAAGTTACTTGCTACCACACTGATGAGTGCCATTTATTCAAAGGCACTCTACAAATACAGTATGTAGTACAAAGACTTATTTGTGATACAATGGCTGGACTGAATTTTTAAATGTATAATAAATGTTATAGTTTTTAGAAAGAGCCAAATAGTTGTTTCTACAGCTTAACACTCACCCTCCATTAAAAATATACACATCATATGATACAATAAGCCCCATCATTTGACTGAATTGGCACTAAAATATATGCCACAGTTTGCACACCCGTTTTAGCAAGTAGGTGAAGGACCACAACCGATAATTACAATATATATTGTAATTACGTTTTGCTCTATAAATGAATTCTATGCATAAGAAGATAGCATATTTGCATCTGGTTTTAAAGTAAACTATGTAATTTTTGAATGAAGGTTCCCTTCTAGGCGATAGACCATCTGCCCATCTTACGTTTACGTAGCTGAAAACCTGACATGGAATCAAATTACCAGCTGCTCTGTTTATTACATGATTAAAGATAAATGTTACACTGTCATTACGGCAGTTACAATATCATCATTAAAATGAGCACATGATAAAATGCTACCATCATTAATCATAAACCCATTTTTGGTTAGGAGTTATATAGCTTGAGCCCAAATCTACTTGACCACTGAAGGGATACAAGGCTGTGATGCAAATCATAGGAACACATGTACTACCACTGTAATGCCAAAGAACTACCCGTTCATTCAAGCAAAATGTCAGTTTTTTTACCCAAATCTAAGATGTAATGCAGATCCCAAACAGAACATCTGCCCTGTAGAACTGAAGCACTATTGTTGGAACTTCCGTTAATGTAAATTTTTTAAAAATGTTTCTTGCTTTAACAAAAATGGTAATTAAGAGAAATCTTAAGCCATGTTTTGGAAAAATAAAATATGTTTGTGAAATCCCAGCCTATACGGTATGATGTGTATGAGTACATTGTCTAGGGATTGTCTGGATTGGTAACATGACTGTTGTCATCTGCTAGAATAGACTCATTAAGTGGCAGCTAGGGTTGCAACAGTTGTCTTTGTCTCTCAAATAGTTAAAGTGTTTAATCAGTGTATAAGACATTCTACAAGTCTCACTGCACTTATCAAATCTTATGATCTAACTGTTATTGGACTTGCCTTGTGGGTAAAAAGAATAAAAGTCTTTGAAGATAACAGTGTGAATTTGCATTGCCTTCCCTGGTAAATGCAAATTTCTATTACTCAAACAAAACCAGTTTTTGGATAATAAATGAGCTGTATACACATCAGCAAACCAAACAGGAATATATGCATCTGGGTTGAAATGCTGCTTTGATTCAGGTGGAAAAATGAAATTTTGATTATGAAGACTGTCATAGATTACATATTTTAAATTAGTTATGTAATTCTAGTAGAATTATACCTAGAGGTTTTTTTTGTTATATTGGCTGTAAGTTAGGTCATCAAAAGTGCACTTCTGAGTATTAGCTGCCATCTTCTAGCATGGGCGGGGTGGCAGGTAAAGCAAAAAGCATTGGCTCTTTGTGCCCCCCAGTAGTTTACTTACGCACTGGAACAGGGTTCACCTAACATCACATTCTGTGACCACCTTGCATTCCCGCCTCACCAGGCTGACCAGGCTTTAAATTCTGTCCTCATGAAAATCAGCCATCTGTCTATAATTCCACCTTCCTACCACCGTACTGTGGGAAGGTGTAATCTAATTCAGAGACTTTCAAGATGCTTGCTTTTTATATCTTCCAACATTCATCTACCATAACTGTTGGGATCAATAGCAGCTTGAATAACTTTAAGGGCGTATAGACCCCCCCCCCCCACACACACTGTAAGTGCATAGATGGATTCAGCAGAATCCCCAAGTATGCAATTGCCATCTTTCTTGGCTAAACCCACTGAAAAGTTTCCATGGGGTGTAATGGGACAGTTTTTTCTTTTGTTCTCTCCCACTCTCTATCATTAAACCTTCAGTGGAAAAACTAAAACGATAGCTCTGGTAAGGTTTAGTTGAATAACATACTAAAGAGCATTATTAAAGTTTTGCCTACTATATAGGCACAA
This sequence comes from Spea bombifrons, assembly GCF_027358695.1. Taxonomy (NCBI): domain Eukaryota; kingdom Metazoa; phylum Chordata; class Amphibia; order Anura; family Pelobatidae; genus Spea; species Spea bombifrons. Next base: position 74,520,614 of record NC_071091.1, read on the forward strand.
ACATTTTTTCAAGAGATTACCTTTACAGAGCCACTAATGTCAGACATAGACAGACCTCTCTTCTCTGGAAGACCTACATTTTCAGTTAAAATAGAGGGGACTTATGTATGACCCTCAAGACACACTGGGAGGGGAAGTGACGGTGTCTTAATATCCAGACTGCTGTAAAAACTTCTAGTCCACAGACGGACCATGGTCTTTGACAACTAAGGAGTCTCTAGCACTGCAGGTCTTTAGCCTCATGTATCTCCTTCGGGTGAGCATCCCGGTAGGGTGACCACTTCGACTTAGCAGCTACCCAGCATACTCCAAAGACTAGAAGCAACTCGAAATTGTAGTTGAGGTCCAAGCCAAGAGTCAATTCACATAATATGATATTAGAAATTGGAAATTTTCACTTTATCTAATTTGCTGATGCTGGGCAGTGATCTTGAACCCCAACACACATTAATATCATTCAGAACATAAAAAATCCTTCAGGATATCATAGTTCATCAATAACTAGTGCAGTAAACAGACATTAAAAAAATAAATCAGGCTGGGGACACCTGCTCATGCATCCATGTCTTATGTTTAGTAGAGATGAACATATTTTAAACATGTCCCTCTATCTATTCTACACGTGGGACAACTTTTTTATATCTTTTTTTTACTTCCTAAACACCAACTACATGTTGCCTTGCTGTGCTACCTTATACAGAATTCAAGCGTCTTTCAACATCTTTATGACAGATTTTATACATGAAACAGGGGTCTACATTATATCAGCAGCTGGTGTCCATTGTCACGCAAACTACTTTAACGCCTACCCAACAAAAGGTTATAAATATCTGCAAGACAACAGAAGATTGTTACCTGTGAAAGCATTTGTAGCCTGGAAACCAGCTTCCTGCATACTGCTTTTCCAGCAAAGTTGAGTGTCCAACCTTAAGCAGTCCTTGCCAGAGGTAAGGGATGAGCAGAAACTGTCAGGTCACTTCCATTTTCGCCAATCACCATCCATTTCCTGGTCCACTCCCAAGCATCCAACTATGTTGCTTCTGGCCCAAGAAGCCTTTACTCTAGTTGAATAAAGGCAATGCAGAAAGATATCTCAAGGCTTCAAATATGTTTATCCGTCCAACCAAAAATACTCTGCCATGATGGAATCTTCCAAAGACCAAAAAAAAGCTGGATGTTATTGAGACGTTCTACTGCACTTAATCTGTGGAACCCTGACTCCCATCAGTCCAGCTTGGTCTTTCGTTTGGCTGGGTTTCTCTAGTGCTGACCCAGATCTGTCTGGACTCCACTTTTTCCTTAGTGTTGTT